>NC_135186.1:3546708-3855041 GCF_041146795.1 Maylandia zebra | reverse complement strand
TTTGCTGTATATTTGCAGGAGAAAAGGGAACAAGAATGAAAGACGGTAGTGCAGAAAATACAGCACAGACCAGCCTGTCTGTGCATTTTACTGGAGTCCAAAAGAAAAGCCTGTGGGGGAGAAACCAGGCCATTTCTACTTATACAATTTAAAGAGAAATAAAAATGTCATGATTTGAAAAGTATTGGATGAAAAGACTGATAAATTGCAACAGCCGTGCTGCAGGTCTCCTGTATAGATCTCGGAAACTGTAGATATTTTAAAAGAAAAGCCAAGAGACCCTAAATGGCTGCAGATTTCTCTTGTCATCAAAATCCTCAAAGGGAATCAGGATACTTTCATGCTTCTGCTCCATCTGTCTGACCCAATTAGCTTCTCCGGGCAGGTGAACAGAGACAGGATTGAAAGCAGCGAACCTTCGCTGACACCCAGTGTAGCGGAGGCCATGGTTTGACATGTTCTTCTACACACTCGCGCGGCTGTCTGGGTCTAAACATTTTCCTGCTTCTGCACACAAACACACATAGAAGGGCTCCTGTGTTGTTCCAGCCACCTGTCAACATCTTTAGACCGACTCTCCCTCTCCTCTCGCTCTCTTTTTTCGCTCGTGTTATTTTATCTTCCTGCCAAAACTCTTCCTGCTCCTCGGGTATTCTGCAATGCCCTTCACTCTGAAAAGATTCAGATAAGCTAGAAGTTGCCACCAGAGAAACCAATCAGAAACCCTGCAATGCTCTGAAAGGCTCTCTGTGATTGTGGAGAAATCAATAAAGAGCCAGGCAAGGTGGCATGTAGTGCTAGTCAGCCTGTAATAATTGTCTATTTCAGCAGCGGATAGAATAACATTAGAAAATCAATTTGCTCTAAATCTGATAGCCCTGATCCACTTTGTAAGAGCTACACCACATATTAAAACTCTGCACCGCTTTAATTTTTCCTTAAAAAACAAACTCTGAGTGTGTGGGAATATTTGTTTGTCTTCATGAGACTCACCTGTACATCATCAGTCAACCTACCTGTCATAGTCTCCATTGCAGAGCGCTCTGACAGGGATGGAGAAGGGCTCCCACACAGGGTTCAGTGTGTTCTTCACCACCTCGGTCTTGTGGCAGATAGTGAACCTGGAGATGCAGTTAAAACAAACATCTCTAAAATATAAACAAACACGTGTTTGAGTCCATAAGAAAAGATTCATTCTTATATCTGAAGGAATAAATATATTTCAATAAATATTAACGTTAGCCCGCGACTTTGTTCCAGTTTTGAATTTTGGCCCACTGTGTATTTGAGTTTGACACCCCTGACTTACAGAGACGCAAATGCGAAAGACAAACTCACGTGCCATCCTCATTACTTCTGTAGAAGACCATGAAGGGGTCTGACTTTCCAAAGAAGTCCTTTTTATCCAGTTTGTTGGCACAAAATTGCATGGTGGCGTAATCCTACAGACAAAGGAGGAAGGCAGTCAGAGAAATGGAATGATGGAAAAGTACAGGATACTTTAAATCCATGCTACTGGCTGTGTTTGCCTCCCGATGTTTGTGTACACATGCTGTGTGCCAAGATATAAAAGCACTGAAGCACCAACTAAAAGCAAAGTGCTGACTGAATCTTAATAAGAGGACAGCAAATCCAAACAGTGGGCTCTAGTTTCAAAAACCTGCAAATGCATTCATTACCATTTCTTTATTATGCAACACCTGCATAACAATGTAGATGGAACACGGCAAATGAAAATACCTTGTGCTGTATAAAATAACAATAAGAGTAACCATACAGAGGCACATAAATGGATCCTAACACCCTGCACACAGAGAGGGGAGGGGCCTGTGTACAAAAGCATGTGGGGGGTGTGAGTGCAGCTAATGATACATTAGAAAGGCTGGTATTATCATAATTATACTCATTTAGGCAGCATTTCAATGTGTACTGCCACATCAAAGACAAAGAGCATGCTCCATAATGTTCTTGATTCCAGTTTGGCTCCCTGTGGTCACTCTAGAGTACAATAATGAAGCTGCATAATGGGCACACTGGACAGGTAAATGTCCACATCAGAAGAAAAGCTCTGCAAAGTGTTCTCCATCAGCATCTCAATCATCACCTTCACCTGAATGATGTTCAAACCTTCTTAACAGCTTTGTACCCCCCCCCCCCCCCCCCCCCAAACGTACCACATATGTAAATTGGGGGTCTTATTCTCACATCTTAGAGTCTGTTAAAGTTTTATGCCAGAAGACATTGAAGCTTTCAAGGAGCAAAAGGAGGAGCTGTCTTTACCCAGCTGGTCTTCAGGGCTTTTAGGTTTTGAAGTGCTGCTGTTAGATCTAAACCAGCATGGTGCAGAGCAGGGCCTCTATTGATTGCTTTGACCCACATCAGTCGGACACGGTCTGCCACTGACCTGCCTCTCGCTAACCCCTAAAAACATCACTTTTTGCCTTGGACACAGCACTACCACGGAGCTACTACATAATTCAAAGTACAATAACTCCTGCAGTTTTCTCCTTAAGAGGGGGATATTATGCTTGTCCTCATTTTCTGCCAGTACAAAAGATGGCATAAAAGAAGAGGATGAAAGGTGGGTGTAGCCACGCGCGGGTTTCATGCCGCAGATAATCCAACATTTTAAAACCTGGTATGACCAAGATTTTCATAATAGACTTAATTTTCTATTCAGTATGATCTAAAATGATTGAGTGAGTCCATAAACTTAGCAGGAAAGTATTTACAGAGGCTACATCAGAGAGCTGTATGTTCATAGACTTCTATAGGACCAGAAGACTCTTTGCAGCCACAGCTATTTCTATTTAGTGGCCTTCAGATAGAATGACACTTCACTGGCGTCATATTTCCACACTGGAAGCTATGTATTTTAACTGTATATGCAGGACTCCAACCTGCCTATTGTTCAAGGAGCTCACTAAAAAGAAGAGTGGACTAAATAAGAGTATTCAACAAGGTCCAATGTCCAATCCTTTCACTGTGGTGGAAATGTTGAAGCAGGTGAAGAGTAAAGCTATGATTAAAACAGTCAGCGCTGGCAGCTGAATGGGTTGCTATATATCCATTTTCATTTCCTACTGTCATTTTCAGTTATTACCTACCTTTCTATCCAGCCTGCAATATCTTTGCATTTTCTACCTGCAGTGTGTCAAGCTCTCCCTCTGTGGTTTTTTCACAAGAACGTTTAATTTTCCAAGGTGCTGTTTGGTGCATTAAAACTAACACATCATGTTGGGAAAGTTTGCTTAGGTCAGATATGAAAGCCCTTAAAAAATAGATCCGTAGTATAACTGTCCTGTTTAACCCTGACACAGCTTCTACAATTACACTATCATGGCAGCACAGTGCCCTAAGCCTTCATTAGGCATGGATAACACATACCCACATCGGAGCCTAGCAGTGTTCTCTCATTAAGCGAGGAAAAGGCAGAACATTCATTTCAGCCACTGAGGTTTAGGAGCAGCAGGGGAATAGTGACTTCAGTCTACATCCTCCTACCCGTTTCTCTGCTCTACTAAGATATCACCGCATGGGGTAAGTGGCAGAGCAACGCACACTGCCACTTACAGAGAGTGGGGTGGGTCTATTCAAAGAGATACAAAGCAATGCACACAGTGCCTGAATTCATGTTACACAAGCTTATGACATCCTTGGGATTGCAGACTGTAGTGAATCACAAAATGAATCATAAGCTTCGCGCATCACTCCATTCATCCGAGCATTCGTCTATTATGACTGTAAGCCACAGGTGAAGGATTTTTGTCAATGTAAGGATGAGCGTTATGTAAGCTCAAGAAATGAAGAACGTTTGCTTGATAAATGAAAAATGTTAGTGTAATCAGGGTTTTAATGTTACCAGAGCTAGTTTAAATTCATTCAAGAGGTTTTGTGTTATTTTATTTCATTTAATTTACTTGATTACTTTTTCCATATTCATAGGACGTGAGGCTGTTCTGTAAAGACTAAAAAGCCTCTGTAGAAAACTTGTGGTGTCAAGTTTTATAAACAAAATCGCCACTTTGTGAACAATTGTGAGTCGAACTGATAACCAGGACTGAGGTTTACAGCTTCCATATGTTAAATGTTGTGTGGTTTACTTTTATTTAAATCAGACAGAGCTGGACCGTGTGGAAGATGTGAAGCGAGCCAGCCACTGCTCTGCACTCCTATGTGCCAGAGGCAACGACAGCCAAGAGGAAGCCTTTGATCCATGCGGAGGCTGTTGCTCTGTCTAATGATACCTGGCAAATCCACCACGAAGGTGAGAGCCAGCCCAGTTCTCGATTCACAGTCCCTGCAGAACTTCCCCAGTCGATTCTCCCTCTGCTCGTCTCACTTTCCCCAAACAAGAGTTGCAGTGTTTACCTCGGGCGATGCTGCAACTCAGCTGCCTCCATTTATTGGTCACAGGTGGATTATAGAATAAACAACAACCAGATGGATGGTGGCAATCCAGACTGTAAGAATTCACAGGTGTGGTGTTGTGCTGACAGCGCTGTCTTCTGAGTCACGCTTTTAGTACGTCGTTGCTTTCATTTGCCTGTTCTTTTCTCAAACCTGAGACATTTCTGTTCAGGGTTAAATTCTGTGTATACAGGGCAGGTCTGCGGTGACATGTCTAGTCGGTGTCTCTCTAATGGAGTCCGGGAGAAGGGAAATCATCATTTGTACCAGTAACGATCATTTGCATTTATATTACTGAATCGCCTCTTGAAGAGGTGCTTTGCATTGATGATGCTAACTCCTATCATTCGCAGATCCAATGCACCTGATGACTCACAGCAGCCCTCCAATGACTGTGAGCACTGACACTTCAATCCAGCAGTGCAGAATCAGTAATGCTTATCATGGTGGTTTCATTATCAGCATGTCTTATCAGTCTCACTCTAACAGGAGACTCTTTATTTGTCAGGGAATAAACAATAAGAAAAAAAAAACACCTAGTCAGGTACAATGATTGTTAAACAAGGTGCTTTTTTAAGCTAAACAAGTATGTCAGGAAATTAGAAACCACTGAATCATTGCTTACATGTATTAGGGAATCATAAAACATTTACAGAGAAGCTCAAGGGCTTTTTGTTCAGCCTCTGAGGGAGGCCGGTTGTTCCGGTCAATAAGTCCTGCTCCACTGGCAGCAGTATAATGTGATTATTTACTATCTTCATTTAGCAGTGTGGAGAGAAAGTCAATGGGCATTAGTGGACACAGGTTATTAACGCAGACTCATGGATTAACGCACACTACATAGGAGCAAGTGCCTGTTTTAGTGATTGAAATGAAGGCGGTCTCATTAAATAGCTATTCAACCTCATAGCATATCCACTATGTACACAAGTTCCAAATGGCAAACGCAATTGCAAAGTAACACGGCATATCCTGCTCGTTTAATGGGGACAGTTATGGCACAATATATCTCGCTGGAGTAAAGGATATTAAATATCCCACTTCACTTCAGCGGACTCGTGAACATTGCTAAACACGGATAATGGAGCAATTCCATGCAACGCAGGCGATCTCACAGTGACGTGTCACAATTTAACAATTCGCTCATTTAAAGTCAGATGTAATGATGCTTAAGGGTCGAGTTCACATGAGACAAGTGAACACTGCAAAACATTTACTCTGACACTTAAAGTGTAAACAGTTACAAAAACAAAAAAAGTATGATGGTTAAAACTTTTTGGACTTACTCGGCAGTTTCCAAGCTCCTCCGCAGACAAGATAACAGTTCCACATTTCTTCCCGGGTATACCACTGTGAAAACAAACACATATCCTTCTCTCATCCAAGTAAAACTTTCACAGCGATCCATTTTGACCATTTTTTAGATGTTAGCAGGTGAACAATTAGAGGCATTGTGTTGCATTTTGTTATACTAATCCATGATGCCAGTAAACAGCAAGAATTGTCAGTAGTTCTAGCATCCTCTTTTGTAAATTCCACTGAATCCGGTTATCTTTGGGAAAGGGGCTGAAACATCTAAGTGGAGCTGAAACGCTTTCTTGTGTCTTTCTATTCTACAAGTTTGATTTCACACCTTCTGAGCGATAGAAGAGGAAAGACCACAGATAAGATTCATGGATGTAGCGAAGGAGGACACGCACAGGGCTGGAGTGGCAGAACAGGACACTAGGGATAGGGTGAGATAGAGGCAGAAGATTTCCTGTGGCAACCCCTAAAGGAACCAGCCATATAAAGAAGAATAACCTTTTTGAGAGACAGAAGTATCAATAATTAGAAATATTTATGTTTCTAAGATTCTTCTTTGTTTGAATTGTACAATAAGGCTTCATTTCTGGCTTATTTTCACATCCAATTGTATTTTAAATTCAGTAGTATATAGAATTGCAATGTTAATTTAGTATGACAGTGTGACAGCTCTAATGAGCACATTATTCCTTTTTCTCCACCTTAAGTGAATCAAAAACAAGTTATAAATATAGGCTCCCAAGTTTTCAGAGCAGTGTGATATCAGACTGCTGAGAAGCCGAGCTCTTCCGATTCCCGATTGCCAGCACCATATTGAGACTTTAAAGCTGCAGTTGTTTACCACTGATTCACGCTCCAGCAGATGATCAAGACATATCGCAGCACAAGAGGCGCTCTCTGCATGTCTGTGTTTCCATACATCACCTCTTCACTAAGCTGCCAATCCAGTGGCTGATTCTAACAAAAATAGAGACAGCGCTGCATCACAGTTTGTCCTAAATGTTATTTGGCTGTATTTTTTGAAGCGGAACAAAATGACTTTTTTTCCCCTGATATCCAATCTAACCAGCTCTCAGCATCCACTGAAGCTGTGAGAAGAAGGCAGAATCCATTCGACCCAACACGGAGCAATACACCATATCTGTTTTCCAATCATACAATAGCATTCCAGCTGCTACAGCTCCCATCATCCTTCTGGATAAAAAAGGAAATTACACGAGTGTCCTGCTGTGGCCTTAGCTGGAGACCAGTCATTAGAAGGTCAGACTTGCTGTGACAGACTTGTTCATCAAGCTGTGATAGCTGATCTGAATATCAGTACTACTACATACATACTGCTAAGCAAGAGGCAGCCTTTGACTATAATGGCAAAAGTTCCTTTATTCATAACATCAATCTCAAGCACGAACCTAAGTGAACTTTCAGAACTGGATTATATCAGAGAACCAGGGCCTGCCTGCACATGAGATTTCTGTAATGTTTTTAGGATGTATGGTACGAGGTGTTTTCCATTCATCTCAATCAGGTTTGCCAGGACTGCATCACAAGAAGTAAAGCTCTATAAAACCAGTTGTCATGCTGTGGAGGAATAGTTCTCCAGGCTTCTCTTGTGCTTGAAGGACATCTGGCCACTCTTCCATTAAGAATATTTCAGACTAGAAATGTTCCTCTCAGGTCTTTGCCAGATTTTTCTTATTTCCTAAGAATATGATTTGCTGTTTATCTGAGGTACAGATAAGGACACTGCAAAGTAGAGATATGCAAAGTTTTCAGCTAATGGTTCTTTGGGAATCACCTTTCAGCTAAAGAAAGGAACAACGTCTGTGTTGTTGCAAAAGCCTGTTAGTAACAAAGTGTCTAAAGATGAGATTTTAAATTGTCTGTTTGCCAATTTGTCTAAGATGTAAAGACAACACTGGTTCATCCCTTGAGTTAGGCGCCTTTGTCATGCTTGAAATATTCATAGGTCAAAAAAGTGCTCAGATACAAGCAATAGACTGAAAATGAGTGAAAAAGCAGCCAATGCTCAAAGAACAACTTTGAAAGACCTTGAGCAAGCCTGGACAACTATTGCTCATGACCGCTTTACAAATTCTTTACATTTAAAAAAGTCCAGCTCCTGGGTACTAAAATATAAAGAAATGAGGGTCTGAGAGAGTTTTATACAGTACTGTACCTCAACACAAATCCACTTAGCACTGAATTGTGGCTGCTGCATCTGCTTTCATGAGGCAAAAGGAAAAACTGAACTCTCACGGAGCAGGTCTGCTTAGTTTTCGGGCTTTATCTTGGAGGTCCACAGAGACCCGTCTCAGGGTGAATTAACTGTCCTTGAATTATTGATGCTTTACTCCAAGTCACCACCGTGCAGTTTGATGGTGCCTTGAAAAGCGAGTAAAGCTCTAACCAATGATGCCAGTAAACCCTGCACGCTCCACAGGTCACATTATCTCCCTGAGGTCACAATAATGTTAGATATTCCTATTAAACCAGGAAATGAGATCCAGCAATTGGTAAAGTATCAGCTCCAGGCACGTTTAGATGCACCACCCTGCTCTAATCTCTGCGGCAGAGAAGAGAGCAGGTACCAAAAGGGCAATGGTCTTTTAAATCAGGTATGCATTATTGAGTTTGCAATTTCCCCTGACAATGACTAGTTAACATGAAGAGCAAGCAAGCAAGCAAGCACTGAATGGATAAATACAGTTCCTACTAATTATCGATCAAACGTGACTTTGGGGGTTTTTTTCTCTAAATTTTTCTGCTCCGTGCTGCGATGTGACTGCAGGTGATACAAAGTGTCCTGCATCAGGAGGCTTCATTCTCACAGCACTCATATACTGATGGTTTTTCAGTGGGGAAAATGCTTTGATGATGAAATTATGTGAAATTTTTGGCTGTGGTCCTTCTTTCCTGTAAATCCCCAATGAACACAGTCTACATTCTGTCAGCTGTGGGGAACCAACAGGATTTAATCAAGGTGGTCGTGTAAGTGCAAAACACATTTGTAACATTTTTAAACGAGTCCGGTACAACAAGATGAAGCTATTTTGTGATGTTTCACAGCCTGGCAATCCCCAGCTTAGCACAGCAACAATTTGAGACCTTCACTGTTTCAAGTTACACCATCATGAATGTTCATGTCAATACACAGTATTGCCCTGAATATGTTTTTTTTCTAGCACACAGATGGCTCTGTTTTACAGTAATTCCTGGAGATTGTTCTAGATACATGGCAAAAGTCAAATAGTTGGCTTAGTAACCAAAACTGTAACAATGGGGAATGACGCAGAGAGAGAACTCTTTTAAAGAAGGAATAACAGCATTTACATTCTGAGTTACAGAAAGTCTTAATGTGGACAACTTGTTCAGAGAAGGCTGGCAGCCTGTTAATATAAAAGGCTGATTAATGCAATATGGTAATATTCCTGCAGCATAGCAATACAGGTGAGTGACTGCAATAACCGCATGCTAAGTATGTATGATGATCCTTTCCACCATTCTTAGTCCTCCATAATTCATCCAGTCACTTACAGGCTTCCCTTGGCACTCAGCAGACACAGTACCATAAGGGCCTGACCAACTAAATTCTAGTCCAGTGCAGAAACCTCAGCAGGACTAATTTTTAAAGTCAGATTAGCATCATGTCTGCTGTTCCTCCTTTTCCACAGAATCCCCCAGGATCAAACAAAACTTCATGAAGAAGAGAAACAAATAGAGAGAGAAATGAAATAGCGCCTTGTAGCACAGCAGCTTCCTTTACCCAGAAAGAAACAGAGGCAAGAAGTGCTGTCATGCTCTTAGCTCTGAAACAGAGGGTTAGCTACAGCTGCCTTGACAGAACCCCTGTTTGATCAACTGAATGGAGAGAGATCAAGCAGCATATTTCAACATTACTACAATTACTTGGCCAAAGTTTTTGATACTGCTGTTCTGCAGAATACCGATGAGAGTACTGGGTGTCTCTATTTGCCAGGGAACCATGTATGCGAACCATTTATTCCTCCAAAACGCAAGCATCAGAGATTATTAGGCATGACATATTATAATATGGATATTCAGGCTCAATGTATGGCCTCTATAATTTCCCATCTAGAGGCAGTTGCTGTCATGAAATAGTGATTCACAATCCCTGTATTCTCCATTACCTATCTGTGCGGAGGTCGGGTGGATGGAGGATGGTGAGATTAAAGTCCGAAGAGGGAGAAGGAAGCAATTGTTGATGCCGTTCACATTAGGTCATTAGGATGAGGGATGGTCTTGATATTTAACGACAGCGCAACGTGTCACGCATAAGAGAGTGAGAGAGGGTTATCTGCTCAACAACATGAGTGAGAGTCCTAGAAGAAGAAAGCGATTTTTTTTTCACACTGCAGTTTCTGCAGGGTGGGTCTGCATATTTTTTTTTCCTGTGACGCATAGTGGCTGCACTGCTATCGTGCAAAGAAGTGTTATATTGCAATTTCACACCTAAATGGCAATTAATCACTTAAAACAAATTATTCAGTAAGGTTAGGTGCGAGCACAGCAAGAAAAAAAAGGATCGGTTTAACTGCATTTCACTGCGACTGTCCAGGTCAGTGAATTTAGTAAATCTGCCTGGATGACAAGGGGACTGATATAAATGAACAAATCTAACGAGTTCCAGTCGAGTCAAAGGCTAGCAGAGATGGGTGGAAGGCAGATAATCGGGCTTTGTGCCACTGTAACCATATGGGGCAGTGGGCATATCATAGCTGAACAGAATTAGCCAAGGTTGCCAAAACTCTTTGTGGGTTTAAATGGGATTATACCACTAATCCCTCTGATCTTCATATACCGATAAGAATCCATAATCCTTCACCTTCCCAAGATTTTTTTAAGAGGATGAAAAGTGCAACGGCTTATTCAAAAGGGCACCAGAATACCCGCTGTATTTCTCAGACAGGAGCTCCTTCCTACAGGTATTGCAGGAGGAGATGCTGTTTGTGTTCAAGGCTGGTAGCCACAGGCTACCTGTGCTTAGCTTTTTGAGGCTCTGTCAGAATGAGCACAAAGCTGGTAAACACGGCAAAAACTGTGGCACAGAAAAATGTCTAATAGATATTATTAAACCATCACAAGGAAAAAATGTGTTTACATTTTACCGATGGCGCATGGTGCCATGAACCTGCCATCCTTCGTTCCATTACTACTCCAGTCACGTGTTATTCACTGGGTACCACTGACGGGTAAAGACCATCACCACAATCTCCCTCAATGGAGCTAATCGTGTAATTTATATAGTGACTAATTAAACAAGAAATTTGATTAAATTAAGACTGTATTCCATTCTATGAGTATAGTGATGTAATGAGATTGGTGTTGACGTTTTGATTGCATAAATAACAGCGCAGGCTTTAATTACTATAACAATCTTTGCTTTATTGAGATTTTGAATAAATGAGGCTGTCATCAACCACCTGCAAGCTAAAAATCGCTTGTTTTGACAGCAAAAGAGAAGAAGCAGCTGTCAGTCAGAAGGAAACTTTCTCTCTCAGTCTAAAGGCAAAACCTGTTCATGACAGCGAGCTCACTCTAATCCCCGTGCTCTGCCAGTAACAGAAACTCTTCAAGAGAGCATAACGAGTCAGTTTCAATTTCCCCCTAGCAAGCAAAGAACATCTCTATAGGAAACGCCAAGAAAGATGCCCAATTTCCATTGCTTTTATACTTGGAATGCATTTTATTGCACTTTTAAACTACTGTCATGGCAGAAAAAAAAGAAAGTACACCCTCTGTCAGTTCTAAGGTTTTACATATCAGGATATAATGAAAATTTATTTGATCCTAACCAGGTCTGAAAATTTGATAAATGCAACTTCAGATGAACAACAAAGCATGACGGTTTCCACCCGGTCATTAGTTATTTAACAAAAATTAGGCCAAAATGCAGAAGCCGCAAATAAAAAACTAAGCAAACCTCATGGTCAAATAGTGTATTGAATCATTTTTTCAGGGATAATTAAGTAACTTGAAGTAATCACTTTCTGTATGACTTTATCAGTCTTTCACATTGTTGTGCAGAAGTTCTGGCCCACTCTGTGCGCATTAGAGGATGCACAGCTCTCTTAAGGTCAGGTTACGGTCTGGACATTGCAACACCTTGATTCTTTTCTTTTTCGCCTTTTCTGTTATAGATTTGCTGCTGTGTTTGGGACCATTGCCATGTTGTATGACCCAATTTATGGCAAGCTCCAGCTGTCAGACTGCCTCACATCTGACTCTAGAATACTTTGGTAAACAAGCTCAAATCATCACCACTCCACCAACACGCTTACAGTCGGTATGAGGTGTTAATGCTGTGCTTGGTTTTCTCCATACATGTCACTGCGTATTGTGGCCAGACATCTCCACTTCAGTCTCATCTGTCTATAGGACTTTGTACCAGAAGCCTTGTGGTTTGTTCAGATGATATTTTGTAAACCTAAGCTCTGCTGCCATGTTCTTTTTATAGAGAAGAGGTTTTCTCCTGCAACCCTCCCAAACCAGACTTGTTGTTAATTGTAAAGTCATTAACTTATACTTAAACTCAATTAGAGAACATATAACATGCTAACTGAGGCCTGTAGGGCCTGATGTAGCTACTGAATTTGATGCAATTTCTCTGAGCACTGCATGAGGTAAATTTCTGGGATGTCCACTCATGGAAGGGATAATAATTGACTTGAATGTTTTCCACTAGTGAATAATCTTTATCTCTTTGTAAATGGTCTTATAAACCTTCCAAGGCTGATGGGCAGCAACAATTGCTTCTTTAAAACAAACAACAGAATTAGAATGTATAGAACAGAGTTTGAATGAAAGCAACAGAATTCTAAAACAACCAATAGAATTTGAATAAAAAGAGTGGAATTAGTATGAAATGACTAAAATTTGAATGAAAACAGAATTTGAACAAAAACAACAGAATTAGAATGTACAGAACAGAGTTTAAATGAAAACAACAGAATTCTAAAACAAGTAATAGAATTTGAATAAAAAGAGTAGAATTAGAATGAAAACAAAAGCATTTGAATGAAAACAACAGAATCTCAATGAAAAGAACGGAATTAGAATGAACAGAACAAAGTTTGAATCAAAACAATGAAATTTGAATGAAAACAACAGAATTTGAATGAAAACAATGGAAGTTTAAGACCTTTACTGACGTCTTTTCCTGTTGGAATCATGTTAACACACACCTGAATGCTTCAGACCTTCAGTTAAACAAGTGAATTTGATTAGCAGCACCTGCTTCTGACTTAGTTTGTTACATAAATAATCATAAAATGAATATGTCGATTACTCTTATTATTCCGCAATAACTAAAACCATACTATTAAGGGTGTATTTTCTATTTACCATGACTGTAGGTAATATCAACTCACAGCTCATTCTGCCCTCTGTTTTCCCTGCAGTGTTACTGTTGAGCCACCTTTCGCCCCCTCATCTAGCGCTGAGCACATGTAATGAAATTCATATGATGTTGCAGTGGGTTGCCCTGACCTCCTCTGATTGTAATCTGCGCACCGACAGATTGTTTTCAGCCTCTGAATAGATAGATCAGCAACACAGAGTGCCTTTCAGTTTGCTCTCTCACCTTTGCAGCAGACACAGCTTGTGGTCATAACAGAAATTAACACTGTCTGCTCTGACTGCAAAACCTCCACTGCCCTTGCCTGCACTTGCACTATTAGTAGTGTTAAGACAACAATCTATTGCCTTATTACCTGCAGAGCTTTAAGAGACAATACTTATAACAAGCAGGGTATATATATATATATATATATATATATATAAAAAAAAACACCCAGCACGCCCCTGCGGGCGGTTTATCCTTCAAGCTCGGGTCCTCTACCAGAGGCCTGGGAGCTTGAGGGTCCTGCGCAGTATCTTAGCTGTTCCCAGGACTGCGCTCTTCTGGACAGAGATCTCCGATGTTGTTCCCGGGATCTGCTGGAGCCACTCGCCTAGCTTGGGAGTCACCGCACCTAGTGCTCCGATTACCACGGGGACCACCGTTACCTTCACCCTCCACATCCTCTCGAGCTCTTCTCTGAGCCCTTGGTATTTCTCCAGCTTCTCGTGTTCCTTCTTCCTGATATTGCTGTCATTCGGAACCGCTACATCGATCACTACGGCCGTCTTCTTCTGTTTGTCTACCACCACTATGTCCGGTTGGTTAGCCACCACCATTTTGTCCGTCTGTATCTGGAAGTCCCACAGGATCTTAGCTCGGTCATTTCTCCACCACCCTTGGGGGCATCTCCCATTTTGACCTCGAGACTTCCAGGTTATACTCGGCACAGATGTTCCTGTACACTATGCCGGCCACTTGGTTATGGCGTTCCATGTATGCCTTGCCTGCTAGCATCTTGCACCCTGCTGTTATGTGCTGGATTGTCTCTGGGGCATCTTTACACAGCCTGCACCTGGGGTCTTGCCTGGTGTGATAGACCCCAGCCTCTATGGATCTTGTGCTCAGAGCTTGTTCTTGTGCTGCCATGATTAGTGCCTCTGTGCTGTCTTTCAGTCCAGCTTTGTCCAGCCACTGGTAGGATTTCTGGATATCAGCCACCTCCTCTATCTGCCGGTGGTACATACCGTGCAGGGGCCTGTCCTTCCATGATGGTTCCTCGTCTCCCTCCTCTTTCTTGGGTTTCTGCTGCCTGAGGTATTCACTGAGCACTCGGTCAGTTGGGGCCATCTTCCCAATGTATTCTTGGATGTTCGTTGTCTCATCCTGGACTGTGGTGCTGACACTCACCCCTTCCTTCCGCATATATATATATATATATATATATATATATATATATATATATATATATATATATATATATATATGTATAAATGAACCATTTCCTTTCATCGGAGGCACAAAGCAGAGATTTTCCAAAGTCCTTGAAGAGTCATAAACAGAGCAATGTAGCTGACAATTTATCTGAATGAGTGGGAAGGCAAGGCAAACAAACAGTTTGTTGTGAGAGCTGCGCTGCAGAGAGGGGAGGCTTTTTGCTTCTTATGGAAGCAAAATGGTACCTAATAAATCCCTGTTTCATCGGACAAAAAGGGTTCTTGTACACTCAGCACAGTTGGGGTTTTTATACATCTAAGCAGGAATACACATTATTAGAGAGGGACTCTTGTTAGTGCTCAGCCTTAGAGCCCAAATTGGCATTTAGCAAGGCAGCAGAATGGTCTAATTGTGTGTGATGCTCCGAGGCAGAGAATGCTGATTAGTATAAGCCGTCTAGAACAGTTCACCTCCCAATTAAGTAAAACAGACAAACACGGGGGGCTAAAAGTTAAAGAAACACTGTACCTGGCTGCATGTACCCATCTACAGTATCAAGAATAATTGGATTAGGGATTTTCAGTTTCACTAACAAATAAACTTCTCTCACTCCCACTCATTATTTAAATCTGTGATTTTATTTCATCTCAGAGGAAGCGCCGCCATCAGCCATCTACATTAACCAACAACTTTCAAAGAACTGTGAGTCTCTGAAGTCAAGATGAGACATGTAATGCCCTTTGTTTCAGTGTTCCCTGAGTAAATTTATGGTAAGTTATCGCACTCTGCGAGTTTACACAGCAGTTTGAAATAATATTGTGGGCATGACATTACGTATTTGATCTTTTAGTATACATTTCAACTGTTAACTTTGAATACAATATAATGCTGCATTTCATAATTAGCTTATGTAAAAGAACCCTGTTAGAAACCATTTCATCTGTGGCTCTAACTGACCCGTCACCCAATCCATCCCTCGAGCAGAGATCGTATTGTCATAACGACATTAGAATGCAGAGACAACCTGAATAGGAAGCTATTTATTGGCTCCTCCAACAAAGAGACAATCATGTGCACTAAACCAGATGAGCCAAGCAGAGGTTCACAGACATATCTGCTGGCTATTGGAGCGTTGGAGCCATTTCAAGTTCAAGTATGAAAATCCCCTCATATTTTCTATTGAAAAACAAACACACACTATATGGACAAAAGTACTGGGACACCTACAGCACTTGCTCAGGCATGGAAACCTGTACCATGAAGCTCCTGCACACAGTCATTGCGCTGATGTTAATGTGAGAGGAGATTTGGAACTTGGCAATTATTGATTTAGCAGAGTTAAGTTACAGACCCTCTCTGTAACTTGATGTGGGCTGACACTTCATGGCAGGGTTAACATGGTTCCAACGCTTCCACTTTATAAATGTTTATAAAGGAAGACTGAATGGGCGGTGATTTTATAGTCGTTGGGCAATGGGACAGAAAACATGTGAATTCAAAGATTAAGAGGTGAGCAGCATACTTACTGTTTTAGATACCAGTTTTTAGATGTTTTTGAAGTTTATTTATCTCTTTGTTTATTTTTGTTATTTTATTTTATTGTATGTTCTTTTACCAGTCTTATTTTTCACGTTGTCTGCCTCAGTGTTTGGTCCTCTTTTCAGCATTATTGCTGATGAGAGCAGCCCACAGAGAAAGTAATGCAGCCTGAGGCCATCTCTGTGTGAATCAAGGACCCATTGTTTAGTAAATTACTATCAATTTCAACACACGATCTGCCTTTTTTATAATTGCAAACAGCCTGTGTGCATATAAGACTGCAAAGCAATTAAGAGAAGGGGCTCGGCAACTACTGCTTACAAACATATTTGTTTCAGTGAATTAATAATCAGGTACAACTTCATCAAACTTCAAGATGACACAGTTCTGCTCAAAGATGAGATTTTTAGCACACTGAAATAAGTTGGACTGCAGTTACAGTGTTTTTTCACCCCAACGTGCACTGATGCCCGGTGACCAGAACGATGGAATATAAGTCTAATAAAAACCTTGGTTTTTAAGATCTGACCAGAGATACGGATGAAAATTAGCCTTTTGAAAATGAACAAAAAATATTAAATATTATTAAATATTAAATGTGAAAACATAAACCGGATCGCAACAGATATGAAAAGTTTAGAGTTTCAAATATTTTTATCCTATTGCTGTTGTGCTAGATTGCATCAGTGTATTGCTGTTGTTGTCTTGAATATCTGTTCAGTCCTAAACTCAATTAGAGAACTGACACAATGTTTTTTTGATATGTTGAATTTTGACTTGTTTTGACAGAGAGATAACTCAGTAAATTAAAGGATTGCTGATTTGATGAAAGCAGAACTAAGCTTTATTTTAAAAAAAACATATTCTCCGTTCACTGCTTATCTTTCAACATCTGCGTTGCGCTGTTGTGATCAGATATCACTTAACATGTGACAAATGCAATTTGATAAGTCTGTACTGATTGACAGATTAACATTTGTGGTGAAGTTTTTTTGCATTTGCAATAACATGACCTAGAATATCTTCAGTGATGTGATTCAGCATCAAATACACTCAAACCAGTCTGGGTTGATGAGGCCCTGGCTTGTATCCCAGCAGCACTAACGCGTGGAACTTTCCTCCTAATCCAAAGCCAACAGGAGGCTCTTTCTTTCACGTTTTCTCAGCCCCTGTGATGTTGAGTAGCATGTAGATCTTCCACAGTGACCAACCTGTGAATCCTCTGCCCCCCACTTCAATAAGCTTGCGGCATGCCTTCCAGTCTCCCCTCCTGCAGAGCCCCACCAGCTCCTGATATGTGGATTTCTTTTTTTCATTTGCCTCCTCCATGTGCTCCTCCCAGGGAACTGTGAGCTCTAATAGGAGCAACTGCATGGAGGAGACTGATAGAGGTGCCCTGTCTGGCCTCTTTGAAGTTTCTATACCTCTCCAGATCCAGTTCCAAGTCTGACGCTGAGGTGAGCAGCCACATTGCAGGTTTAGGCTGAGATTGTAGCAGTTTCCCAGTCTCTGCTGGCAGATATGTTTGCTCTTGGCCTTGGTTTTGGAGATGGTAACAGTGATGGTCTTTAGCATGTGGTCTTGCTTTCATAGCAAAGAGGATATGCATGTGAGTCGATCTTTTTGGGTTTTTGTCAGTCAACAAGCTCTCATTCTGCACTGTATGCTGAATATCCATGTAACCTGGTGCTGCAAGTCCACCATCACGCTGTTCCGCTCTTCTTTGATGCCACTTGTCCTTTGCCTGACTAGATGTTACCGCGAACACAAAAAGCTTATGTTTCAGCTGGGACTCTGATGCCTCCAGGCATTCCTGGGCTCTCCATTTCCTGCCTGTCTGTACCATGATGCCTGCTGATACCACCCAGGAAACTTTGGAGTCCAGATATAGTAGAGCCTCTCAAATACAAGCAACCCTGAACTCGTCCCCAAGGCTGCTGAACAGGAGTTGCATTTGCATTTGCTTTAATATCAGTAATTAAAACTCTGGGGGCAGAAACACTGAGCTGTCCTGATTGAGATGCTTTCCTGTTTCCAAAATCAAACGGACACATAGACGCCTGCCAAAGTATGTAAAACTGTCATTGTGGTGTTTTCTAACGAACTAGGTATCTCCAGTTACCACACCGTCACAATGACGCACACACTCTGACTCACGAGGGGAAAACAATAACAGCTTTGACATTGCACCTCCCATATGAGAATGATTACAATTATTTTAAATAATCACCAATTATTATCATCACAAATCAGGTTAGACATGAACGTGTTGTGTGGCACATTAGCCACCGCACTAATTAAGCCACATATTCTCACAGCAGAGAAAACAAATTAATTATCAGCAAATCTGAGATCAAACTTCTTGAGATTTTGATCAAGTACTACACTTTCTTTTATCAAAGGACGCTCAAAACAAATTATATCTTCATCAAAACAAGTAAAAATTCAAGAGAAAATTTATCAGTTTAACTACACTTTCATCTTTTCTCTTTTTAGCCCTACCCATGGGATTACTTAATGCAATTTCTGCCTGTCCTTTGACTTTGATGTTTTTATGCACAGTCTGTTTAGCCAAAAAAAAGTCATTAAAGGGTATGCAGCATGGCTATAAGTACATTTATGATAAATCAGGAACATCGTCAGAGTTCGACAGTCATAAATGAGCCAAGTTCAAGCTAAACTTGAAATGGTAAGTACATGTAAACAGTGAGTTACAGCATTGAATTGACGAACTTAGTACCTCTGTCTTTACTTAAATAGTTATAATGAATAGAGAGCTTATTCATTTCCTTATAACTGCAGCTAGAAAGAGGAGCTAACACAGAACAGATTCATGTGTGAAATGCATGAGAAGTGCAACATACTGTACCTATCAGAAGGTGTAAAGATTTTTTTTCTTTGTCAGTTATCCTTCTGTATTCAGTGCTGGAAAAACATCATTATTCCTTTGAAGCGTTGGTTTTCCCACAGGAAAACAGGTCAGGTGAGCTTTTATGTGAGCTCTCAATTTATTCAGTTCCACATGCATGCCTTTGATATGTTATTTTTGTATATTTCCAGCTTTCCTCCCTCCCTGTGTGGGTTGATCGACACACCCGCGGCAGTCGTACTCTTCCTTATGGTTCATTTCCAGCTTTAAGCATGCAGCAGAAGGGCACAGTAAGGGTAGGCTAATGGGTTTAGCATGCTAATCTTGTGCTGCATTTATATGCTGTACAAACATATTGTGTGTGGTATATTTCACCATACCGACAGGAAAGGTTACAGCTATTTTTTTAAATTAACACTATTATTATGGTACCTACACAACTATATTGTGATTTGTTCCTGCAGGCAAAACAACAACAACACAAAAACAATCAAAGCTAAGAAAGCTGTGTCACAGCACCCATGTGGGGGGGTTTTTTTCAAAGAAGCCATTCACCCCATCAGTCACTCAGCTTGACATTTCTTCCTGCACCAATAATTTTGATGCATGCCTCTCATTAAAAACAGATTATAAACGGAAGTATTTGTACCACTATGTCTGTAATGAACCACTGGTCTGTTCCATAAAACTGCCTTTACAGGAGTTGTTGGACCTCTGTGTGCAGTAGTATGAATGACGGACACGACACATAAGGTATATTACTGTGTTTGCATTTTGATTTTCTGTAAACTCTCTTTCTATATAGCAGCATGCATTAATGTGCTAATCTTAACTCAGATATGTGTGTCTCTCAAGCTAGCAGCACTCCCTGAGAAAGGAAACAAAAGTGTTCACGGGAGTTTTGCACCCTTGGCAAGTGGAGGGAAGGATGTGATGTTATATTTTATTTAACTGAACTGTGAAGCACCTATATGCAGTTTTTTCAGTTATAGATAAAATCTCATATTTCTCATTTTAAGGAGATCACTCTGTATATTAGCCTGCTATCTTTGTCAGAATACTGACTGACTATAGTTTTTCAGCTATGCAAACACTGGGAAAGCGAGGCTAAATGTCAACGGCTGGCAAACCAGCTTTACTCCTCATCTCCAGTGTCAATGTTCTCTCTCTATCCATATTTTCCATCTGTCTCTACTATCTGTCAGCATGGGTGAAAATGCCAAAATTGCTTGCCTCTATCCTCTTGCCAGCCAGTAAAATACTACTGCTATATTGTATAGCTGTAGAGGAAAGAGTTGAAGCCACATGTCTTCCAAGCTGATTGCATATGAATCTGTAAACACGCAGTTAGGTCCTAAAAAAGTTTAAAAAAGGGAGGCGGAGGAGTTAGAATTGCCTTTAGATTTAAAATCAAAATTATGACTGGATTAAACTTTGGGTAAGTTTTAGGCTTTGATATGTGCTTGCGTGCTGGTTGGAGCAGAAAGAAAAAGAGGGAGAGGTCTGGAAGAACAAAAGGAATAAAGAACACGATGAAGAAAAAAGGGGTCAAGCCAGAAGAAAAGAATCTGGTAGATGGAAGGAAGACGAATAAATGAAAGATGAAGTCTGGAAAATAGGGAAAGGGGTGCTGATGTGCTTCTTAAGCAGGTCATTGAATGCAGCGTGCCTTGGGAGGGCTCCTTTAAGCATGACTAACAGATTTCCTCAGTCCCTGCAGGAGCTGTTCCTCAAAGCTATGGCGCAGAGAGACAGTGTCACTTTAGGATGTATGACAAGGAAATGGAGCACAAAAGCCATTAAACAACTTTTGGGATTTCGTCTATCACAGGAGGGGAGAACAACTACGTTTCTCATGCACGTTATTTAACTATTCAAATAAAAAAAGAGGGCAGATGAAAACTGCACCCTTAACTGAGTGTCATGGAGTTGAAAAGAATCAAAAGAAACCTTCACTGTTCTTGCGCTTCGTGAATTGTTACTTCCAAACTTGAAAGGAACAGCTAATAGCAACCCAAGTGAAAGTTTTCACAGGGGCTCATTTCTTGACTTTCTAATAAATTGTGGACTGTAACATCAAACTTATGATCATCATCACCCTCTCAGCAATGATCAAGGTACCCTGCTGAGGTTGTGGAATCAATACTTTTCTCCATCATGTGTGCCTGGGGCTCGTGATCCTCCTCCCTGTCTCTGATGTGAGGTGTGAAGCCTAGTTTATGTGAAGCCTAGTTTACAGCACACTGGTGAACACGGTCTCTTGATCCTGCTCATCCTCTTATTCAACACCGAAGGGCACCGAGCTCTGTAATCCACAACCCCCGGTCCCTGGCTGAGTTCATGGTCGACACCAAAGCCCTGCTGTTCTCACAAACCCCCCCGCTGCCGGGGCCAGCACCGCCTCATACTTCACATAGAGGCATATATTTTGCACTCGTGGTCTCACACACCAACACAGGCTTCACAGTGTGTCAAACCCTCCTTCGCACTCTCAAAAAGACACATAACTCAAAGAGCTGCACACAGGTCTGTGGGTGCCAAGTGCTTCAGGCTTTCTTATTTCCCAGTTTACACTAAGGAGCTGATAGTGTCATGTGTCTCCTGCTGACTTCAATCCACTCTTAGAGCTAGATCACCTCCCTAATGACAGTAATTGTATTGTGGAAGCCCCTGGTCATGTTCAATTACCCATTCCCATCCAAGCACATTGGTCTAATCTCGCACTGTAATGTACAATAAAGATGGCTCTAGAAGGGAGATGTCAGCTTCGCTGGCATGGATGAAATCCAGCAGAAGAGCCATGCTGTGATTGAATAGGCTGAGAGGTGGCACTGAGTTTTCATTATCTCATATCTGAAAACTTCCAAATTAAAACTGCTCTTTGTCTACTTCCATTTAAAAAACACTGAGAGCCTACCATTCTTGTCACACAACTCTGCAAATTGAACACTGTGAAATCTCCACTCACCCGAGCGGTTTCTCCAAGCGACTGGCAGGTGAGCCCACGATCTCTCCCAGCGTACAGAAAACCTGTCCCAGGAAGTCCTGCCATGGGGAGGAGGGCATAAAGTGGGATCGAGAGAGAGACGTAGGATGGGAACATTCAAATGGATCACGGGGGGTAACAAGGAGAGGCCGTGAGGAGTTAAGCATAATTGTAAGCATTGTACAGTTATTAATTAGGACGTCTGAGGCAGACACGTACGTTAAATTCGGTTGGCTTCCGGGGTGAAGAAGGAGGAGGAGGAAGAAGAGAGAGAGACCAGGCAGCAGCAGTGACACAGCAGAGCATATCATGGAACAGAAGACACATGACTCAAATACCAGACTGTCATCAACCAAGTGCGAGAAAGAAGAGCAAAAGTGAAAATGTGAGAGAGCAGAGAGGCAGAATGAGAACAGCAGAGGGTAAAGAGTCACAGAGCCTCACAGGAAGCGAACAGGAGAGCGAAAGAGCGCAAAAGAAGGAAGGTGACGGAGACACACATCACACAGGTTGTTTCCAGAGTATGGAGCACAATGCAAAAGCGCAACAACAAAGCGTCACGTGACATATTTGATGATGAGCATTTTGGCAGTATGCAAACCAAGTGCTGCAAATATATTGTTTTGTGTCTGCATTGTATGAGTTTATCTATCAAAGCTTTCAGCATAAAAGACGACACTAACATACATTCACCTTAATGAGCTGTTCTCTTGAATGTATGCTGCACAACAAAGGACCTCGCCTTTCAGACAGTCCTGCCATTTTAAAATAAATAGATACTGTTTAGAAAAATTGTCGGCTGTCTTGGAAATCAAAATTCGCAGCTGCAAAGAGCACCACGGCGCACACAGGGAAATGTGTTGAATAGCTTTGATAATGATGTGCAATGCTTCATTTCTCATTTAAAAGAAAAAAAAAGTAATGAGTCTATGCCAGATGCAAATGAAAGTTTGATTATTATCGCTCCAGAGGAATAATATAGCTCATTTTAGCTGATGAAAGACTAAAAAAAAGTCATAATAATAACAAACAACATTTTGGCAGATGAAGCACAATTCACTCATTATTTCTGAATATATTTGAGCATTTAGATGCTACAAACTTTGGTTTGCATAGAACCTAAATATCACATGCACTGACGACTAAAGGGTTGTGTATGAAGTAAAGCTGAGCTCCCGACTCTTAGAAAAGTTTTTCACTTACGTGCTTTGCCAGATCTGGACTTTTAGAATCAATATCATACCTGAAATCACAAAGAGACCACAAATGGCAGAGGTTAGTGCGTGGGCACGACAACAGAAGATTTTTTTTGTGCTGGTGCTAATTAAAGGAAAGTGACTGCGGTGTGGACACTTTTTGTCTGTCAATCACACACCGGGGGAGAGCCGCCTAGCCCAAAAAAAAGAAAAAATGGGGAGGGGGGAAGAAACACGTAAGCAGTAATGTGACAGTTAATTAAGGAAGTCATTCTATAGTTTATGAATGTAATTTCCACTCTCTGCCAGGGGGCACATACTGAAACAATCCACCAAAGGAGAGTGGGTTTGGAGCATCTGCCAGTCAAACTTAATGGAAAAGTAATTAAATCTGAGCACGCCCTGCCTCCCACCTCTGTGATAAAAGAGAGAAGTAAATGAGTAACACAGATTGTGAGGGAGTGCACTCCCTCCTTTACTGTCCCAGTCTTGCACCAAATTAATTCATTAAGTGTCTAAAACTCCTCAGAGACCTTCAGTGCAGTCCTGGAAGGAAACATCCTAGTCCACCAGGGAATTCATGCTTTGGCGGATATGGATTTTTGTAAGAACATCTCCAATCCTGCAGGAAGAAGGGGGTGGAGAAATTATCCTGATTCTGTTCTGGGAGACCTCAAAATGAAGCTGCACCTTCCTGACCCTTTCACTAGTCAGACCTTTTCAACAGAGGAACGCCAGGACAGCGGTCTTTGTGAGTTTTATGGGACTTGCTTTCAGACATTTGCTTTTCTTAGCAGCAGGAAGATTAAGGATAAAACTTTATATGAAATATTTATCACCTTATACCAATCTCCACTCAACGAATGACTACTGAGACACTGCACCAATGAATAATTCCTTGGGAGAGACTCAAGCTGATGACGAGCAAGAGAAGATAGAAAAAGAGTGACTTTGAGAGAAAATGACAGGCAGGAAAAAGGGGAGAAGGGATGATGAGATAGATGGGGGACAAGGAAGCACGGTAAGGGAGAGGATGTTAAGAAGATGCTGCGTTGGAAATAAATGAAGAACTGGAGAAGAGGGCGGCATAACTAAAAAAAAAAACCTCAGTGTGTGTCCTCAGAGAAATGGATCAAATAGAATAACTCACACGTCAAAGCGCAGATTCTGCTTCTCCTCGAAGAAGTAGTCCAGGATGTACTTCCTGACAAAGTCTGGGTTTAGCGTGTTGTCTATCACCTCTGTTCTCCCAAACTAGAGACAAGACAAGGTAGACGTGAACAAGAAGCTTTGAGAATCTGTATTTACTGCTCTATTACCTCACACCATCCCATCTATCATGCTACCAAACAGCCATCTGAATTAGTAGCTTTCATTGAGATCAGAACAGGAATAAAAAAATCAGAAGGTTCTATCTTCTTCTTTACCTTTTCACATTGTGCTGGGCATGCATAAGCTTGCAGAAGGCATTTTATTGAGTCCAATTACACTAATTTTCTTTAATACCACATTCACACCTCCATCATTCTCTAAAGCCACTTCTAGGGTTCCCCTTTGCTTTTACAAAGGGGAACTAACAACACTCCTGCAAAAGGAAGAAAAAGTAAAGCTGCCAGGGCAGACACCAAAAACCATTACATCAGTGTTACACAGCAAGACTTTGTGATGAGGTGATGTTCTGACAAACAAATCAACAAAAATGGAAAGAGTTGCACCCTCTTCCTCGTGAGCACACGCGCATTAATTGTTATCCGACATGAATAATTCAGTCAGAAAGTCAGAGAAGTGATGTCAAGCTGCATAAATAAAACATCGCCGGTAAAAAAGAGTAACCATAAACTGACACGGTGAATTAATAATAGCAGTGTTAGGGCTTAATAAGGAGATGAAACAGCGGGATTACAGACTCACACTTTTGTGATTACATCCAATGGGGTTAAGACTCAAAGTGAGTCCTAACATGAAAGCAGACAAGCCACACTACGCGAGCAGAATACGTTGAACAGATGGACGCCGATGCTAATGCAAAGACAGTCAGGGTGGATTGTGTGCAACTTATGACAGCCTAAGAGTGTGGGTTTGTTCAAGTGTAGCCTGCCATCAGGTATAAAAGTGTGTCTAGGTCTATAAAAGTTTAACTACTTTGTGTGCATGTGTGTGTGTGTGTCACTACCTCCTCTCCTGCTTTTCCTGTCAAAAAATGTGAGAGCTCTGCTCCAGCAAACGCAAAGAAGGTGAAATCTGTCCCAAGCGAACAGCAGCCTATTTTTAATGACAGAAGGTGTATGTGGCAGCGGGAGGGCTATAGCATATTCACTTTGGTGCCACGCCAAACATAACAAAGGAAGAAGAATCAGCACCAGAGCAGCTAAAAAAGCCACCCGAGGAAATAACAGATCTCCCACTCCACACATTATCTCCACCTTGGCAAGTACACGGCCAACATGTAAAGCCAACGTTGCAAAGCTCTACAATTAACTGTCAAGAGAGAAAAAAAAGACCCTTCCTGCAGGGATATCCGGGTGCTGGCAGTGTGACTTCTTTCCCTTAAGTAACCCTGTACTGAAATAAATTGTGAGCCCTAACGTTAGAAGATTTATCTTGGTAAAAAGATTAACGTCAAGGAGTTTGAAAGGAATTTATGCAGGTTGTACTATGTCAGCTGCTCAGGTAAGTGAAAGTGCGAGACAGGGGAAAATCTGTCATGCACCTGGAGTAATAACTGATGAGGGAGTTGGATATTAAGACTTTAAGTCATGCTGCAGGAAAATGATGGATTGTCAGATTCATGTTGTGACCAAAAGTGAGTTAAGAGCTCACTGGTTTCTTAGGAAGCAAAACACAATGCATGTGTAACATCTGCTTTCATGTTCTTCTGTTGATGAGGTGTGTGAATGATCAGCAGCTGATGGGGAAGCTTGTCCCGTAGAAGGGTAATTGGATTACAGATGGCTGGTGGCACACTGGCTACCAACCACACTTACTCCCAGGAGAACAAAAACACATTACCTGACAGAGGGGCAAAAGAGGCACTCCGCTTTATCAATTCTGCACAGCTTGACTCGGCTGCTCGCAAAGCCAGCTGTCATCTGCAGCTGAAGACACAGGCCTATCTCCTTCAGGGAGAGGCATTCAGCCTGCACCCACAGTTTGTACGCTCGAGGTGGGGCACTATAACCCGAGGTGACAACTGTAGGAGACTTATCACGAATGAGTGCAACACTTGATGCTCATCCATATTTGCATGATAAAATGTTAAAAGTACTTTCTGGCTTAGGAACAGAATATTACTGCGTTGATACCAGTACAAAGACTTGCTTTTCTGTGAGTCAAGGCCGGCAGACATTCGTTCAGAGACATAAGAGGAAAAACTGTCAAGCATCAACCTCAAGTGTTGTTAAGGCTGCAGAAAACTTTCTTAGACTTCTTCGTCTTCTCTTTGAGATGCACTTGGCAATGCAAATCTGCAATGCATGTCTGTTGACAGTAAATAGTCTCCAGTCTGCTTCTCCTCCCAAACTGCTCAGTCTCAGTAGAGTAAAAACAGGAAGTCGATCTCCTTGCCATTAGGAAACACACTGCCAACACATTGCAATCAGTCTGAGTCAGTCCATGCCAATGAGGGCTACCTTTAAGTTTTTTTACAATAAGAGACTCAATTCAACTGTATTCTGGTTATATTTGTATATAAAAGCAAGGCTGCCGAGTGCTTGTGTCACTATTAGTGGAGGAATTTCTAAACCTCTGTTTCAAATCTGTGAGGTTTTGTTTAATGTCAATTTCTTTGTATATAAAGGGAAAAATATATTAAACAGACAGCAATAAGTAGCTTTTTTCTGATTTACCAGAGTAACCTTGGTATTATCACAAAAAGATTGCATGCGATTGCCAACTTCATCACAAAATCATAGCAGACCAACTCCGTATTTATCGCCTTCTGGATGCACCAAATCTACCTTAAAGACAGCAGTAGTCGCAGACCAGGTCTCCATGTTCGAAGCAACCGTATCAAAGGCAATAAGATTGCAAGTGCCTGTAGCATAATATGAAAACTGTGTGATGTTCAACAGCATCAACATGAGCAGGTAGCTGTCCAGTGAATTCACAGCAAACAAGTGTATGCACGGTGCAGACAGCACCATTGCCTAAATCGAAGAGTATTTCAAGTAGCGAGAAATCACTTAGGTGTTATAAAGGCAACTTTGGACTGTGTCCTGACCTGATTCTTCCAACATGGCTGGCTTTGAATGAAAGTCAACCTTGTTTCCAGAGTCAAAGGGTTGGCCGGCAATCGATCACAACCATAAGAAACATTAAGACTCCGGCATAGAAGTACCAAAAAAAGGAAGGGAGAAGGGAGAGAGCTGAAGATGACGAGCATCTCCAAAAGTTGATTCTGTTCATCTGGACGTGGCGTTTTGTGGGAGAAACGTTTCGTCACTCATCCAAGTGACGTCTTCAGTCTCAGCTGACTGCAGGTTTCAAGCTTATAAACAGGAAATTTGCATAATGACTGAAACCAGCCCACTGAAGGAACAATGGGCTGGGAGGTCAGTTCCTTAATCATAATTATGCAGATTCTCATGACCATTGATCAACAACCACTGACCAAAACCCACTGATCAAAGACCACTGATCAATGGCCATGAGTACCATTCACAGAGAGTTGGGGAATGGCTGCAATCACAGCATTGTAAGATGGCGAAAGATGTACCCTTAGGCCCCCTCCTCGATTCAGAGATGGTCTTTCCCTTTTCACGTAAATGGCCTCCTTGACTCCGCCCTCAAACCAGCGTTCCTCCCTGTCCAGGATGTGAACATCCTCATCATTGAAAGAGTGTCCACTGGCCTGTAGGTGTAAATAGACTGCAGAGTCCTGACCTGACGAGGTAGCTCTTCTGTGTTGTGCCATCCGCTTCGCCACAGGTTGTTTGGTTTCCCTGATGTATAACGGTGTGTTCACACCGAACGCGATAGAGGCAGGCAGAGCGTCAGGCTTACATGTAAAGTCAATGGAAAGGCGCGCTGACCCGCGATTGCGGCTCCCGCGAAAATTCGGAAGCAGATTTGCGTCGCGAAAACGCCTGAAACGCCTGAAACGCGCTACACTCACGCGCGTGAGTTTATGTGTTGCATTTTGTGCATACACGCGTTTCGCGTCCCCCGCTCGAGTTGGAAAAATCTGAACTGCAGCGTCAAATCGCGCCGCGACAACCAATCAGGAGCCTGGTGACGTGGCTGTTACCTAGTTCAAAGGGGCAGATCCAGCCAAAGCCCTTTATTCTTCAATAGAAAGAAGGCTAATCAATGCCGTAGCAAACAACCCGGAGCCGTACGACACCAGCTGCTTTCTGGACCGAGACAGGAATATAAAGGACCGAGCTTGGAGGAAGATATGTAAAGAGATCGGGCAACCTGGTAAGTTCATTCATTTTTCTTAAGTTTTCTCTAAAGTTTTCACTGACCCGGGGAAGCCGCACAAAAGCTAGCAAGCCACCGCTATTTTCCCACTGATGTACAAATACCGTTCTGCTTTTAGGCATGTTGTCATTTAGGAATATATTTTATTGTTTATTAATAAACAGCACACAGTGGTCCCGCTGTTCATCCGTCACTGCCTCTTTTTTCTTAATTTTCATTTTCTTTTTTTGCACCGGACAGCATTGCATTCTGCAGCCTGATTGACAAATCTCCTGCGCTTGCCAAATTTATCATGTTTGGGTTTGATAACCATCACGTCCAATAGAAAAAACAGCACAAAAACACCCATAACTATGAGCCTCATTTGGAAATAGACACCTGCACCGCGAGGGAAAAAGGCGCACGAAAGTGGCAGGCAGATGAAGACAAACCGCGGCATATTAATACTTTTACGTTTTGCAATCTACAAAGGTTTGCACTTTGAGAATCAATTGTGAGAACTGTGACCAATGTTCATGTGTGTGTGTGGAAAACAGTGTATAAAGTGCGTGGCCAGGGGCTAGTTATTCTGAGAACCCCTGCTGCAATAAATGAGGGACCACTGTCTACTCTATGATTATTATATTCAACCTGTTAACATTTAATACTGTATTGATAGAACCAACTGATTCTGAAGCAGAGCATCCCCTGTTGCTTCTCCTGGCTCCCCAGTCCCTGAGCTCCTGCTGCTGCACCCACAGATATGTACAGCAAGCACTGATACCTTTTTAGTCGGTGGGATTGCCTGTGATCACCTTTACTAAATATCTACAACCAATCTGATTATATCCTGTTTTTGGTTTGTTTGTTTTTTTCAAGGTTGAAATTAAAATCCATTGCCGAAGCTGCTGCATTGAGCTGCGGCCGCAAGGTGGTTGGTGCCTGCCGTGGTGGTAATCCCCGAACCAAATGGTGGACACCAGAGGTGAAGGGAGCCACCAGGCTGAAGAAGGAGGCCTATCGGGCTTGGTTAGCCTGTGGGACTCCGGAGGCAGCCGACAGGTATCGACAGGCCAAGCGGAATGCGGCTCGGGCAGTGGCTGAAGCAAAAACTCGGGTGTGGGAGGAGTTCGGAGAGGCCATGGAAAAAGACTTTCGGACTGCCTCGAAGAGATTCTGGCAAACCGTCAGGCGTCTCAGGAGGGGAAAGCGGTGCTCTACCTGCACTGTGTATAGTGCTGGCGGAGCGCTGTTGACGTCGACTGAGAAAATTGTCGGGCGGTGGAAGGAATACTTCGAGGACCTCCTTAATCCCACTGACACGTCTTCCGGGGAGGAAGCAGAGTCTGGGGATGAGGGGTGTGACCCACCGATTTCCGGGGGCGAGGTCACCGAGGCAGTTAAACAACTCCTTGGTGGCAGAGCCCCTGGTGTCGATGAGGTCCGCCCCGAGTTCCTGAAGGCTCTGGACGTTGTAGGGCTGTCTTGGTTGACACGTCTCTGCAATGTTGCGTGGAGATCAGGGGCAGTACCTGTGGACTGGCAGACCGGGGTGGTGGTCCCCATCTTCAAGAAGGGGGACCGGAGGGTGTGTTCCAACTACAGGGGGATCACACTCCTCAGCCTCCCCGGGAAAGTCTATGCCAGGGTGCTGGAGAGGAGGGTTCGTCCGCTAGTCGAACCTCGGATACAGGAGGAACAATGCGGTTTTCGTCCTGGTCGCGGAACACTGGACCAGCTCTTTGTCCTCTCGAGGATACTTGAGGGTGCATGGGAGTTTGCCCAACCAGTCTACATGTGTTTTGTGGACCTGGAGAAGGCATTCGACCGTGTCCCTCGGGGCGTCCTGTGGGAGGTGTTGCGCGAGTATGGGGTGTCTGGCCCATTGCTACGGGCCATTCAATCCCTATACAACCGTTGCAAGAGCTTGGTTCGCATTGCCGGCAATAAGTCGGACTCGTTCCCGGTGGGTGATGGGCTCCGCCAAGGCTGCCCTTTGTCTCCGGTTCTGTTCATAATTTTTATGGACAGGATTTCTAGGCGCAGCCAAGTGGCGGAGGGCTTTCGCTTTGGTGGCCTCAGAATCTCATCTCTGATTTTTGCGGATGATGTGGTTCTGTTGGCTTCATCGGGTGAGGGCCTCCAGCTCGCACTGGAGCGGTTCGCAGCCGAGTGTAACGCAGCGGGAATGAGGATCAGCACCTCCAAATCTGAGGCCATGGTTCTCAGCCGGAAAAGGGTGGAGTGCCCACTCCGGGTCGGGGATGAGTTCCTGCCCCAAGTGGAGGAGTTCAAGTATCTCGGGGTCTTGTTCGCAAGTGATGGGAGAAGGGAGCTGGAGATCGACAGACGGATTGGGGCTGCGGCTGCAGTAATGCGGACGCTGCACCGGTCAGTCGTGGTGAAGAGGGAGCTGAGTGTAAAAGCGAAGCTCTCAATTTACCGGTCGATCTACGTCCCTACCCTCACCTATGGCCACGAGCTGTGGGTAGTGACCGAAAGAACGAGATCGCGGATACAAGCGGCGGAAATGAGCTTCCTCCGAAGGGTGGCTGGCCTCTCCCTTAGAGATAGGGTGAGAAGTTCGGCCATCCGGGAGGGGCTTAGAGTAGAGCAGCTGCTGCTCCACATCGAAAGGAGCCAGCTGAGGTGGTTCGGGCATCTGGCAAGGATGCCCCCTGGGCGCCTCCTGGGCGAGGTGTTCCAGGCATGTCCCACCGGGAGGAGGCCCCGGGGCAGACCCAGGACACGCTGGAGAGATTATATCTCTCGGCTGGCCTGGGAACGCCTTGGTATTCCCCCGGACAAGCTGGAGGAGGTGGCTGGGGAGAGGGAGGTCTGGACCTCTTTGCTTAGGCTGCTACCCCCGCGACCCGACCTCGGATAAGCGGATGAAGATGGATGGATGGATGGATGAAATTAAAATCTAGTAGCAGCCTGCTCATTTCTTTGTGTTTTGTGCTGTTTTACAGGCCCACAGGGGAGGACGGCTCCGAGGCAGATGAGGGACGGGTCCCAGGACGGTCCATCGGTGGTGGAGCTGGAGCCACACCAGTCTCCAATGGAGCATTTCCTCCTTAGCCTGGTTCCTGCTCTGGAGAGCAGCTGGTCCTTTTTATTCCTGTCTCTCTGTAAATACTTATATTTTATATATTTATGTTTAATGTATTTCTGTGTGAGAATTTTAATATTATTTCAAATAAATTTTTATAATGACTAATGTCTCAGTTCTACTACACAGCAAATGTTGGCACACGACTTGACACATGTAGAATTTATTTCATATTATACTAATGACAAAATATACTAATACAGTGGGATGCAGAAGTTTGGGCAACCTTGTTAATAGACATTATTTTCCTGTATAAATCGTTGGTTGTTACAATAAAAAAATGTCAGTTAAATATATCATACAGGAGACACACACAGTGATATTTGAGAAGTGAAAAGAAGTTTACTGGATTTACAAAAAGTGTGCAATAATTATTTAAACAAAATCAAGCAGGTGCATCAATTTGGGCACCACAAAAAAGAAATGAAATAAATATTTAGTGTATATCAATGTGTGTGTCTCCTATATGATATATGGGGTGCCTTTGTCTGGACGTGCTTCCCATCCAGAGCTGCACAGCACAGAGGGAAGTTCCAGCGCTCCTGGAGTCCCTCTCTGATGGACCGCCAGTCTCCAGGTGAAGGCACAGCCATGAAGTCGTCCACTAGACAGTCCCAGATGGCCGTCGCTGCCTGGGGGGTGATCTGGCTCACCGACTCTGTAACTGAACGCTTGGTGCTGAAGCAGTCCGCGGTGACAAGGAACCTGGACAAAATTGTTCAAAATCAGTATTATGTGTACTGCAGTTACAAAATACATTATTCAAATTCCAAAATACTTTGGTGATGTCAGATTTAAATCACAAAACTTAAATCTTACATAAAACATTTTGTAATTATAAGGATAATTACAAAATGTATATTAGATAATATCTAAAACAGTTGTTTTATTTTAACATATCATAATTTGATTGGTAGCAACTTTTGCCACTACAGTGAGCCAATCACTCATAATTTCTAAACATGTCAATCAGGTAGGAATGAAGTAAGACATTAATAGAAATAAAGAGTTGTATGTTGACATGTAGCCCTTTCCTTGCTTAAATCATTAATATTTTTGAAAAATTAATCTGTGATAAGACAGCTTATCAAGATAGAACCATGTAACTAGAGATGAATCAAACTGTTCAGTTTTATCTAACTCTGTTTTAATAAAGGCTGGTGACCTCTGTTATAGAGTCTGACAGCTGCAGGGATTATATACAAATATTCAACTATCCCAGAATTAAACCAGGTCTAAATAAAAAGGAGTGAGTATCACTACAAGGTTAACTCAGTGGTCCTAATGCTACAGTTTGATATCAGCAAACACCGAGCACATACATTGATGTGACACCACAGCCATGCTATCATGCAAACACTGATAACAGCATAAATCGAATTAAATCGGGGCTTGATGAGAGCTTCTGAGTATCACTAGAAATATTATAAACAGTCGTCTCTGTTTGCTTTCAGTAAACACCGAGAGCATTCACTGTTAGCATAGCACATCCATGTTAGCAGTGTATAAATGGATGGTTTAGCATATATTAGCACAGGTGTCAATAAAGGACTACGTATTAAACACTTACTAACCTCACGCAGACGGACAGGCGCTCTGCAGGTGGGATTGAGCGCCTGTAGTCGGTGTCTAGGCGGGCGATTCTGGGACCGACGAGGGAAAGCAGGTCCTCAAACTGGCCGAGTGAATGACGGTGATAGCGCTGGAATCGGCCGTCATCCAGGCGCAGCTCCTGGAGCAAGTGGTGAAACTCACCAAACTGCTCACGCCTCTGGAGGACCTGATGGACCCAGGTACGGCAAGGATGTCCTTTACGCCGCTACTCTGCTCTCCACAGTAAATAGAGAAGGGAGACTCTCTCTTCAAGCGCTAGCTCGACAGCTGCCATCTTGCAAAGATACCGGTCTTGCAAAACTTCCTCCCACATCCCTCCCACATTTCCGGTTCACGCGCGTTAAAATATGATATTTTGGGGCGCGATGGATTTTTCTTGGACACGCGTAGAGGTGCGAATGTGCACGCGTCAAGTTAGGGGCGTTTGGGGCTTTTTTCACGCGCCCATCCTGGTGTTTAGAAAAAATGCGTCTCAACTGGTCCGATACTCCTGACACATATGGGATCACTACAGGTTTTCGCTTGGGCAGCGGTTGTCCTTCTCTCCTGGATCGGCTGGAGCTTTCTTTAAGTGCCTTTCCAGCTTTGACAAAAGTCCAGCTGGGATAACCACATTTACTCAGGGCCTTCTTGATGTGCTGTTCTTCTGGGTGGCTGTAGCTCAGGTGGCAGAGCAGGTCAGCCACTAACCAGAAGGTCAGTGGTTCGATCCCAGGCTGCCTCCTGCCACCCCGTGTTTGCCTACTGGTGGTGGTCAGCACCCTAACACTAGGTGGCGCCAGTGTTCGGCAGCCTCACCTCTGTCAGTGCGCCTCAGGGCAGCTGTGGCTACAATGTAGCTTGCCGTCACCAGTGTGTGAATGGGTGGATGACTGAATGTAGTGTAAAGCACTTTGGGGTCCTGAGTAAAGCGCTATACCAATACAATTTCTGCCTCCCTGGCCGCTGTGTCTGTGGAGATGGTGTTCGCTCTGTGTTGTAGCGTCCTGATGACACCCAGTTTGTGCTCCAGTGGATGATGAGAGTCAAACCTTAGATACTGATCCGTATGTGTAGGTTTACGGTAGACGTCAGCTTTTAGATGTCCCCCATTCCTGATGGAAATCTCACAGTCTAAGAAGGCTAACCTGCCACTTTTCATATCCTCCCTGGTGAATTTGATGTGTCGGTCCACCGAGTTAATGTGATCCGTGAAATGTAGTACGTCCTGAGATTTGATTTTCACCCAGGTGTCATCCACATATCTGAACCAATGGCTTGGTGGTGTTCCAGGGTAGGACAGCAAAGTCCTCTTTTCCACTTCTTCCATGTACAAATTGGCCACGATGGGTGAAACTGGGGAGCCCACGGCACACCCATGTTTCTGCCTGTAGAACTGACCCTTGTATGTGAAGTAGGTGGAATGAAGACACAGTTCCAAAAGCAAACACACTTGGTGGATGCTGAGAGTGGTCCTGTTGCTGAGGTTGGTGTCATCCTGTAATCTCTTACGGACTACCTCCAGCGCTTTCGTGACTGGGATGTAAGTGAAGAGAGATGTAACGTCGTACGAGACCATGGTTTCATATGCCTCCATAATGACATCGCTCACCTTCTCAACAAAATCCAAGGTTGTGGTGTTCAGAGCTGCCCACCAGCGGGTTGAGGATCGAAGCCAGAAACTTGGAGATGTTATAGGTTGTAAAGGTCCAGTTTTGTTTATTGATCTAAGCCTGAACAGCTACGCGTAGTGTCCAGTAGAGGGCTCTGTTGTTTAGTTAGCGGCAAGCTGCACTTCCAGCTCAGACCGGTTTTGTGGCGCACATTTCCCAGTAGGCAGCTCTCAATGAAGCGTGAAGCAGCGTGATACCGGACTCTAGCGAAACGAACAATTTGCAGCCCTTGGAATGCGGAGCGAGGTACATTTTTTAAGTTGTATTTCTTTGCTTAATTGATATTTTGTTGTATTTTCTGCTTTATTTGAGTTCATATTTGTAATAAGCGTCTAAGAAAATGTATTTTTTAGAAAGTGAAAGAAAGTGTACTTTATTGGTCCCCGTGGGGAAAATCCCTCTCTGCATTTAACCCATTCACTCAGTGAAGCAGTGGGCAGCCATTGGGCGCCCGGGGAGCAGTGTGTAGGGACAGTACCTTGCTCAGGGGTACCTCTGGGTAGCTGTTCAGGGGAATCGAACCCCCGACCTTCCGATCATGGGGCCGCCACTCTACCTACTGAGCTATCCCTGCCCCCGTGTTTCTGTTTAGTTTTCACGGTGCATTGGCGCACCTGGCGCACTGTTAGATTCAGAATGAATCTCAAAGTAAAAATTACTGCACCCGTCGAGGCTCTCTCTATTTCTTCCTTGGTCCGGGGGACTGCTACAGTGAAAACTCGATCGCTGAGTGAAGGCTACTTGCTAGCTCCCATGCCAGATGAGTGCAGCCCGTGCCACGAGCTGGGTCCGTGTGTCAGCTGTGAGAGATTTCTACACCAGTCAAGATCATCTTTGCTTCGTTGCCTACCTCCCCTTTGAACTCTGATGGTCACTTTACGAAGGTGCAGGTATTATGCCCATTAAGGACTTTGCTGATAACAGGACTCTGCACTCTAATTCAGAATTACTTGCCTTCCTGGGATCTTCCTTTCTAATGTACGCTCACTCTGGAATAAGATAGACGAACTGGCCCTGATGAGAAGCATGAACAGAGACTTTGCCTCCTCCTGTGTCTTATGTTTTACGGAGTCGTGGCTCTGCGAGGACATCCCGGACTGCGCGCTCAAGCTGGAGGGCTTTCATCTGCTGCGCGCGGACCGGCAGGCCGCTCTCTCCGGTAAAACCAAAGGTGGAGGTGTCTGCTTCTACATCAATAGTGGCTGGTGCACAGATGTAACAGTGATTGCTCAGCACTGCTCTCCCTCTCTGGAATATCTTTTTATTCACTGCAAACCGTTTTACTCTCCGCGGGAGTTTGCTTCATTCATCCTGGCCGCTGTTTACATCCCGCCGGACGCAGATGCGCAGGCAGCTCAGTGCGCACTCGCGGAGCAGATTCTCCACACGGAGCGGACATTCCCGGACTCTCTCATCATTGCTCTTGGGGACTTTAACAAAGCCAATCTGAGCCATGAGCTTCCAAAATATAAGCAGTATATTAAATGCCTGACCAGAGAGGAGAGGACATTAGACCACTGTTACAGCACGATCAGCGGGGCCTATCGCGCGGTGCCCCGCGCTTCACTCGGACTTTCTGACCACGTCATGAGCCACCTAATCCCCGCGTACAGACAGAGGCTGAAGCTCTCCAAACCTGTCGTGAGGACTAAAAAACTGTGGAGCAACGAGGCTGTGGAGGAGCTTCGCACGTGTTTGGAGACCACAGACTGGGACACAATGAAGGCTGCTTCTAACAGCTTGGACGAGTTTACGGACACTGTCACCTCCTATATCCACTTCTGTGAGGACAGCATTGTGCCATCACGCACCAGGGTGAGTTATAACAATGACAAACCCTGGTTTACTCCCAAACTCAAAAAGCTGTGGCTGGAAAAGAGTAAGGCGTTCAGAAGCGGAGACAGGGACTGCTACAGAGAGGCCAAGTACAGGTTCACTAAGGAAGTGGACATTGCCAAACATCAGCACTCTGAGAAGATGCAGCAGCAGATCTCAGAGAATGACTCGGCCTCTGTGTGGAAAGGTTTTAGGAATATTACAAACTACAAGCCAAAAACCCCCCACTCCACTGATGACTTGCTCTTGGCCAACACCCTCAACGACTTTTACTGTCGTTTTGACGAGCCATCAGGCAGCCTTCACACCTCCAACGGCCCCAACAATAGAGGCACTTTGGACACTCATTCCCCCACCTCTCCCCCCTCCATAGAGCCATCACCACCTTCAAACTGTTCACCTGCAACACCCGCCCCCTCACCCCACACAAAAGAGGATTTCACACCACCTCCTCCCACCACAACTCTTCATATTCATGAAGAAGGTGTGAGGAAGCAGTTTAAGAGTCTGAATGCTCGGAAAGCTCCCGGCCCAGACGGTGTGTCTCCTGCCACCCTCAGACACTGTGCAAACGAGCTGGCCCCAGTGTTTTCTGGCATCTTCAACTCCTCACTGCAGGCATGTCATGTGCCTGCCTGCTTCAAGTCCTCTACCATAATCCCTGTCCCCAACAAAACTTAGAATCACTGGACTAAATGACTACAGACCCGTGGCTCTGACATCTGTGGTCATGAAGTCATTTGAGCGCCTAGTTCTCTCCCATCTCAAGACCCTCACGGACCCCCTGCAGTTTGCATATAGAGCCAACAGGTCTGTAGACGACGCCATCAACATGGCCCTACACTTCATCCTGCAGCATCTGGACTCCCCAGGAACCTACGCCAGGATCCTGTTTGTGGACTTCAGCTCTGCCTTCAACACCATCCTTCCAGACCATCTCCGAGACAAGCTTTCCCAGATGAATGTGCCTGATCCCATCTGCCGGTGGATCACTGACTTCCTGACGGACAGGAAGCAGCACGTGAGGCTGGGAAAGAATGTCTCGGACTCCCGGACCATCAGCACCGGCTCCCCTCAGGGCTGTGTTCTTTCTCCTCTGCTCTTCTCCCTGTACACCAACTGCTGCACCTCCACCCACCAGTCTGTCAAGCTAATCAAGTTCGCAGATGACACCACCGTCATTGGGCTCATCTCGGACGGGGACGAGTCTGCCTACAGGAGAGAGGTTGAACGTCTGGTGTCCTGGTGCAGCCACAACAACCTGGTGCTGAATGCCCAGAAGACAGTGGAGATTACTGTGGACTTCAGGAAGCACACAGCCCCACTCCCCCCCATCATCCTGACTGACACCCCCATCACCTCTGTGGACTCATTCCGCTTCCTGGGTACCACCATCACCCAGGACCTGAAGTGGGAGCCCACCATCACCTCCGTCATCAAGAAAGCCCAGCAGAGGATGTACTTCCTGAGGCAGCTGAAGAAATTCAACCTGCCAACACGGACGATGATGCAATTCTACACTGCAATCATCGAGTCCATCCTCACCTCCTCCATCACCGTGTGGTACGCTGGAGCCACTATCAGGGACAAACAGAGACTGCAGCGTGTTGTGCGCTCTGCTGAGAAGGTGATTGGCTGCAGACTCCCATCTCTGCAGGACCTGTACACCTCCAGGTCACTGCGGCGTGCAGCCCGGATCTCAGCTGACCCTTCTCACCCTGGACACAGTCTGTTTGACCTGCTCCCCTCAGGCAGGAGGCTCCGGTCCATTCGCACCAGAACCTCTCGCCACAAGAACAGTTTCTTCCCCTCTGCTGTTGGACACATGAACAATAACCACATGATTGTCCCCGCCACTAACATATGACCCTACGCTGTGTAACTGCATCATTTCATGTTTGGCACTGATCACCACCTGCACTCATGTATATATCTTTCTACGTAGCACTCATAATTCTTATTCTCATGTATATATCTCATGTATATCTCATGCAAATATCTTTCTTTCTACATAGCACTTTAATTCTTATTGTCTGCACTGAAGCACCGCAGCAATTTCCTAATGTTGTAAACCTCAACATCTGGCAATAAACCCATTCTGATTTCTGATTTTCTGATTTCTTAAATATTTTTGTGGTTACAGCCTTAAAGGTATACTGCATTGCACTGAGTAATTACAATCTTTAAATTGTATGGGTTTATTCTTCTTGAAAGTAACATATATCAGCGGTATTTACAGTTACATTTTGTCTAATATGTGGGTGCTAATCTGTTTATTTATGTGATGTAAACGTCTGATGTGAGCATTGTTTCCAAAAGTAACACTCACGTAAGTTTAAGTCCAGACGTTATCGCATAGAGCAACATACACATTACAGTAACAAAATGTTGAACGCTGCTGAAGAAGCCGACGACTCAGAGCAACAAGGAGTAAGATCCAGCAATCGTGAAAGGCATTTAACTGAAAAGGGTAAAGAAATGCAGGAATATGAGGCAAAGAAAAATGAGAAGGCATTTAACAAAGCTTATGACACTTGGAAGAAGGCAGCTAAAGAAATCAGAACAAAGCTGAAAACTTTCTGCTCACCTGAAGAGCTAAACAATGCCAGTCATGACATAAGAGACAAGCACGCTGTAGTACAACAGCATTATGAACCCATTCGCCGCAGCCAATCCATGACGCCCGACATTGTTAAGCGAATGGATGCTTGTGCAGTGCTTACAACTGACATTTGTGAAGTTGTTGCTAAACGACAGGAAAATATCGATCAGCTCTTTAACGATCGCCTTGAAAAGGAAAGAGTACGAGTGATGTTAAACAAAAGGGACTATGGTTCTGTGTTTGGTGATACAAAAACTGAAACGTCGTTCCCAGAGGGTTCAGTTGCACGCTCAAAGGCAGATTCTACTGGCAGTCGTGAGGTGGAAGCAGAAGCTGAACTTGCAGCCAAAGTGGAACAAGCAAAGGCCACACAAGAAATATTGGCACAGGAAACCAAGATCAGCCAAATGGAAAATGAGTGGAAAATAAAGGAAGTGGAAACAAAGGCAAGGTTGGAGGAGGAAAAGACTAAACTTCAACAGTTAAAGGCAGACAGCGAAGTGAAAGTAGCAGCTGCACGAGTAAGTGTCAGGTTCGACGGTGCCCCGACCGGCGACCTGTGTGTGTGTGTGTGTGTGTGTTTGTTCTCCCGCTCTGTTTTTGTCTCAGTTGTAGTTGTTACGCGGTTGCGTAGCAACGGGAGATGTCCGACCCGGAAGTTCCGCCACTCTGAGTGGTCCCACCTGCAACTGATTCCTCGCCAGCTGCTGCCAATCATCCACCATTGTGACAGAACTATTTAATGGTGTGGCTGAGTGACAGACAGCGCTGGAGTATTCCACCAAGCCGGGCTACGAGTGAGACGGAGATACGAGAGGAGAGACGTCACTGTTTACGAAAGTCGTATGGACACATGAGGGGAGCACGGAAGGGACTTAGCACTATGGATTACTTTGGATTTGCTTCACTGTAAATAAAGACACTGTTCAATCTTAACGAGCGATCCGCGTCTGGGTTCTCTTACTCATCACCCCCGTAACAGTAAGAGCCCTTAGTGCTCAAAATGACATTGAAAGCCATGATCAAGTGTCCTGCTACAACTTAGAAAATTCCGCAAATCTCCCCAACAGCGCACCACGGCTCTCTTTAAATCCACAAGCACCAACATTTAGACCTCACAATACTACTCCAGAACGTGAAGAACTTAGCTTAGTTCAAGCCCTCGCCAGCTCTCTTACCCTAAACAGGCTTCCTGTACCTGAGCCCACTATCTTTAGTGGCGACCCCCTAAAGTTTATGGATTGGAAGGTATCCTTTATGGCACTAATTGGTGACAAACCTTTACCTGTGTGTGAGAAAATGTTGTATCTAAAGAGCTATCTTGCAGGTGAAGCACGAAAGGCAGTAGAGGGATATTTCTTCCGCAACAATGACCAGGCATACGCAGGCATATGGAGCGTTTTAGAGGAAAGGTATGGCAGCCCATTTGTTATCCAAAGAGCCTTTAGGGCTAAACTCACAAAATGGCCTAAAATAGCTGCCAATGATCCTAAAGCACTGGGAGTTGGCAGATTTTCTCCAAAGCTGTGCAGAGGCTATCCCTCAAGTCAAAGGCCTAGAGATCCTTAATGATTGTGAGGAAAATCACAAGCTTCTAAGATAACTGCCTGAGTGGATAGTGCAGAGATGGAGCCGCATTGTGGTGGAGGAGCTAGACAAAAGCCAAGACTACCCCAACTTCGCTCGCTTTACAAAGTTCATACAAAATGAAGCTAAAGTAGTTTGCAATCCTGTTGCCTCACCATTCCTAATAAACGAAAGGGCATCAGAAGAGCAGCATGTTAAAAGAGCGAAGGCACTCAGTACTACCATCCAACCAAAGTCTCCACCAATCCCAGTATCTACTTCTAGACCTAAACCCCCATGTTTGTTTTGCAAAGAAGAATCGCACGGCATAGCTAAGTGTCCTGCTTTTGCAGCGAAAACTAGTGATGACAAGAAAGTTTTCATTCAAGAAAATCGTCTCTGCTTTGGGTGTTTGAGGAGGGGTCATGTAACCAAAGAATGCAGAGGACGTCACTCCTGTAGTAAGTGTGGTCGGCGTCACCCCACCTGTCTACACACAGAAAGAGTGAATGAACCTAAAGAAAAGAAAACTGAGGATTCTAAATCCCCAGATGAAGGTGCAAACAAGGAAGTGCATAATGTTATGACTCATGTACTAACAAGGAAACTATCTTCCACATCCAGCATAGTACCAGTATTTGTGTCAGTTGCATCTGAGCCTGAGAAAGAAATACTTACATATGCCCTGCTTGACACCCAGAGTGACTCATCCTTTATTTTAGAGGATTTGGCCTCAGAACTAAATGTAGACGCCCAACCAGTGCAGTTAAAGCTTAGCACCATGACTTCCGTCGACACAGTCGTTGCAAGTAAACTTGCCAACAACTTACAGGTGCGTGGGTTTGATTCTGAGACTCGTGTCCGAATAGAACACGTCTACTCTCGTGACTTTATCCCAGTTGACAAGTCTCATATCCCTACCAAGGAAACTGCACTTCAGTGGCCACACCTTGAAGGCTTAGCTAACAAGTTACAGCCATTGCAGAACTGTGAAGTAGGTCTATTGATTGGTTATGACTGCCCATCAGCACTAGCCCCCCTAGAGATCGTCACAGGCAAACTACAGATCCCAGACAGTGGCACTACATTGACACAGCTCAGAATCCTGCAGATTACGCCTCTAGAGGGCTCAGTGCATCAGAAATCATGTCAACATGTTGGTTGTCTGGTCCAAAGTTTCTGTGGGAACATGACATTTCATATGCACCCAGCCCCTCAGCTGTGTTGTTAGTAGGGGATCCAGAAGTCAAAGCAGTCAAAGCTCTCACAACTCAAACAAGTGAACAAGACAATATCCTCAGCCGTTTGTCAAGGTTTTCAAGCTGGTCAATGCTCCTTAAAGTGGTTGCAAGGATAAAAGGATTGAGATCCAGCAAAGCCCAGTATGGAAACTTTGTAACAGTAGATGAACGGAGAACAGCTGCTGACACAATAATAAAGCTCCTTCAGCAGCAGGCCTTTTCTCAAGAGATGGAAGTGTTGAAGGTGGGAGATAACCTTCCGAGTTCAAGTCCCCTCTTTAGAGTAGATCCAGTGCTAGATCAAGGACTTCTCCGTGTTGGAGGAAGACTGAAGAAGTCAACACTCTGTCAGGGACTTAAGCACCCCATCATCCTCCCAAAAGACCATCACATTACAAAGTTGATCATTGCTCATTTTCATGCACAGATTTGTCATCAAGGTAGAAGCCAAACTCTCATGGAAATCAGATCGAATGGGTTTTGGGTGATTGGTGGGAGCAAGGAAGTTGCAAAACTAATAAGCAAATGTGTTCAATGTCGAAAACTAAGACGTTCACCAGAAGAACAACGCATGTCTGAACTTCCAAAGGAACGAGTTGAAATCTCAGATCCTTTCATGTATTGTGGAATGGACTGTTTCGGACCATTTGTCACAAAACAAGGTCGCAAAGAGCATAAAAGATACGGACTCCTCTTTACATGTCTTTCCTCACGTGCAGTCCACATTGAGATGCTTGAGGATCTTTCTACTGACTCTTTCATCAACGCTCTGAGATGTTTCATCAGCTTAAGAGGAGCTGTTTGTAAGTTGTACAGTGACCAGGGTACAAACTTTATTGGAGCCAAAAATGAGCTAAGAGAGTCTCTTAAACAATGTGACATGGATGCCTTAGAAGCATTCCTTGCCAATAAACAGTGTGAGTTCGTCTTCAATGCCCCATCTGCTAGCCATGCCGGAGGTGTGTGGGAACGACAGATTCGAACCATCCGCAATGTTCTCAATGCCACCATTGCTCAATGCCAAGGCAGGCTGGATGACAGCTCTCTAAGAACTCTATTCTATGAGGCGATGTTTATAGTTAATGGTCGACCACTGAGCGTCGATGGAATCAATGATCCTAAATCTCCTGAACCTCTAACTCCAAATCACCTCATATTGATGAAATCAAAGGTTGCACTGCCTCCACCAGGAAAGTTTGTGAAAGAGGACTTATATGCAAGGAAACGTTGGCGCAGAGTCCAGTATCTCACTGAGCAGTTTTGGAGTAGATGGAAAAGAGAGTACCTTCTGAACATATCTATGAGACAGAAATGGCACCTACCACGTCGAAATCTTAAAGTCAATGACATAGTCATTATCAAAGAAGACATGCTTCCCAGAAATCAGTGGCAACTGGCTCGAGTGGTTGAAGCTCCAGAAGAAGATGACGGTTTGGTCCGCAGAGTCAAGCTTCAAGTTGGCGATCGAGGCTTAATAAAGAAGCAGGGAACAGCACACAAACCTCACGTAGTTGAGCGACCTGTTCAAAAGCTTGTAGTTCTATTAGAAAATAACTAATTGATGTTTCAATCAATACTGTCACATCAGGCGTATTTGCGAAAGTTTATTGATGATGTATTTGAAATTGTGTTCGTTCTTGTAGTAATGTTCATATGTTACAGCTGGAAATCATGTAAAGAATGTTGTTTATTATACATGATTTGGTGGGAGTGTAAAGGTCCAGTTTTGTTTATTGATCTAAGCCTGAACAGCTACGCGTAGTGTCCAGTAGAGGGCTCTGTTGTTTAGTTAGCGGCAAGCTGCACTTCCAGCTCAGACCGGTTTTGTGGCGCACATTTCCCAGTAGGCAGCTCTCAATGAAGCGTGAAGCAGCGTGATACCGGACTCTAGCGAAATGAACAATTTGCAGCCCTTGGAATGCAGAGCGAGGTACATGTTTTAAGTTGTATTTCTTTGCTTAATTGATATTTTGTTGTATTTTCTGCTTTATTTGAGTTCATATTTGTAATAAGCGTCTAAGAAAATGTATTTTGTGTTTCTGTTTAGTTTTCACGGTGCATTGGCGCACCTGGCGCACTGTTAGATTCTGAATGAATCTCAAAGTAAAAATTACTGCACCCGTCGAGGCTCTCTCTATTTCTTCCTTGGTCCGGGGGACTGCTACATAGGTTACCGAGTTGATCATGCAGACGATCGGTCTTAAAGGTGCACCCTGTTTATGTATTTTCGGTAAACCATACAGACTTGGTGTAGGCTCCCCTGGGTACAGCCTGTGGTATGAGGTCCGGTCAATAGCCTTGTCTTGTTCTAACTGCTTCAGACAGTCTATCACCCTCTTCCTGTAGCCACTTCCTGGGTCTCGTTTTAGGGGCTCGTAAGTATTTTCATCACTAAGTAGTGACAAAATCTTCTCATGATAGTCTTTCTGGTTTAGCAATACTGTGCACCGACCCTTGTCTGCCAGAAGGATGATAATGTTGTTGTCATCACTAAGTGATGTGAGTGCCTTCCTCTGCCTTCCTTTATGATCTGTCCAAACTGCATGTCAGATGGTCTGCTACCATCAGAAGCGCCCTAAGCCAGCACCACTCTGAGGTCAGATAAGGGGTGTCTGTGTCACACATTATCTGTCACTTTTGGAGATCAACAATCTGACATTCACATCCACTTCAAACTGTGATCAGCCACTGCGTAGAGCCCAGGTTTGTACTTCTTTTACGACCTTGTATATCGACTTCCCCTCCTTCAAAATGCAACACCAACGTCAATGTCTCTGTGGAGGAAATGTCTGGAGCAATGCGCCATCTCATCACCATTTTTCTAGCGATCCACCAGTAATTTCTTAGAATTCTTTGAGTTCATATCCTGAATGTAAAAAAAAACAAGTGAACAGGACTACTTGGGCATAGAATCGACAATTTTCTGTTTCGAATGTAGTGAAAATTTCCTCCATCTTTCACCCTGCAAATGGCTAATTCTTACTAATGCTACATTTATTTTGTCCGTGGCACCTGTGGAGGTGCTTTATGGTTATGATCCTGGACGAGCCATTCATACAGTGAAAAATATTATTAAAAAAGGCCGATGGTATGCTTTGGAGCAGTGGAAGAGCTTTTGGTGGTTTATCACCCTGTCTCCTTGCCCACAGTGCTTTTTCAAATGGCCTGTTTGCCACACTGTTTCTGGTAATTCTTGTTGATCCCTGAGGTGGTTTCTCGTGTTATTTCTCACCTGTTCTTTGTGGTACTCATATTTTACTCATATTATCCAATCTGCTGGTAATCTTTCTGGGTCTGCTTGTGTTACCTCTGTTCTCAGTTCAGTTTTTGTTTTTACTTTTAGACAATATAATCAAACTATGGAGAGCTGATGGAGCATTTCCCAATCTACTTGTGAAAAGATGTAATTTGTGATTCAAATAAACATTTGACCTTTTCTCTGAACTCATTTCACATCTCTTCTTTGTAGTTTCTCTAAGCTAAAAAAGAGCAAGGTAAAAATGGTGGAGTGTAAAGCCATTTATACTGAGGTTCACACAGCAGCTAAGCAGAGTGGCTACAGGTATAGATTATTCTTTAGGTTTGACAGTCAAACTGAGATCATTGCTGCTTATACCGTTATATTCTATGAAATAAAGAGTAAAATTTGGTGATACTTTAACTGTTTAGCTACTAATTTGTCCAGTGAATCCTGAAATCCAAGTTATCAATCTGTGCGGTACAACTGAAACACATTTTTGCCTTTTTGGAAGCAAAAACTCAACAAAACTATATGTTTTGTTTTTATTGGGGTATCAAATCTTTCCCATTTTAAATCTGAAGTCACACCACTCACCGTTCAATCCCAATCGATTTCAATGTGTAAGCAAAGAGACTAGTTCGACTGCCTTAGATCAAAATAATAAGAATTGATTTAATTTAAGTTGCAGTTTCAGTGTATGCCTTTAATTTGTGATTACAGTGTCACATAACAATTCCAGACGGGCCTAATGTCTTACTGCAACCTCTGTCTGCTTTGATCAGAGGGGAAGCCAGAGGGGACAGCGACACAGAGGAAAATCTTTAATGATACATGTAGCTGCCACCTTAATCAGTCACAGCTAACACAGTGCTGACCAGAGCACCAGCATTTACAAGGTCAGTCAATTGCAAGTGATTGGCACTCACAGCATTTACCTTGAGACAGAGGAGGGTGGGGAGGGGGTAAGCGGGATAAACAGAGTAAGATGTCACGGAAAAGAGACGGACTGACTGAGCTGTGTTGACAGGGAAACGGCGTGGTCGCTTACCTCTCTCCACTGTTTGGTCTCTACGCCCTGGGTGTACAATACAACCACTGAGAAGTGATGAAGAAGGATGAGATAGCAGCGAAGAGAGAGGAAAAATGCAAAACAGAAGAATACGTCACCAAACAATCTCAATCAAGAATCCTGCCTCTTCAAATTATGTTTGTTTTGTTCCTTCTTTGCTGACATTCATGATTAATTATCTTGCCACGCCCTGACAACATAATGAACTGCCAAGCTTGATGGTTCTAGGTATGCTGTCCACAATCAAAAAAGAAAATCAAGATAGAGAGCCCCTGAACACAGCGACACCCATGCAATCAAAACACAATTTCTTCATTATGGGATTCTCCTGATTCCCATTAGATCTGGCGACTTTAAATGAAGCTGGGGCGGGTGAATACCACATGACCTGTCATATATACCGAGGTTCAGCTTCAGGCGAATACAAAACAGGGTGTCAGCGCTATTTTCCCAGTAGCTTATTTACACAAAGGGCTTTTACCTCCTCCCTATTATGTTAAATGTCTCCCCCTCCATTCTCTATCCTGCAGGGAGTATCAAAGAAAATGCCTTTATGGCGTTTCCCCATGTGTCTCACCAAAAGATAGCCATTTGTATTCAAAGGCTGGCGTTTACACCCTGCATGCATTAAGGTACTTTAGCTCTCAGCAAGGAAAGGTTGTCACATTATTGTGCAAATGATATGCAGTTATTGAAGGAACACTTTGAAACAGCGCAGTAAACTGAATCAAAGTTAAGCTCAGCAAAAATAAAAAGTGAAGCTTTGTAAATGGAGACGAGGTGTCAGCGAACCATATTCTGAGCAAAATCTCCCGCAGGAAAATCTGAGCTGCAATTATCATCGTAAAAGCTGAGAACTTACAAGGGTCAGATTTGGAGAAAGTGTCTCGGTCCAACAGATTCCTGTAAGAGAAGAAAAGAGTTGCACATCAAAATGTGAAAACAGAGTCCTGCATGTGTGTGTGTATATGCAATTTCCGTTTAACTCATTCACTGCCATTGACGTCTATAGCCGTCAATGGCAGTGAATGAGTCAATGGGTTTAACTCATTCACTGCCAATGGCTGGCAGTGAATGAGTTAAGACTGCAGGGCAACAGCTGTACACAATACACAAATGCTTCTTCTTTCATGCTGTGAAATCACTGAATGCCATATGCAAAGAGCTACAACATAATTGCACGGTAATTCAACAACCATACTCAACTTCACACAAACCACAACGCCCCGTGGGATATCATTTCCATGTGAGCACAATAAAGTGCAGTGGAAAGAGACAGTGGTAACAGGCAGAGGTGCCTTTCAAAGTATGGACACTACCTATAAAAGCAGCCTGCCTCTACAGTGCGCTCAGAAACTGCAAATCCTTTTAAGAATATGTAATCCTTAAATAAAAAAAAATGCAGAAATGTGAGTATTAAACAACAACATTTTTTTAAAACACCTGAAGATAGAATAGCATACATTAAATGTCAGATTTCTTTTATTCGTGTAAGTTTAGTAGATAACTGTAAATCTAAAAATGATGCAAAAAAACAAGTGGCATAAAAAAAAGAGCTCAAGAAACAGATAAACAGTTCAAACTAGGCATATTTATGGCTGGGTAATGTATTTAATTGTACACTCAATCACAGATTTAACTTTCAAAGATTATTAAAATAAGATAATCAAGTTTCACAATAATTTGCTTCTTTTTGTCTCGTTTTAGAAATCCTGTTCATCTTCCCCTTCACAATTGTGCCTGCACCCATTCCTATAAAAAAAAAGCCCTGGAGAGCAGGCATTTTTAGCTCAGCTCAAACCCGAAGGACAAAAAGACAGTCTTTGAGCAATGGGAGAGGGTAAAACAGCTGCTCGGAAACATTTTGGCTCCAAGTAATCTGAAAAGTAGATGCGGACACAAAAAATTGTCAGGGCTCTGTGTGCGGGCAGGCGGAGAGGAGGATCCAAACGCAGGACTCGAACACTGAATAGTAACTCAAAAAAACCCCTCAGCTTTATTTACTGGCAGAAAACGACGCAAACTGAGCAACGGTACACGAAAGTACTGAACACAAAAACACACAGGTATAAGCCGAAGGTACGACACGACACCGAGCACGGGAAAACACAGGGCTTATATACACAGGGTGGTAATGAGGGAATGGGCAACAGGAGGGAGACACAGCTGGGAGAGATCAGGGCTGACGAGACAGGGGGAGCAAAGCTGCACACACTAACATAAGACAAGGACTTTCACAATAAAACAGGAAACATGAATCACTACTCAAGGACACAGACTCAACACAGAGAGGCAGACAGAAAATAATACATGGAACTCAAACAATACATGAGACAATAAATCCTGACCACGAATAAACAGAAAGATAGAATTCTAATAATAATGGACAAAGCACAAGAGGAACAAAACGATCATTCAAAAAATAAACCAAAACATAATAAACTCAAAATGCTGGGTCGAACCGACCCAGAACCGTGACAAGAATAATACAATTTGTGCTCAAAGTTCAAATAATGCCTGATGTTTTAAAAGTTAATAGATAATCAAGTTAAATAATCCAGATCTCAGCACTGACCAAAATAATCATGATCACAGTTTCTCTTTAGCACCCATGTACAAACCAATGAGCAGCCTTTATTGACACTGAGCACAGCACCCAGCTTTCCTCATATGTACATGGCAACGCAGAGGAGAGAGTGTGGCAATTAACAGGTTAGCAGCTCTGTCGCAGCAACAGAGTGAATGTAAGGTGTCCAAGTGACTCGGGCCAGGAACCAACAAGCTACAAAACAGACTACATATGAGAATTTATTTAACCATTCAAACCAATATCATTAGACTGAATGAGTCCATCACTATCTGGTGGCCTGTAGCATTTTGCACATGCTAAACTCTCTAAATAAAGCATTCACGCTTTCGTGAAAGATCTATCCAGTTTGCTAACACCGATCATCATCAGCTGGCACCTTTTCAAGCAGCCACGCACCCTGATTGGCTTATTGACTCAATCCACATAAGAGGCGCAATCAGCAATAATATTATTCATGTCATCCTTATTTTAAGCTAAAACCCTGAACATTTTCCCTTAATATGTTCCCTCTGTGCAAATTCTAATAAGGTAGGCATCACCTTTACAACATAAAGCAATGCTATCATCATTTACCATTTTAGATGGAAGACATGTTCCCAATGTTTTCAGGGATCTCATTAGCATATCTGTAAAGTGCAAAAGCTTGTGCCGCTAAATAACTTGATCGCAATTCAGAAAAGTCCTCTTCCCTTCAGGGGACAGCAGAATTTCAATGAATATAGATGAGGGTTCAGGACTGAATCCAAGCAGCAGGGCATCGTTCGTGTACATGTAATTCCCCATTCCTGGATACAAAATCTTCTGTGACAGGGAAACGTGGGGAAATGACAGATGCGGTGTTATTGGGTATTAGCCTTGGGCTGACCTGACTACAGTTGGACGATTGTCAGTGCAATTATCATTGGAAGTAACAAAGCCATCCATGACTAACCGCCTCTTTGTATCCACCTGTTACTGTCTGGCATCCATTACCCTCAAACAATTAGCTTGTCCATCACCTTATCCCTGCTCTCAGAGCAGACAAGAGTAGAAAACATGACATCCTCTTTTAGTTTTGCTCCATGTTCCTGTAGAGCACAAGCCTTCGTTTACCTGGCTAAACCTTAATTTGTTTTTGCAGAACATTTTTATTCCAGAAAGAAATGATTAGTATACAGATTTATACGCCTGTACAAATTAATCCAGGAGCTTAATGTGCACATGGCCAGAGTTTGCGCATCAGTGCCATAGGACGGGTATTAACATCTCAGATAATCCGTCTGCTTTCACTGAAGTAACGCTGCCTATTTCAAAAGTTAACTCCTTCTCTTTGCAAATCTCAGTGGGATAAGAGAAGATCATTATCCCGAAAGCCAATGTAGGAAAAGTTTGTTGATGAAGATGAAGTTCATTGAAAGTAGGACAAAAGTAATTAGATACAGCTATTTTTCATTCACACCATTTCATGTATCCGCCTGCTTTCAGATCCCAGCGGTTTTGTGATCACTATGGCCATCTCATTTAAAAAACATGTAACGAAAACAGCAAACTCTCCTTTTTTCTCTATTGCTCTTGATCCCGTCACCTTCATTAAAACTTTGATTGCAATAATCTCTTCTTTCTTACTTAAGCTTTTCATATTTTAGTGCGCCTGGAGTAAGAGTCAGCAGTGCATTATTAGATGTTTAACAAGAATAAATTCAATTTCGCTGGAGAAAAAAGCAGAATATAATCTTAATAGCTTTCTTTTCTCTGCCTAATCATCCCTCACAAAGTGATGTTTGTTTATTCGGCAGTGAATTAAGCTCATAGTTATTGGTTATGCACACTTCAGTTGATAAATACAATAAGCCACAACCAGGAATTTCTGTAAACGCTGAATTAGCATCGGCCCAGAAATGCACGAGCTCTTAAATCAAATCTGCAAACTCTCTCTGCTGGTATAAATGTGTCAAAAGGCGCTGTAGTTGATAAATGGTTTCACTGAATGCCCAGTGTGAAGGAGATTTGACCTCTAAAGCATGGCTGGCTGCTGAACTCTAATTAAAAAAGAATATATTAGGAAAACGCTCCCTCTCAGTCAGATCCCTGGAGATATTTTAGCAACTCCATGGTCCAAGGGGCTGATTATTAAACTAAGAAATGTGGAATTTAATTCCCGTGCCCACAGTGCCTTATTGTCACCAGTCCCTTAAGTCTCCTCTGCTTCCTTAAAGTTGTCAAAGTCCTAATTGGCAAGTTGGAGAAATGGTATCTAATTCAGTGGAAAGTGGTTTAAAATTGTCCTGAATCTAACTGGCCAATGAGCTGCTGCCTCATTGGTTTTTACGAGGACATGACAAATGAGAGCCTGAAAGTCAAGTAAGACTGATTTACAGGAAGAAAACTCTCCATAATACATTAGAGACGGCGGAGAAAGCCGGGAGGTCAAACAGAAGGATGGTTTGCATTTCAAGTCTTCTCTGTCACTTCACTTTCTATTCTGCCTCATGGCTCTCTCTCTCTTTTGACAGACGACAGACCTCGCCTTTTCCATTACGGATCATGGGGTCCGTGGGACTATTTCCTGTCTAACATGCCCTTGAGCAGATGTAAAGGGTCAAAAGGTCAAAGAACAAAAAGGGGAACGTATATAGTGCTACAAAGAAGAGGAATCCCATTATGTACAGTGAAATATTCAGCTTTTCCTTAAGGGTAATTAATTTTTTATAGCGCAAAAATTATGTATAGCATACCATATAGCAAAGCTCATCAGATAGCATGCATACAAAGGAGAACCTTCTCTGAGATTTAAGCAGAAACAAAAATGAAAACACAGCAGATGAAAATGTATGTGTGGCTTTGTTTTGCTGCATTTTGTCTGTATTTGGAGTCACGATCAGCGATACAGGTTAATGTTGCTTTTGTCGAGAGCTCTAAAACCTCCCCTCTGTTACATTAGACACACAATCTGGTCTCCTTATTAGTGAAACGCACATCTGCTGTCTTTCACTGTGATGGCACCAGGTGTCTTCTTTTCCTCCATCTTTTTAATTATTCAGTTTCTGCCTCGAATCTCTCCAGGTCGACAGTACCTGCAGCAGAGGACTCCCTGGGCAGCCATCTCACAGGCAGTGACAGGATCTCAGTCATAAACCTGCTCTTCTGCTCGTGTAATAAATGAGAAAGCACATACGCTGCAAATCCCTGTATCAGGTTGGCTTTTGCCATGTTGCTAATGTCCGATCTGGGAATAATAACGTTGCTAATTGCATACTGTGACAGCCCAGGGTTTGTGCAGAGAAAGATTCCTTTTACAAGAAGGGGAGGGAAATACAGACTGATATTATAGGGCTTATAACTCTTGGCAAAGCTCTTTGCACTGAGTCTAGTGTGAACTTGCGGCAATCCAAAAAAAGCACCAAGCTGCAGGCATACACTATCCAAATCAGCTACAAAATGGCAATATAAAGCACTCTGAATTGTACTCTAGGCACCACACTGGGCACAGTAAAGAATCAGCTCATGCATATTTTGGCAACTGATCATTTAAACAGAGAGAAGACACTCTGCATGCATTCTGCCAAGTGTGGAGTGAAAAGAAAAGTGATGATGATCATTTACAAAGAAATGATATCACTAATTGAGGTTAGTGAAGCATCAGAGAGCTGCGAGCGCACCTTATAGTGTGGAAATAGAGAACTGTGGCTGCGTAATTGGTGGTGGACACATGTTGAGCATCAATAGGTGAAAGCAACACACAGCAGGTGGGTGGTGGTAAACCGTAATGAGCATGAAATAAGAAACACTAACTAATGCCGGGAGAAAGAAAGACGTAAGACCAACTTGTGACACACGCCTATGCACTCAAACACACACTAATTGACTGGGTTGGAAATAAGTGTTCCATGTTTCTCAACAAATATCTTCCTCTATTTAATTTTATGAGATAAACGCTGTAATAAGCATGTCCATATTAGAGCCCGAACAGCGTAGGGTTTAAAGACCAGTACCCACCGATACAGCACACAATATATTTTTACTTTCAGACACAAAAAACGTTTATTGCGAGTAGTTATTTGCCTGTTTATGCTCTGCCTAACTGCGCTCGGATCAGCTAATGGTTAAGTTGCCGACTGCCCTCTGGTGGACGCTGTGCGATGACAACAGTCGGAAGATGGTTGAAGGGTGTTTCTCCCAACTGTTCCTTACTTTTATTTTTCATTTATCAGCTGTTGTAAATGTTTATGCTGATAGTTCAGCAAACTGCTAATACTGTATATGGCCCTAACAAAAAGACAAAAGGTCGCGCTACAGACTTCAAGATTTATTTACTGGGAGTGGCCAGAATGGACAGGAATAGAAGTGAGTACATCAGCGGGACAGCTCAGGTTGAGCAGCTTGAAGACAAAGCTGAAGAGACGAAGCTGAGATGGGTACTTTGGACATCAGCACAAGAGGGATAGCGGATATACTGAGCAAAGGGTGTTGAATATGAAGCTGCTGGGCAGGAGGAAAAGAGGAAAACCTCTGAAGAGATTCATGTGTGTAGTGAAGGAGGACACAGATGGTTGGTGTGACAAGAGGATACTAGTGAAATGGGTGAGATGGAGGGAGATGATTCGCTGTGTTGACTGCTAAAAAGAGCAACGAAAGAAGGCAAAGAAATAGAAGAAAAGCCCTGATGGGCTCGACCCTGTATAGCAAACCTTTCATTATTTTAACAGTCTCATCTCTGTAAGTCAACTTTTTCATCCAATCCACACTTATTCCTGTTTTTATGACATCACTGTTCATAAATGTGGCCGGTTGCTTGAAGGAAGCCAGGATCCCCATTCTTATTCCCAACGAAATCTTTCTTTCTACCTAAACTCTGATTCATTAGTTGCCTCTCCACCTGGGGAAGAAAAGCAGTCAATAGCACAGCGGCAGATCTATTTAAACAAATCAGAGATGTGTGCGCTGGCCCATATCCAAGGTTTCAAGGCATTCAAGACTTTATAAATTGAAATTTTAAACATCTTTTAACAATTGATTTTTTTGTTACTTTGTTGTAGAACTTTTTACTTCCTATGGCTTTAACCTGGGTTCAGCTTACTCAATCTGCTTAAAAACTACAACCTTACATGCTCCATTTGAAAGCTTCTAACATAGAAAAACCCATTTCAGTGAAAATTTGACTGAATTCCTCCACAAGCTTATAATCATTTGCTTGGTAGCGTGTAAAAATTTGACTGATAATCCATTTCCCAATAGAGAATACTAAATATATTTGTAATTTAAAAAAAAAAGAAACACGCACAGAATTATGCATAGCTACCAAAAGCACACATTCTCACACATGTTGGCTGAAATGTCCCTTATGGCTACTGGATAACATGTCCACTCTAATGCAGAAACAGAAAAAATCCTCAGAGACGACAATAAGCTGACACTGAGTAGCTCGTTTAGCCCTTCAGCTAAGACTGCCAACGAGTGAAAGACCTTCAACATATGCAACGCAGTGTGGAGAAATCTTCACCGAGTAACCTGTCACACTTTGTGCAAATCTGCCACCAGCTCTCATTTTCCAGACACGCTGTGATATTAGGTCAAATACGCCCTCACGACAAATCCTCCAACATACTCTGCTGACCCTTAAGTTTTTCGGAAAATAGTGACAAAAGCAGCTTGATATTTCTGAGCCACTGGGGACTGCTTTGATCTCTTATTGCTACAACACACTCTTGACTTCCCCTGTCATTCCAATCAACACTTTCACATGAGGCAGGCAACATGCAGAGTGTTATAAACCTCTGGCATGGCACTGCAGTTGCGCTTCCATGGGATCCCCCTCTGCTGTCATACATCCCAAATGAGAATATATTAATAACACCGACACCACCACAAGCCAAGTGTCTGGGATCCAAATTCATTTTCACTATGTCAGGGGTTCATGCATAATTATCCGCTTCATCGGCCTGTGAGACTCGTCTGCTGCAATGTAACATCCACAAAAATGGGGAGTAAAAAAAAAATTAAAATCTGCCTCCTCTTGGCACCCTGGTGTCGTTTAGCCTTGATCACCAAAACAGATGTGACACATCATCCACAAACACAAGCCATCCAGTGAGATAAAAGCTGCAAGCTTGCCTCAGGTCAGTCTTAACCCAGATCACAATATGAAAAGCACAAGGAAAACGCTGCAAATTGAAATTTCTCTCTTACTCAGAGAGATCTTTTATTAATATTTTATGTTCTTACACAATGCAAACTGGTTCAGTTCAAACTTGCTGCCTGCCAGAGCAAAACAAAAGCATTTTTCAACCAGAAAAACCAGGTCACAGCTTTTACTAAATGGGTATCCAAGACTGAGTGAGAGTAGCAGCTATAAGAGCTATTAACATAACAACAGCAGCGAAGTTACACACCATGCCAACACATTCAAATAAACAAACGGTTGGTTACACAGCTCGAGTCCAAATTGCTCTGCTCGAGCAGTAGCTCTTGCTGCATCGAGCAGTGACACCAAACATCCTAATCGTCCTGATGATTTCATTACGTCTTCAGACTGACCTCGCGGGGACAGCAATCAGTGGCCCTGTGCGCCAGGGGAACCCCTCCTGCACAGGTTTGCCGCAAGACTGCTGGAAGTCATGTGGTCCCTGTGTGTTTCAACAGGTAATGAATCCCTCGGGTGATGAGTGGCACGGATGAGTTACCCCCCCTCCCTCCAGCTATGGAATGCATCGATTGAAGGCATTGCTACTCTAACGAATCTATGACAGCAAATGAATGGTTACAGGGAGGCACTAAAGCAACAGCAGGGAACAGAAGGGGATGGACGAGCTTGTAGTGTCTTTGTCTTTGTGAAATAGGTGAAGGGGGCTGATAAAGTTTGTGTTCAAGCTGTCAGGTGGGAGGTGGAGCACAGTGGAAAGGGAAGGCAGCTCTGTCACCCAGTTTTACTTGTAATCACCTACCTGGGTGTGCTTTGACAAGCCGAAGAGGAGCAGTAAATTTCTAGAATTGGCCTATGTTGGCAAATGGCAAGGAAATAAATAATAAACATTTGTCCTTCTGCTTGCTGGTGCCATTGGTCTATTGTGCTAAAACAATCAGAAAAAGGAGTTTACACCTCTGAAACAGCCACATGAAAGCCCTCATTCGTGCAACTTTGTTACACAACTTGCTTTCATATAAGCATAACAAACGAAGCCAAATGTTCAGTTTATAGCAAGAAACTTTTGATTAAGTATTTTAAAAAATGACCTTGATACCACTCTAGCATCCTTGCTCTTTCCATATCCCGCCTTGAAAACACACGCATGTGAACAGTGCGCAGTAAATCACAAGTGCATATTTTTTTTGTTTTAACAAAATAGTTTTATTATTCAGTCATTTCTAACTATATAAAAAAATGCGATGCCAAAAAAGTAATCATTCAGAAGCAGGATCCCCACCACCACCCCTCCGTCGCTGTGTTCTGATAAGGGTTGTAAACCTTTGTCAGGCTTGTCGAGCTTATCAGAATGATTCCCCTCCCTTGTTACGGTCACATAAGCGTAAAGGGTAAACACAACATTTACAAATCATTACTGGATTTATATGCACATTCTGATGAGCAAACAAGAAACTGGGGGTAAAAAATCTTCCTTAAATAAAGTTCAGCGTGTCAAGCCTTTAGCGGCTCTTCGGAAGGGGGGGGGGATTTTATTTGCTTTTTTTGTCTGTGTGCAAATTTCTTCCAGCATTCATTCCTAAAAGTGGAACCACAAAGTTAAAGCCCCAGTTTCCCTAAAGTCATTGTACATGGAAACTCTGAGACAGCCTGCTAAGCTGAGATATAGAGAGGGCACATTCTGCAGTCCACGAGGATTCACATTTACTCCTTTGCTCATAATTAAAGCAAACCACACGAACAACTTAAAAAACATTCACCAGAGCTGCTTTAATATTAGCTAATCAACACATTTATTACTGCCACATAAGACTTGGAGGGGTCAACTTGTAAAAAACACCAGGGGACAACTGGTCCTAATCCAGTAAAATGTATTCACTTGACTGTGTTTGATAAAAGGCAGATGTAGGAAAAGAGGCTACTTGAGTTTGAAGAGCCATCTTATCACTGAGTTAGAGTGCAGTCCTCGCAGCTAAGAAGCAGATGCTCGGGGTATGGCTCACTGGTTGACCTGTGAGCAAAGCCAATCAGAGCCATAGACAGGGAACAATGTGCTATCACGGTGATATGCACTTGTTTTGATAAGCGGTTGTCTGCCTGAGTCCCTCTAGTTTGTCAGACGGGCTTGCTGCAATATTGGCAGAGGGTTATGAGAATGCCTGTAGGGCTGCACGGCACAGTTCAATTCCATGTGCGCTGCAATCTCAGAGCTCTCAGGCTTGCTAAATCAATTACACAGAGTTGTGGAGCCCGGGCTTCTCCCCTCATATAACACCAATTGTTTCTGTTTGCTTGCACTGGATAGATAAAATATACACTTCCTGATAAGTGGATAGAATAGCTGCGTGCATTGGTGTGTATTCTGCATGAGTTCAACTTTTGAGATGTCCACTGAAGCAGCTGTCAGAGGTCAGACTGCAGCAATCCCCGCAAGTCACAAAGAAGAACAGACAGCAACTGAAGCCTTTGCATCTAAAGCAGACGATGCTTCAAGGCCCCAGTGAAAAAAGGAATACATTTTCCTTCTCCATCAAACTGAGTCCAAGAGCTAGTGTTTGGAGAGAAATTAATGACAAGGGCGCTGCAGATCAGAGCCTGGGGGCATCAACAGAGCCCTGGCTTAAAGCTCGGATGTCTGCAGGGAAAAAACAACAGCGTGCTCCAAGAGGGAAGCAACACAAGTCCAGCTGCTACTCGTACCAAACGCCCCACACTGGATAAAACCCACCCTAAGCTCCATGTCTGCCTCAAACGCAATCTTCCCACACACTCGAATTTACCACAATTTTACACAGTTGACTATTTTTGTTGCATAAACAAGGGCTACAGCAGAATGCTCCCACGGGGCTTCATGCGGCTCATCATCCTCAAACAAAAATCAATCATCATCTCGTCACCTGTCCGCCCAATAAAGGTCAGCTGACACGTTTTTGAAATCTGGCTAATTAATATCCAGAATGTCACAAAAGGTCAGCTACATGCTAACGGCTTTGTTGGTTTTGTTAAGCTGTTTGTTGAACTCGCAAAGGTAAGATTACAAAGCTTATTTAAAATTAAAAATCACAGTTTTAAACAAGATCGACAGTCAATTCTCCTTCCGGGCAACTCACTGAGTAAATATTGCAGACGAGGGAAGAAAACAATGGCAGCGGGGTGTTTGGCTGATAAATCTCTCCCTTGTGGTTTTATTTACTTCATTTACATGCACATAACGATGCATGTAGCCGGGAGGTGAAAAGAGCTAAATACTGTGAAACAGGGCAACATGAGAGCTGGAGGGAGGCCATTGAAACACAGATTCACATCACATTTTATGAGCAGCTCTCATTGAAATTGCACCTCCTGCACGCTTAGGCTCTCATATGTCTCAGCATCATACTGTACATACTGTGCGTATACCTGCAACCAGCGCTGCCCCACCCTACCCAGTCGAGCAGGCTCCTGTCACATCCGTGGTATTTTTCCCGCTGCATCTACTTTGGGATTCAGCTGAAGGCTGCTGGGAGGAAAAAACTGTTTAGTGTTCATCTTTACGTCTCGGTGACAAACTACAGTCGTTTCGGGGGAGCCTGACAAGCAGTTGCAGAGGCTGACACATGACACGCTGCCTCGGGGGAAACCTCTCGGGCACGCCAATAATAACTCCACGTCGCTCGGCATCTCCCGAGGCACGCGACTGGGCGCGTGCACAGCACACAGCGTCGTACCCGACCTGATTTATGGAAATAAGACACCAAAGTGCAAATCTTAGGGCGGAATATGCGTAAAGTTTGCATCGCTCTGGTTTCTATCACAGCATCTTTTGCTCACTGTAACCGGGGGAGGACATCACTGCAGTTCTAATTAGTCGCTGGGTGAATTTCTAATGATATATTTTTTTAACTGCTTAAAAATAATTTTTGCTTGTGGGTTTATTGGTGGGCTGGAAAGTTTTTTGTTGTTTAGCATGTTTATACTTCTTTTTAATGGGGAAATATTAAGCAGGGTTATTAAAAAAAACAATAAATAACAAAGTAAAAACATCAAAAAGGTAAATGACGCCTTAAAAATGAAAATAAAATGAAAAAATTACCAATTTAAGTGCTTCTCACAAAAAAATGTAGCCAAAAGACGCGCTAAGCTTCCCAAACCTGACGCAGACGGGGCAGCATCAGCACCCCGATGGACTCACCTGCAGGACACGGTTATCTCCACTTTGGTGGCCGGGATGCTTCCGCTGATGGGGTCGAAGTCGCGGACCGTTGCCGTGGCCTCCACTTTGTCCATAACGTCTCCCTCCATGCGTGCTGGAGACCCGGGCCAGCTCCACTGGCCGCCTGAGCCCCTTTGAACCTGGAGAGCCGAGGGTGGAGAGCCGGAGCGCGGCGGACGGGCGAGCGAGCGGGAGAGAACACGGTCCACACAAACCTCCAAAGTGCTGTCCGTCGGACGGGCAACAGCATGGAAAGTTTAATCGGGGGCTGCAGCGGTGAAGCGATTAATCTGGCTGAAGGAGGGGTGGGGGGGGGGGGGGTCACGTGCCCGGGACGCCTCAGCGCCAAACTCCGCGGTTTTCCAGGCAAAGACTGAGCTCTTCTGCCAGAGGAGCTTTGAAAAGTAAAAGACGTGAACTCCTCCCCTCCCGTCTGCATTCTCCTACACGCGGGGCTGCGACTACACTCTCACTCGTTGCAGATTCGAGCTGTAGATAGGTGGCGGACGCCTTTTATTCTGGTCCAGATTGCTTTTTAAATCGAGTTACAGAAAATAAATAAGCACCGGAGGGCGCAAATAGCCTCGAATTCTATAGTGTATATAAATATATATATATATATATATATATATATACATACATATATATATATATATTGTGAAATTTCCCTTTTTGTTTCGGTTGTTTGGCTGTTCTAAAAATTAAACCCCTGCTTGAAAATTAAACCCAAAGTAAAATGTTCAAAGACAAGTGTTAAAAGGACACGGGTCCCTTCAGAGATACCAGCTTTTATTTCTCACTGGAAGGCTGTTTGTTGCTCCTTCAGCATCTGGACAGCTCCTCAAACTCCTGCGGCTTCAATCACAGCCTCTTTCCTCATTTATCTTCATAAAAACAATTACAGTTTCGTTTTTTTTCCCTCCACACCTACAGAATATTCTTCTTCAGGAGTGTGCATGGGAGGCTGTGCTCTCAGGGGAGCTCCATTTGCATTTCATCATTATTCCTGATTGAACAACAAGAGGAAACCAGGAGAAATGCAACCTGTCAAAAGCTCAGTTCAAAGGTAGACTTCTGTGTATGTGTGCATGGTTGTGCAGATCTATGGGGGACTTATGTCACAGTAATCAATGATAAAAAAAAAAAAGACTCCCTGCTCTCATACAAAAACTGCAAATTAAACTGCACATTTGCTACACAATGAAATGCCCACACGTGTACAAACTATAGCTATTTCAGCCATAGAGTCTGTATGTGGTCCATGCTATAGGCCATCCGTCATTGTGAGAGATCTACAAACAGTGGTAAGGCACCACTATTGCTACAGACTTGAGCTGATTGGGCGATGAGTGCTGCATATTTCGGACAAAGCACCACCAGAGCACAGATTCATCATTATTCATGTTCATTGTGTAATTAGGCTCCACAGTGGCCTTTGGTTGGCTGATTTCAAGCTCCCTTCTGAGCTCAGCTCCCTGCCACCTGCTGCGAGGCTCTCCTCTGATTCTGCCCGCAGCCACCCCATTTCCTATAGCTCTGGCAGGAGTGCAATTACAACTGTGTGAACCCTCTCAGCAGGGAGTGGGGAGTGTGTGTGTGTGTGTGTGTGTGTGTGTGTGTGTGTGTGTGTGTGTGTGTGTGTGTGTGTGTGTGTGTGTGTGTGTGTGTGTGTGTGTGTGTGTTAGAGACAGCAGTGGCACCACCCACACCTGCTCTGCATCTGAGCATCAGCAGGCCAGCTCCAGCAGCACTGGTGAAACCGACACCAACAAGAACAAAAGGCTACAAGTTACTCTATGTTTTTCATTTTTGCATTTTTATTTTGTGCAGCATAAAATAACTCGAGATAATGGCGACAGTGCAGCGATCATTTTGCTTCACATCATTTCCCTGATATCTCTACTTTTCAGACACTAACAGTATTTCAAATATTTACTCAAATATAGTCATACTAGTCAACATGCACATCTATGTAGATCTATTGCAACCAAGTGGAACATTAAACAACAGTTTTAATGTTAACTGCTGATTCTACCATCTACTGTACTGCACAATAGTTTTGGTTTAGTCATAGTGACTGTATAGTCATTGATTTCACCTGACATGTGCTAATCAACACAGATACCTAATCAGCCAATCACATGGCAGCAAATCAGTGCAATTAAGTATCTAGACATGGTCAAGAAGACATGGCACATCAGCTTGGCATGGTTGTCTACTTTGCCGCTCCTGTCAGCTAAGAACAGGAAACTGAGGCTCACCAAAATGAAAGAATACTGGAGAAATGTTGACTGGTCTGATAAGTCTTCGTTGTGCTGCAACATTCCGATGGTAGTGTCAGAAACTGCCATTAAAGTGTTCATCCTGCCCGTCCAGAGGTTCAGGCTGGCAGTGGTGGTGTAATAGTGTGGGGATATGTTTTTGCCACACTCTGGGCCGCTTAATACCAACTAAGAACTTAAAACAAACAACAGAATTAGAATGTATAGAACAGAGTTTGAATGAAAGCAACAGAATTCTAAAACAAACAATAGAATTTGAATAAAAAGAGTAGAATTAGAATGAAAACAAAAGCATTTGAATGAAAAGAACGGAATTAGAATCAAAACAATGGAATTTGAATGAAAACAATGGAAGTTTAAAACAAACAACAGAATTAAAATGAAAACGACGGAATTTGAATGAAAACAATGGAATTAGAATGTATAGAACAGAGTTTGAATGAAAGCAACAGAATTCTAAAACAAACAATAGAATTTGAAGAAAAAGAGTAGAATTAGAATGAAAACAAAAGCATTTGAATGAAAACAACGGAATTTCAATGAAAAGAACGGAATTAGAATGAACAGAACAAAGTTTGAATGAAAACAACAGAATTTGAATGAAAACAATGGAAGTTTAAATGTCATAATCTACCTGAGTATTGTTGCTGACCATGTCCAATCCTTTATGGCCACAGTGAACACATCTTCTGATGGCTGCTTCAAACATGTCACGAAGTTCAAATCATCTCAAACTTGTTTCTTGAACACAACAGTGAGTTTACTCTACTCAAATAGCCATCACAGTCACCAGATCTCAATCCAATAGAGCATCTTTGGGGATGTGTTGGAACGGGAGGTTCACCTTATGGATGTGCACTCAATAAATATGCAGCAACTCTGTAACGCTATCATGTAAATCTGTTACCGAAATCTCTGAGGAATGATTCCAACACCTTTTTGAATCTATGCCATCTAGTATTGGTTAGAAAGCTTTCCAGCGTTTGAATTGTTTGTGCATCCTTATCGTTATTAAGTTATTGTTCCACTATTCAGTTTAATACTAGCTTTTGCCTGTAATGGAGATAAAAATCAACCTTTAAATCCACTATTCTTACAAATGTCCTTCTCTGCTCCTCTTTTTCAATCAAGCGGCCAAAAACAACAGTTCATGCAGTGGTCATATGACACTGTAGCTGCTCTCTCGTGTGACTGTTCTCCTCTACGCCTACTTACATAGTGAAAGTAAGTATGGGGGACAGCAGTCACTGAACTGGACCTCCTGATCATGTTGGTGTCTTTTGGAGCATTTTTAATGGAATAACCATAAATAATGGCTTGCTGTGTGGTAAAGTCTGTGTGTGGTAAAGTAAAAAAGTTTGTGCTTCAGTTTGTCAAGTGAAAGTCTGGGATCTTATTAGTCAGCTACATTGCACCATTATAGTGTTTGAATGTGTCCATATTGGTTCATTCTTGTCTAAATGTGGTGACATCTGACTCAAAAAAAAGATCAACAATGAGCTTTCAAAACGCTACAAGCACATCAGTGATCTCACAGTGACTGCGTCCAACTTTAATACACAGTCTGTGGTATAGAGTTAAAAATATGATGAACATGAACACCTGAAAAAGAAAGTGTGTTTGTTTGGAGTCGAAGACGAAGGCGAAACTTCGCCATTACATAACTGGACGAATGTTTTGTTTTTGTTTTTATGTTTTAATGGTCGTTATTTAGTTAAATCTGAATGCAGACATGATACAGATCATTTTAGATACTGACTGACTGACACTTTTTCAAGTATATAATTATCAGTGCTAAATAAATGTCTAAAAAACTCTTAAACCCCACTCACAGCACTTAGCTGAGTCACCATGTTTTAGGTCTTCTTCAGTGTCAAAGTAACTCATAAATAGTTGTTATTCCATGCAGTGGCACATATGAATTAGGTATGATCAATTCAGCATACTTAATTCTCAAAACAAGGATTAAATATAATGGGCCCCAAAATGAGGCCAACAACTCACTGAATCCAGAGCACTTCATTAGCTCCAATTTCCAGTTATGGAAAGAAAAGAGGAAGGAAAACATCTATCCATGGTGACAACTCTTATTGATCAATGCAATGTAATCTATACATACAGTGAAAGAGACAGTCAAAGAGACAGAAAGTCAAATCCCATTTTTCAAACCTGTTATCCTGCCTGAGTGTGTCTACAGCGATACAGCCTTCTCCTGTGTTTGAAAAATCTGTAGTCACCATTTAGCGTTCAAATAAATATTCTTATCTAAGAGACATACACATTTCATTTTGTGTTTTTAAAGGAGTAAAACCGGCTCGTCTATTCTGTTATCAGCTGCTCCAGCAGGATGCAGGATACTTAAGACTGGGTGGAAAAAACAGAAAGTTAAAGCTAGTAGTTTCTGCTCCATGAAGTATATTTTAAATTATCAAATCCCCAACAAAGCCGCATGCTTCATGACGACTGGGGGCCGCCAAAGATTGCATGTATTTAACTATGTTTATTGACTCAAATTTTACTTTTCTGTGTGTGTTTTTATGATAACAGTGAAAAAAATAGATTTTTATTATTTAAATGACAAAAGTAAGTAATCTGTGCTGTTGAGAGTTTTGTAAAATTCCACTATTCATCCTGCTTTTTACCCCTCTGGTCTCAAATACCTTCAGAAACAGGTGATTGTACATAGAGTACCTGCTAAACAGTACAAAACAAATCATTGACACACAAACACCTGAAGAATAAACCAAAACAATGAGAAATTAAAATGCTTCATACAGCTACAGCTATGGATTTATCATAAAGGCGCCCATTTCACAAAACGCAGGCTTGTTTGATTAATTAAATTGATATTAAACAGAGCTCTGAGCACAATTTTCAGTGTGGATCTTCTGCTTGGTATTAATTTTTCTACTGTGATAGCGCTGCATTTCCTAAAGGAGGAATTTGTATATTTGTTATACCACTAAATGTTATGACATCAGTGCATCTGCGCTGCTGGCATTTCCTGTTTTTGTGAAATGACTTACAATAAAGACAGAGCACTCTCGAGAGTCTGTAATACCAACTTTTATTGTGCAGTCTGAAAACATTCCATGCATTTGCTTTGAAATGAACATCTCTGAAGCAACCCACTGTAAATTTACAGCAGATGAACTACTGGAAACAATTCCCAAGTTCCTGGTTGCTAACGGTGGCATTTTGCCTGTTTGAGTTTTAGGTCTTGATTCCATTTTTTTTGCCTCTCTGTCGATTAGCAAACACTTTTCAAGGACAACCGTGCCATCTGTGCAAAAAGTTAGTCATGTTTTAGAAAGAAAAAAAGAAACACTGAATGAATTCACTTAATTTCAGTTCATCTTTCCTTTCTTGTGGAAAATAAATGTCTAATGCAGAGACTGAGGCACAAATTTGCAGCCTTCTGGCATCAGGCGAGAGCAGCGCGAGATGGAGAAGAAATACTGACAGCAGCGCTTCTTGCAATCACCAAAATCTGTTTGTGTGAGGCTGTTTGCACTAAAAAAAATGTGTTGATGCATCTGTTTTTGTATTTTTACCTTGCTTAGTGCTGTTGTTTTCTATGTTTACACAGTCGCCTCAGTTGCTTTGCACAGTGCCTTCCCTTTGACTACAGCGCTTGTTTTTTAACCTCGTCTGATGACAAGTGTTAGACGTGGCTTTTAGTGCTTTGTACACAGGGATGTTGCTTTGTATTCTTTTTGGCTAATTATGTGTCTTTTAGCTTAAATAAAACGTCCATGCTCACTTAGTAGTCTGAGTAATCTAGGAACTGACAACTACTGATTGGTCAATCTATGTCCCTGCAGCTACAACATGCCTGTCACTTCATTTAGAATTCACGGGGAAAACCTGAACTAACAATTTGTGCTGGCAGCTCTAGAAAAGCACAGGAAGCATCTCCTATTTGTGTAGCATCTTTTAACATGAACCCTGAATCTCCTAAAAGACTAAAAGGAAAGCTTCTCCCTTTCATCACATAAATCATCGCCTCTGTGCTGAGCTGGAAACACATTTGTCATTCTCCGTTTCAGACCATCCGATCACTTTGTCAGTGCTGTTTCCTTCCTCTAAAGAGAAGGAAACGGGAGTATTAGATCCCTCTGGTGCAATGATGTTCAGGTTACACTTAGAGGAGGTGTGTGCGTGTGTGTGGATATCAACTCATACATAACAGTACAAATGAACAATTGAAGCCAACTGAAAAATTGTGTTTAGTCCATTTCTACTCTGCTGCTCCGTCCAATTGAGCTGCACTGATGTGAGGTGGTTTCACTTAGCATGCCGATGGGAACAATGAGGGATTTTGGCTCATTCATCTTCTGTGTGTCGAAGAAAACCACAGAGGGCATCACGGGACTGGTGCACTCTGTGCATATGCATGACATAGATGTGTATGTGTGTGTGTGCCACCATCATTGTAGCAGGGATTCATCCGTTACACCGATTGAGCCAAGAAATGTGATGTCTCCAGCCGCTCTTCCACCATCGCTGAAAATCAGGGGACAGAAAACAGGCTTGTTTTACTGTATTGAAGCCCTGCCAGTCCCCTGTCAGGGGGTTCATTATACTGAGACAGAGATGCAAGGCCCTATAAAGTGAAGGCATTCCTTATTATAGAGCACAGTTAGGAGGTTTCAGAGTCTTGTAAGTCAAGGCTGGAACCAGCTGCAGAACTCACAGATAATGTCAGGCCAGTCTCCGGTGATAACAGGTTGAGAATTACAGCCACGGATACCTTTGTAGTTACGTAAGCGTGTTTTGAAAAGCTCAGGGTTCGCAGGTTTGTGTCTCTGTGGTTTCTGCTTTGAAATGTTGCGCACGTACAGTAACACGGGGTAATTTATTCCAATCGTTTTCCGTCCAAAAGAAAAATGAACAGAAAGAAATAACTGGATTTATTGAGAGCTGTCATGCATACAGGGATCATATAACCTTTCATAATTCCCAAGTGTGATTGCAAGTGGTAGAAAAAAAATGCTTGCACATTTTAATAAAAGAAAATAATACTGGGGTCATTCCTCATATCCTCTGACAGATCTGTTCCTTAGGCAGCTGAGACAGCTGGGAGGACTCGGATGTGTGGCAGACATTTTTTCTCTTCATACCCAAAGGAAATTTTAACTTTGAACTCAGCTTGTGGATTGTATTATTAATGCAGATCATGTACACAGCCACGGCAGTTTGTAGCACAGGCTATGAAATTTGTCAGCTGTTGTAATTTCTTTTGTAATGATCCTGGAGAGAGAGGAGAGCAGAAAACAGCAGCAGCAGCTCTGCACTGCACACCCACCTTACCTCAGACACCACTGAAGGGTCACTGGGATACATGAACCACAGCGGGCCACGGTTGAATCTTTGCCTTTTTATTTTTATCTCTCGCTTATTTGTCTCCAGGGACTCTGCGTGGTTTGCAGGTGTGCTTCCCCCCCCCACCAACAATAGAACGACTCTGGCGGCCTTCTCTCTGGCAGCGTACGACATCGCTCCACCATTTTTGTGAAAATATGTTTCACATTCTGTTTGCAGAGCGGTCAGATTGTCCAATCAATGAATCCAGTTGCTGTATTTAAATGCCAAGCTGTAAGAGACAGAAACGATCCCTAGAGAAGTCATTTAGGGCTCGTCGGCTTGATGAGCCGCCTCCCTCTGAATGCCAAGAATGCATAAACTTGTTGGAGACATAATCTGGAAAAGTTAGGGTTCCTCGCATCTGAGTACCTCTTGAGGGTTTCTCTGAATAGCGTGGTGTTGCCGCATGCCTCCTTGCTTCACTTCACAGGCAACTCATCATCCACCAGCAGCCTGACCTAGATCCTGCCATCCCTGTGCTCAGTTCGTATACATATTCATTGGGCTTTCTTAATCATAAGACAGCCCCTTGAGCGGAAGAGAAAACTGTCTAATTAGTTGCTATCATCCGATGGCAGCTCATTGGGCTCCGTTTGTCTTGCCTGTCACATGTTTTTGTCACTGTGTGTTGGTGCGGTTGTTTCGAGGCCGGTTGTCGTCTGCCATAACTGCGGTCACTTGCAAAATAAGGGTTATGATGCACCTGAAATCCAATTACAAGTATGTTGAGGCACGCTTGATACTGTCTCTTCAGTAGTAGTAGTAGTAGTAGTAGTAGTGCTTCAGAGACTCCACCACGTGACCGTCATAATGGAAAGGCTAGGGTTTGTAGCTGCCTACTCTCAGAGAAATCCATGAAGGGTGCTCAGCTTCTTCAGAGTGTGTTACTCTTCTCTCCTTGTCCAGAAACCTCCAGAGTTTTCTGTGTAAATAAGACCCTGGATTTAATTTAGCTTAATTGGTTTTAATATGTATCTTGGGCCCTCAGATCATGAGTGGATACATCCAGTGCAAGCGTTAATGACCATCAAGCTGCCTTGTGAATCAGTTACATAAGCCACTTCAGTAATCCTCCTTGTCCTGACCCCACCCTAACAATGATACTGTAAAAATGTCCGTCTTGTCTTGTGCCCGCTAGCAAGTTGCAAATGACTTTGTCCAGCGAGCAGTAGCTGGAACGGGTCATGCTAAATAAACTACATGCTTGGTTCACAAGGAACAGTTGAAACAGTACTTTTGTGACAGTCTTTGTGTTGTGATTCCACGACTGAAATACAGGGACACTGAGATAGGATTAATAAACAAAAAATGAGCTTTTAAGGACCAATGCAACAAAATCCAGAAACAAACTAAGTCCAAACACTGATCCAGGATTCGTAAGGAGCACAAAATGTAAGGGGAGAACAAACCAGACAGAAAACAGGCAAAGTGGCATCTAACAGGGGGAGAAACAAGACCCTGAAAGCCCAATGGACTCAGGTGACACTATTAAGAGAGGCAGACAAGTCAGACAGTCATTACCACAATAAAATAGGAAGTCACAGTGAGGAAAGACAAGAAAACTAACATACTGGTTAAACAGAAAAGGTCAAATACAAGGAAACCCTCAGAAAGCAACACACAATGTCCATTAAATTAAAAACAGGAGCCCAAACTCAAATACTAGACCTCGACTTTCTGGTGGAAGTGATACTGAAAGCAAAGAAATCTACGTATACAATCACATTTTAAAACCAAGTGTAGGCAGGGTCTTAGAGCTGAACTTTAACCAGTCATATCAGTGCTACATCCAGTGGATTGCATCACACTGTTAAGTTCTGTGAAAAATTCAAACCACAGTGTGTTTCTGGGTCTGTAAAGCTTGTAATGTGGCGCATTATTGGAATAAATGTGACACTGAAACAAATAAAATTTGCAAATAAGAAAAACAAATTAATAGAACAAACTGAGGGGGGGTTGTCTTGGAGGATGTTAACATCCTTCTTCCCTAAAGTCGTGGAATTTACGAAAGAAGCAACAATAGAAACAGCAGAGGCCGAGCTGAAAATGTACTCGAAGCATCTTCATAGCATTCTTTGTAACATCCTCTGTGTTTAAGTGTCGTTGTCCGTCAAGCTATATCTGTGTGACATTTTTCAACCACAGATTATTACAAATCATACCAGACTGGTTTTAATTTGATGTGTAGCACTTCTCTGGTTAAGAAAATGAATTTGACATGTAAAACTGCTTGAGTGCATCTTTCAGTTGCATATCATGGAGGACAAACCACCTTCCAGGAAGCTCAGGTGTGCAAAAGATGAGACACAGACGAAGAGGATGGAGACAAATACAATTCTCAACAAAAGTCAAAACACTCAGAAAGAACTACACTGAAATGTGGTGAATAAAAGAGAGCAGTTCTCCTATCAGCCTAAAGTTTGACAGAAACAGACGTGTTAGAGGGCTTAATGAAAAAAAAATCCTAATATCTTCAAAGGCTGCAAAAGTTAAAATGCCAGAAAGACAAACAAAGCTGACGGCTTCTTGTTATTTTCTGATGAAAGAATTCAAAAAGAAAAAAATAAACACACAAGTTTGTGTGCTTCTTATATATGTGAGGACATCAATCCCTGAAAGAAATGAATCCACTCTTCAGTTCCCTTCTTCTCCAAAGAGTTTTTTAGCATCTTTAATCTCTTTCCCAATTTTTATCATTTCGGTTCACTCTCGCCTCTCTTCTTTGCATCGTTTTTGCCATTTGCTATCCCATACAACACCTTCCTACTTCCAGATTGCAGAAACATTAGCCAATTGAACGTAGTGGATGTTTTGGCCTCTGGAGAGGAAGATCTGTCTTCCAGGAATTGGTGAAACCCTAAAACGTTGCTAAAAAGAGAGTTAATATTGTACTTTAAATACTAAATCTCATGTGGGCAAAAATTCAACCACAAATGATCATTTTACCCATCAAGTTTCGGGGTTTTTTAAGGCTCTCCGGTGGACTGTCTGTCATTGTCTTAAAATAAAAAGACCCTCAAACCTCAAATAGGCTGCTTACGATACAAAACACAACGAAACCTGCCCCAAAGAAATATTGAGCGGAGACGGTTTCTATCTCAGAATGAATCTTACAAAAACAGAAGTGCAATAAAACATGCGCATACACACTTGTCACTATTTGTCATCGTCCACAAAGCTGCTTTTTCTTGTCAGGGGCTGAATTGTTAGAAATTCCTGCCTGCCCGCATCCACGGCAGACGTTACTGTGTCCAGTGGAAATCAATGAAATAAAATGAATTGAATTACTTTGGAGGCTGGGAGCCTGGGAGAAATGTATCATCTGCTGAATTATAGTCCACAGCATCATCTACATTTTGCATTGCAGCGTCGTCGTGCCACAGCAGCACACTTGTTATCAGCCTGCTTCAGGATGCAAAGTGAAGAAAGTGCGGCTGTTCATCTTTAACAAAATCGGAATAATTTAGATGTTTGATAAAAATAAAATTGCCTTCAGTGGCACCATCACAGACTGGGCTACAACTTAAAGTGAGAGAAACGAGGGGCCTCCCACCCAGAGCACTTTCCAAAAGCATTTTGACCTCATCTATTTGTTCAGTAAGCACTGAGTCTATTCTCAAATGCTGCACCCATGTAGCCTTGTGCCCCTGCAGCGCCAAGAGGCAGGGATACTATTCTCTAGCACCCTGATCAAAGTTTGCTTTCCACTGTGGGTGGGAGGGACTTTTATCACAGTGTTTTCTCACAGCTATATTCATGCAAATTATTGCTCTTGTTCCCTGTGCACTGTGTGCAGAACGGCCGGGAATGACTACACAGAAAGAGTTATATGTGAACATTTGCTGTGTAAGGCTCACAACAGGTAACCACCAATGGCTCACTGAGGGGAAATAGCTGGATTCCTCCCACACAGAGATCAGACGCAGGTGCAATGGAGCACTGCTGAGCCAGAGGAGGACTAACAGTGCTGCACACATCCCTGAACATTATCAAGAGTGATCTGCTTGCTAAGTAGAAAAAAATCTGAAGAGTCCTGTGGTACGAGACTAAACACCACTGTGGCTGGTTGTTGTCTTTTTGTACTGCAGCAGCGTTCAGTGGTGTGAACTGTTTTTGGAGTGGAACCTGTATGTGTGTGACAGCATGATTAATGTGACTCCCCACCCTCGGTGTTATTCGACCCTCGTGGCTCTCACATATGGATAATGAGGAAAGCCTGCCTTGCCGGCTGAAGCAACCTCCTCCCCTGCTCTCCATGCATAGACCCTCTGGTGCAACCATCACAGCCAGAGGATGATCCAAGCAGGATCTACCATTATGGTTTTCCTCATTACAGGAGCAGCGTGATTTTTAAGAGTTGATGGGCATATGTGTGCACACAGGGGCCCAAGGAAGTCATTGCTGGCAGGCCAAAAAAATAAAGCACTCATCAGTGGAGAGTACTGGTAGCAGGCTTGCTGTGGACTCGTTAACGTCAACAGTCCCTTGAGCTATTCCTTACTACCAGCAGCTGCCACTTGACAACTTCCACTGAAATGACAGCTCGCTCGCCTCCGTCGTATTCCACAATCAAATGAGCGAAGAGGCGATGAAGTGAAAGGGACTCATTGCTTACTTACAGCGAATGCTTTTCTTCATTCGCACAATGTTTACAGTTTGTCCTTCACACTTTCCAAAATTTGATTGTCGCCCCCTTAGGCTAGGATTACAGAGTCAACACATTTACATTGCCATTGTACCTTCTGAGATGTCACACACATATAGAGTTCACTGTCACATGTGTTTAGCATCTGTACACTGTAACTGCCTGTGAGTTTAAAAAAAAGGGGGGGGGGGGGGACTCTGAAAATCTTTTTCTGTTTCAACAAGTGTCTGGTAGAGTTCTTTGAGCTCCATAAACAGATAGCCTATATGGTAAAGCAGCGTTTCTGCACACCTTCAGCTCCTGCCACATTACTGCAATAAATCAGCTCACAACGCAAACTTCAAGTCAAGTTGGGGTTCTGGAGGGCACTCTGTCTGTGGGCTGGGGTTCTGGCTGGTGTGTTGCCAGGGTTGCAGGTTGGTGCATGCACTGGGGCCACGCCCAGAAGCCTTCAGTGCACTGGTTGAACAGGGAGGGCCCTTTAGCTGCCAGGGAGGTTTTTTACCATCTTTTGCAGGTGCTCTCTACCCTTGAGGAGACCACTCTGCAGGCGGGAGATCGATGGACGCAACCTGGGAGTCTATTGTCTTATTTAGTCCAGGAGTTGACAGAATGTTGGGTGGGTGTAGTTTTCCATGATACCACCACACATGCAGGGTGTGCAGGTGCAGGTGCATCACTGAGGTGCAGGGGAGGGCCTCCTTCTCTGTGCCCTCATGGCCGTCTGTGTCTTAATTTTACTCCACAACTTAGACACTCTCATTACTTACATTCTCATGACAAGTACATATAGGGCACTGGGAATGGACACAACAAACAACGTTCGGAGGGCTTGTTCATTCATTCAGCCAACAATGTGGTGCTGGTGCCCCCATTGAGGGTTCTTGGGAGGGTCCATGCTGATGCCAGTTGCTGTCTGGCAGGAGCTGGCCGTCTGGTCAGGGTCTGGGCTGGTGGCTGCTCTGTTGCTGCAAGCACCGGGACTGTCTGCTTGTTTCCACCCCAGAGTGAATGGGACCATTACTGGGTGTGGGGGCTGATTGCCCCTCTGGGGGTATTGGTGCCTGGACCTGGGAGTATAGAGTGTGTATGAGGAGTGTGAGTATGGAATCCATTTCTATGTGTCTCTCACTTGAGTGTTTGTGTGAGTGTTTGTGTGCATGAGGGTGGGAATGCATGTTTGTGTCTGTGTGTGCGTGTTTGTCTATGTCTGTGTGTCAGCTCAGGTCTTAAACTCCCCCTCCCTGTTGTAGATTCTCTCCTTTTCTTTGTCTATCGCTCTTTTTCTCCTCTATTTTTCTCTCCCTGTCCTCTCCTTCCATTATTAACTTTTCCCTCCTTTTCCACCCCCAGTATTGTCCGTTATGGTTGTAATAATCCAAAATAAAAAATCCTTTTTTTTTTCTTTTTTTGGCGCCTGTCCCGTTTGGCTCTTTTGCCCTCAGAATTGTTGTCTAAAGGCAAAGAAAGATGCCCAACGGATTTACTTTACCAAACTGACCATCCCAGCCTTGCCGTAATGGTCCATTTGATTCACCTTTTATTGTTTATTTTATTTTCACTTACTGAATACGGGACAGACTTGACTGGGGGAAAGAAGGGGAGAAAGAAAGAGGGAAAGAGAAACAGCTGAGAAGAGGGACGGGGGAGAAGGGCAAAAGACAAAAACCAACAGAACGGGCAGAGAAAAAAAAATGCATATATCAATCACCTGGATCACCTGCTGAGAAAGAAAAAAGAAAACAAGCAGAAGAGAACAAGAGTAATAGAATAAACAACATCACAATGATATATGTGAATATGACAGTAAATACTAAATATTAAACATTATTGTGCAGCACATAAGATCAACAGAACACAGTGTGCTTTGAGGTAGGAGCCAAAAAGGGTGTAGTTTGTGGGTGTGATCACCCGTGTGTACACCTGTGAGCATGGACGCGCTTGTTTTTTTAAAAGGTTCCTTCATGTAATGATCTGCTAGAGGGTGTGGGGGGGCCACAGCCCCGTCCTCCAGGGCATGAAGCAGGTGTGGAGGAGATCAAAACTCCAGACATCCAGAGGCCCCCAGAACACAAGAGACCAAGGAAGACCAACAGAGGGGCAGCCGCGCCACTGTCCCAGAAAGAGCTGAGGAGAGTCCCAGATGAGGGCTCACTCAGCAGCCGCGGAGCAGAAGCCAGGGGGAGTTGCAGTGACGCGCCCGTGAGCTCCGCCGGCAGCCAGCTGTGCCTGAGTGACCGAGCCCCAGGCCGAGAGGCCGGGGGCACCCCACCTCCGAAGTGGCCCGAGCGAGCCCCAGGCTCCAGGCCCCGATAAGCGGCCGCCAAGGAGTGAGCCGGTGTGTACCTGGACGCCCATCCCCGGACACAAAGAACCACCAACGCACCGATGTCTGAGGGAGTCCGCCACTGGCAGGGGAAGTGGTGGTAGGGGGAGATAGGCCTCCAAACCTTGGAGGGCCTGAGATGTCCCCAGAGAGGTGGCGCCTGACACCCAACCTGACATATAGACACAGACATACAGGCACACACAGACACAAACATCCATTCCCACCCTCATGCCCTCATATGCACTTACTCCACACTCAACCAACGTGGAGACAGACATAAAGAGACGTTGTACACACGATCACACTCCCCAAGTGTACTCTACAAACCGGGTCTAGGTGCCCCCGCCCCTGGAGGGGGGAACTGCACCCAGACCCAGGTGGTGTTTCCCTTTTCCCTGTGGTGGGGGGAGGCAGACCGCCCCAACTCCGCAGCAGCAGGAAGGCTCCACACTCCAGACCGCAGCCGGACGGCCAACTCCTCCTCCTAGCCCCCCCGCTCCAGCAGGTCGCAGAGAATGGGGGTGAGAGAAGACTCCAAACCTCCCTCCACCCGCTCATTGTAGTGTTAATGCATGTGTGTTCTAAGGTGCATTTAAAACCCAGGAGGGCTTGGAGCTACCTGCCAGAGAGCAGCAGGTAAGCGCATGGTCCCTCCTGCTAGCCCTCAATGTCTACGTGTATTTAAAATTGAGAGGTGGGCAACGATGCCAGGGGTGGGGTGTACACCCTGATGGTACTTTGGACTCCGTGTATCGTGCCCACCCCCAAGATCCTACATGTATGTGTAATGAGAGTGTGAGTAATGTGAATGTCTAAGTTGTGGGATAAAATTGAGGCAGAGGCAGCCAGAAGGGGACAGAGGGGGGGGTAGCCTCCTCTGCACCCTGGTGACATACCCCTACTCCAAGGCCCTGCATGTGTGGGTGGTTGTGGTGGAGCGGGAAGAGGGAGGCAGCTGGAGATGGGGAGGGAAGGAAGGGAGGGGCAAGTGACCCCTCCCTGGGGCCAGCTCCCCCGCTGACCCCAGTAGGCACCCCCATACTCCGCGACCCGCCAGGGAAAGGGGGCCCAGGCCCATCCAGACCGGGGCCCAGCGCAGCAGCGCCTCCCGGCCCCACAGAGCCCGGGACAGTCCACCCAACCCCACCACAGAGAAAACTGCACCCACCCCACCATCCACTCATCTTCAAGACTACATAAGACAATAAACACCCAGGCTGAGATCTTCCTCCACCTCTCCTGTGTCTCCCCCTCCTGCAGAGAGAGCCCCTGAGGAGAGGAAAGCTCCTGCGAGATGTGACAATCTTCCCCACCAGTTGAAGAGCCCCCCAGGTGGCTCGATGCACCGGCGGCACCCTGCTCCAAAATAAAAAATCCTAATAAAGTTTTAATCAAATATGACAATCAAGTGGACCATTATAGCGAAGGCAGTAATGCTCTACTTGTGAAAGTAACTCTGTCAGTTTTTAGCCTTCAGACAACAATTCTGATTACTACAATGCCAGACAGGACGAGGGGGGCAGGGGGGAGAGGGAGAAAGGAACTTCTAGCAGATGCACAAATATGCTGTGTGTGAAGCGAACACGTTGCGAGAATGAGAAATGTCTTTGCATATGCAGAAACTTCCTTTTGAAGCAACATCCTGTCATCGCCGTTTACATGAGCTGGCATCATCATCAGTCACTGTTTCATCAGCATTCGATGCAAATAATGTTTGTTTGGATAACATCCGTCTGAGGAACCGTATTGCAAATGTGTGAAGATGAGCTAGCAAGGCACAGATGCTATACACTCATCTCACACTGAACGTTAATGCCAGCAGGGTTTTGGTATGTGTGCGTTCACAGTGGAACTCTTGAATGTGAACTAAGTCTATCAATATGCTTTCCATAGTCATTTCATATTGAAGCATGCTGCTAAGGGGCAAAAAAAAGGTGTGGAACATAAAGTGTTGCATCATATCAAGCTTCAGCAAAATCTAATGTTGTAGTAGCATGATAGTATGTTTTATACATTAACATATCCAAAATAGAATACAATGACAATACATCTCATATAAATACTATAATTAAAAAAAAGGAAATCGTGTTGTTGGTGGTGTTAGTTAAAAAAAAAAAGAAAAAGAAAACCACTTCAGAAGGGGTCACTTTGAATCTGATGCCAGCAACACGTTCCAACAACGTTGGGAAAGGGCTGTTTATCCCTGTGCTGCACCAACGCTTCTTTTAACAATGCTCTGTAAACTGGTGGAAATTGAGACCAGCTGTGTTTTTGAAAGTGAAGCTTTTTCTTCGGATCAGCAGTTCAGAGCCTCCTTTGTTTGTATTTTGTTTCAGCCGATTCTGAACCCACTGTGGAGCAGTGTTGTACTACACGGAGAAGGTGGTTTGATTTTGTCTCGTTTGCTTCAAATGGACTGCTGGGTTTTTGTTTCTGTACAGTGCTGTGCAAAAGTCTCGATTTACCCCTCATTTCTTTATACTTCCCAAGGAGCCAGACTTTCTTGTAACCTTTAGTCCTGAGCAATAGTTCTCCAGGCGTTTTAGAGACAAAACCAGTGTTTTGTTTACACATAGCACACAACTTAGCAAAGAACCAATTTTAAATTGCGTCTTTATGAACTTTGTAATGAAACTTGTCAAAGATAGCACTGTTTGGCAGGCATGAAACTGTATCATTGCACCAACAAGGTGATTCTTAAAGAGCTCTTTGCTGCAAATTTGGCATATATCAGCATGGTGTGCAGTGTGTCCTTAAGTAATTGAGGAAGACAGACAAGTGGAGGACAAAACAATATGTGTATATCTACAGCAGGTGAACAGTGTCTGACAGTCATGTCCTTAAGATCCAACAAAGATCTGACACAGGACCTCAACTGTACTTAAGCAGTGCGATATCAGCTTAAGAGAAAACAGAACAAAAGGCGTCTGAAGAAGAGCTTTAAATGTCCTTCAGTGAACCTGAAGGCTACTTAAAGAAATTATGAGAACGCTTACTTAAGAGAGCTCAGGCTGTGTTGAAGAATAAAGGTGGTCATACCAAATATTAACTTTCAAGCTTGTTAAACGCCATATGGTAAACCAGGGGTAGGCAGATCCAGGCCTCGAGTGCTGGTATCCTGCAGGTTTTAGCTCTATCCTTGAGCCAACACAGCTAATTAAAATGGCTAAATTACCTCCTCAACATGTCTTGAAGTTCTCCAGAGGCCTGGTAATGAACTAATCATTTGATTCAGGTGTGCTGACCCAGGGTGAGATCTAAAACCTGCCTGGAGTTCGACACCTCTGGCATACAGACAGGAGCAAATGGGGATCGAACCACCAACCTTCCAATTAGTAGGTGACCTGCTCTACCTCCTTAGAATTGCTAGAATTGTGCAAACCCTGTTTTTGTCTTATATACTGAGTTTCCATGTATGTTTGGACATTTCAATAAATCGTTGTACATATTTCCCATTTTCCTAGCAAAAAATAAAGATATGGAGGGGGGGGACTTAAGAGTTTTGCACAGCGAGGGGTTGTTTTCTTTGCAAAGCAATCAATAAGAAAAAGCTTCATGATGCTGTGTAGCCATTTCATTTCATTTCATTTTCATTTATTTATTCATTTTCAGGCACAACAAATACCTATATTGAACATAAAATACACAAAACAAAAAACAAAACTTGCCTGAAAAAGGAGTGGGACGAAGAAAACTTATTAAATCCCACCCCTATACTCACTCATCAACAAAAAAAAACAATAAACTTCCCGCAGCTACGCCCATCATTGCATACAGACCCATCAACAGCCCCGGGCAGATACAAGCATCTAAGCGGCAGCTCGCAACCAACAATTAGAGCCTTCATAACTGAATACAGAATATATAAATTATAAATTGCATTACCACATTTGAACTGCACATTAGTGTTTTTTATTAATGCAGTGCTGTATTGGTGGCGCATTATTGGTTTTCAGTCTTGTTCCTTGTGTGCAGAAATTTATCCAGGTTCTCTGAATCTTTTTTTGTTATTATCTACTCTGGGTGATGAAAGTCCTTATTTGCTTCGCAGTTTTGTGTTGCAAAATGTAACCTTTAAATAGCAGAACTATTTGTTGAAACAGTCTTTCGGCAAATCAGAGAGGGGTGAAGCCTTCCTCGTCATTACTTCTAAAAGACTCAGCTTTTCTTGTATAATCTGGTATAATCACCCAATCATGTTTGGCCTACTGACCTGTTTGCCATCTCACTTAATTACCTCTGAGATGTTCCACCAGGTGTTCTTTCTTTCTTTTCTTATTTTAAGCATCAAACAGCCTTACTAAAGGTCTAAAGGACTTCTAAAGAAAAATGCTTCCATGTAAACATGGTAATGCTGTCTTTATACTGTTTTCAATTAAATATAGAGTTCGAGTGATTTGCAGAACATTTATGTTGTGTTTTTGTTTACATTGTATATCACTTATATTTAATTAGAGCTGTTGAAAATACACTGGTTGACAAGAATTGGATGAGAAGATTATTCTTAACTTTCATGTCTGTCTATTCCAAAAAAGTCAAGTTTAGCACATGCATGCACATGCACACAGGAGAAATGACAAAGTGGCCCAAAACCATTCTCACCCACACAAATCAATAAAGAGTAGATGATGAAACAAACAAGATTAAATGCAGTAATTAGTGAGCTTGGAAGGAAGATTTTGCAATTGTTGGACGGAGCCGGTGTAGCTGTTCTAATCTCTGTGCTTAGATAAACTAATCCCCTGCGTGTTACATTTATCACAGGCTACAGAGCAGGAAAAAGAAAGTCAAATTATTCCCATAAATCACAGAAACATATCTGGAGCTGCTTGCTGCTTTCTCCTTACAACAGCACTGTGACAGCAAAAACTGTATTCTGTGAATATTTCAATGAAGAGAGAGCACAGTCAGAGAGAAACAGAAACAGTAAACATCCTGTAAGCGAGCATGCTTTTTTTTGCCATGGGGTGAACTTGCAGAGAAGAAGAGTGACACGGGGAGTGGGCTGAATCTGCAGTAAAATCCTTCACAGTCCAATTAACAGCAAGAATTTCCCCACAGCTTTTGCAGCACCGCCTCGCCAAAATGTTAATGTCGGGGCGGGGTTCTGCTTCTTATTACTTCTTCTACAAGGTTGCATAACGACTGAAGCCTCAGTCACACACACACTGACTGAAACAGGCACTCGTGTCTAAAAGTGAACACATCTGTAAAAGACACACACAAAAAAGCACCTGCAGGAAAACACGGACAACATACGTCGCCTCTCCTCTGTTTGGGCCACTTGACAGACATATTGATGGTGACATTTCAAAAAGGGCACTCCACATCTCCACATCATGACTGAAATATAGGTGTGTTTTCTTTAATCTTTTGAGAGCCTCTGATATTATACACACACATACACAATCAAAGTTCAGAGGTTTGGTTCTTTGCACACTGCCGAGTCAAGCAGAGGAGATTTGAAAAGAAAGAATATCAATGAGATTCGCCCCCTGAGATAAATGTGCCTTCTTGTCACGCATGTCCTTGCATAACTGCACCCCTACCTGATATCTCATGCAGAGTGTGTGTGCTCGCAGGAGAAGCCGGTGTCGCGGCGCCAATAACAGTGTTTTCACGGGGATTTAACCTGTCAGGAGGACTGAATGATAACCCCATCACAGACTTGATATCATGTGCACATATACACACACATTGGGCTCGGAGACAAAGAAGGGCATCTGCAGGAATAAACACACTGACAAGTCAAAGAGTGAAAAATGCAGCTGTGGATTTCCTGGTGAAGTTTTCATATCAAATGAAAACCAGTGTGACTGAAGATTTTGTAAATTAATACATCAACTTTTTGATGTATTAATTTGCCAGTTCCCTTCAAAAAACAACACACCACGAAGGATTTGTTTAAAATACTCTTGGGTTCAAGATCAAAAGATGGCACAGGAATAGCCTCCTCTGGGAGGAAGGTATGATCTATATCGAGCTGTTCTCTTTTGTGTAAAAGCCCTGTATGTAAATGCAAATGTGTGAACAGTGAGGACAGTCTGTTCCTTGTCTGGCTGTTTGTTCGGGTGGACTTATGGGGGGGGGAGCATTGCACTCTTAATCAATCCTCTGTGCATAGACTGTAATAAGTAAGCTCACTCACTTCAGTCAGTACACTTAATGGCATACTGCCCCCTCTTGGACACTGATATTAAAGGTTTTGGGGGGGTTTTCATCAAAGAATAATCACTTTCAGTCATTTTCTGTGCTTTTATTTATTCTCTTTGTGCACAATGGCAGTCTGTTTGTAGTGTTTGGGTATAGAAAAAAAATCGCATTACTGTGACGCCAGACACACATTCCAAGAGCTGTAACCATAGCCGATGCCTCAGTTATCCCAAAGGTAGTGATGCAGGGTTGTTTGGGCGGTGTGGAGAAAAAAATTTGCTCTTTTCTCTGTTTGAAATAACAAGATGTGTCTAACTGAGGTCTGGATCAGCTCCTGCTTTCTGCTGCCAAGTCATGCCGACTCTACAGAGAAGGGATAAAAGAAGATTGGCCTCAGAGCCGGCTGAACGAGCATCCATGGAGCGGCCGTGGCGTAATGAGGGAAAGAAAACATTAATGGAGGGGTCAGGCGTCAGGGAGGAGAGGATAACATTTGGGTTGTTTCCTGAACACGAGCTGTTGCTGTGAGCGAAACACAAAAAAATGCGACTGTTCCATCTCTTGTTGTGGGCAGAGCTGCAACCATTACAGCACCTGCACTGAACTCACACGGCTCGTTATTTTAAACAGTGTCTGCAAAGAAACAAAGGCACGCTAGAGCAGGGTCAGGGCGACTGATACAACAGAAGGAGGTGTTTAGAAGGATATTACTGTACTCACAACCTCAGAGACATTAAAATGAGGGAAGTAAGGGAAAACTAGAAATGCACTCAGAGACTGGCTAGTCTTCTATAACAACCCCGCAGCATACTGATTGAAGAGGTTTATTAAACTGAATACTAAGTAGAAGACCGTCTTATTATTCTCCCCCCAACCAGCATCAATGGGCTGCACTTTCCTCTGGGCTAGTCATAAAAAAAAAACAGGGCCCGAGTTTAATATTCAGATGAAATCATCTTCATATTTAATTGGCACTGGCATAGAAAGCTAGTGTAGTGTGGTGAAAACTGGTTGTTTGTCATGAATCCAAAGTCCAGGAAGAAAAAGTCTCTTTTTTCTTACAGTCAGAAACCGGAAGATGACACATACAACATTAGTGTTATAGTGAAAAAAAGGAAAGAGTGTGATGATGACAGAATATCTGGCAGGTTTTCCAGAAAACATTATGACGCACTCTTCTCTAAGTCACACCAGCAGACTTTAATCACATCAAGGAATAAGCATGTCGCTCATTTGATGAAAGTTGGCCATAAACGTAATAAAGCTGCCGAGGTTATTAGAAGTGCCACAGGCCATTTTACAACAGCTCACACACCTTATATTGGATTAAAGGGAGAAATATGATGAACCAAGATAGTAGAACTTGCCCATTTACAAAGGACCGGAGGAGGTTTAATGGCTTGTGACTGAAGCCATTCATACACATTAATTCCTACAGCAATGACAACCTGCAGTGTTTTTCTGAGCCCTCTGGAAAATCTCTGGCATCGTTTAACAAGGGCAGCAACTCAGTTGTCTGCAAAAATGAGCCAAATGCTGACTGTATACACAATATGTCACAGTATGTTTTTTTAAAAATCTGTAAGTAAGTATTTAGTTGTTTGTGGGTTGCACATATGTTTAGAGCAAGGACGTCAAACTCATTTTACACCACGGGAGACATTCAGCTCACTTTGATCTCACGTGGGCGGGACCAGTGAAACGGCATCATAAAGATGAAAAACTTCCCTGTAGTTATAAAGCTTTACTTGTTTCACTGCTTTATTGTGTAAATAGTGGAAAACAGGAACTTTTCTGTCATTTATTCGTTTATCTATTACTTAGTTACTTTGGTGTGGTATGAATGGTTGGGGGAGGGGGGGTTCTTCAACAGGAAAAGCTGTAAAACTAATTTTAATACAATTTAAAGTTGAAAGTCTATGCATTCCTTCACATTTACCAAAACCATCTAGTTGGAGTGTGTTTCGGGTGGATTCTGGTCCGCAGGCCTTATGTTTGATACCCCTGTGTTTGGATTCCTGGCATTTATAAGCTGTTGAAGAGGCAACCAAATTAAAAAACAAAACTCCTAACACTAATGACTTATGAAATGATTTCCCATTATTGTCCTTTTGTTAATTACCACACTATATATTTGGGTTTTATGTGACATAGTAAACTGTATTGTTGCATGATCCACTTATCTTCTTAAGTAGAGGACAAACACACCAATATTTTCAAAGTTTCTAGCTGTCTGCTGGCTGTTTGGTGCTGAAAACTTATTTTTTCAGAACATTTGTGCCAAATGTGGCTGCCTGCACCTAAAAACGGTGTCATGAGGGTAACAGAACATAACAGAAAAACAATAACGCTTTCCAATAACAAAATAATCAACACTAAACAATCAGCCTTGAAATTGCTTATTTTCTGTAATTGGTTATTTAGTGTAGATGAATGAAAAAAAGTTTCATTATATTACTTTTTCAAATGTTAGTGTCATAAGTGCTGGTAATAAGTAATTCAATGATAAAAATCCTAATTCTCTCCACCAGGGTCTCCTCCTTATCACTTCACTATCAAGGAGTCAGTTACTCACTTTAACCTGACAGACGGCTTCAGGAAGAGTCATGGAGATTGAAAAGTGCTTCCTCTTTATAATAATGAGCTTCCAGGAGCTTTGGAAAAAGTTGTATTGTTTTTCCCTAATCTAAAGTCACGCCGCAGTTTTGTTTTGAGGGATCCTTGGACGAACTGGCCTGGGTTTTGGAAATGAAATGTTTCCATTTTTAAATTTACATGATGCAGTATATCAAAATGTCTTCGCAAGTGATGATTTGCAGCATAATCTGTTGTATGAGGTACACAGAAACTCTATTTAAATGAACTCTAAGAGTGTGTGGATCAGCATAGGAATAAATGAGCTTTTTTAAGCATTTTTTCAGATTTCATCACCAATTTAACACAATATATTACTCTATTACTATGCTCCAAAATAAAAGGCTTCTGCTTTGATCTGAGGAGAAAAATCTCTTAACATAATAAATTAATGTCAGACTATAACATATATGTATGTGTGCCAAGTAAAAATTTAATTAAAAAATGGAAAAACGTTATAATTTTAATGACAAAACAAAGTTGTTAACTCCATTTTGACTCAACATTTTTCAACGCAACTCCTTCCATACCTGGATGGATTATTGAGCTGGGCTGTCTATAGCATTATTTGGCAGCCTTAAATCCACCAATGCATAACATTCAAGAGGATATCACTTGGATTCAAGGGTGGGGAACGTAAGGGTGCGTTAGTGGCATCAGTGTCTTCATCATCCAGGAACTGACTACATACTCTGGCCACATGAGGCCAGGCTTTATTTTGCAACAGAAGGAACCCATCGCACACTGCACCAGCATAAGGACACTGGCTCTCAGACCATCACTGACCCACTGTCAAACTCATCATGCTGGATAATGTTGCAGGCAGCATAACATTCACAATGGCATTTCCAGACTCTTACATATCTCGCACATGTGCTCACTATGAACTTGTTCTAATCTGTGGAGAGACTGGGTGCTAGTAACGGACCTGCCAGTTTAGGTATTCGCTTGTGAATGCCAATAAAGCTGCACGGCACTGAGCTGTGAGCACAGGTCCTACAGAAGGACATCAGGACCTAATGCCACAGTCATTTTGTAGGGCTCAGCCAGTCCTCCTCCTCCTCCTGTTCCACTCAGAAAGGAGCAGATACCAGTCCTGCTGCAGGGTTGATGCCCTTCTGTTGCCCAGGTTTTGTGGCCCAGCTCTCACTCAGGTAACAACCTGACTCCTAGTATCTCCTCCACATTCTCGAGACTGTTCTGGGAGACATAACAAACCTTGTTGTGACGGTCTGTAAAACCTAAATGGGCTGCAGGTACCATCTCATACTACCAGTGTTGACAAGGAGACTAATAAGCAGCCAAACTAGAGACAAGTCAGTCAGGAGGGATAAGGAGAGAGCAACGGTCTGTGGCTGCAACCTGCAACACCTTTTCGGGAGTTGTCTTGTTGTTGCCTCTCCAGTGCACCTGTTGTCACTTTAATTTGCAGTTAAACAAGCAAATGCGATTTACACTCTGTCCAGTCATGCATCCCAACCAGACAGATCGATATCGCTGAAGATTACTTGATTTTGTTTTACACCGTGATGATCGAGTGTTTCCCTTCATTTTATTTGAGCAGTGTATTCCAGTGCTATAATTCACTGGCATTTAATTTCACAATCAGAAGTGCAGCTGCAGATAAGATTCAAATCCTAATTTGTTTCCATGGTGTCTTCTGATTAGTTTATTTTGGGTCTTCTTTATTTTAATTTCTTTTCCCTTTTTTTTCTTTTTTTTTTTTACATCTTGTGTCATCATCTTCAGACGTGCCAGACATTTGCCAAATCACTTTCACTCACAAAGATAAATTCTTTAACCAAGACAAAGATCCTCTGCTTTGTCTTTTCATGCCCCTGAGAATGAAAAGAGCTCAAAACTTTAAGGGTGACAGACACTTAGAGGACTGAAAAGCCTGGGCAAACAATGCTTCATTCTCCTCAGCCAACAGGCAGTGAAGTGTTGCTTTAATTCATGGTCAGGAGCAGGTGACAGCTCTAAAACTGCAGATGGGTATTCTTGAGTTTGTAGCGAGGTGAGGAAATGGTGAGACAGTCAAACACAGTCTTCCTACTGCTAATGGTTATATCTTGTGGTTATAGGGCTTCAGAAAGTATTTGTTATCCACCTCATATCCCTAAGAGTTTTCATTATTTGAATTTTTATAAATGAAGAAGTGAATGCAAAGTGCTGAATGAGCTTTCTTTTTCTTCAGATATTTTGACATGTTGTCAGAGGAAAGTTTGGTTTTATTAGAGCTGTAAAAGATATGGGCAAAGTTTTATTACTGGATTGCTTTTTTATGTGTGTACTTGCTTCGTTTCGTGACCAGCTGCCTGGCCTTGGCCCCTGATGGATAAATAAAATTTAAGTGTGACATAAATGTGTGTGCAACATGTTTGGAACAATCTATCTTTTTTTTTCTGTGCACATATCTTCTTCAATGAGACACTGAAAATACAGACAGCTTCCTGAAATCTTGACATGTATATCAAGAGATTACACCTCATTAGAGCAGCGCTCAGAGATTCCTGAGACTGGTTTTGATTGGTCTTTTTTATCTAAACTGTGATGTCTACTTTCCATATCATCCATCTTTGTGACTGTCTCTCAGGCAGAGCTGGTGTTTTCCTCTCCACTACCCTCCCGAGCTGCAGGGAGCCATCAGGGATCCCCCGGGAACGCAGGACAACCACTCATCCCTGAATGCTGTTTCACTACACATGGCACAGTGTCACGGAGGAGGCCCTCAAGCACCTTGTTACCGACACTGACTAGTGGGTGAAGAGCACAGATGGTGGCACGCTCTGTCCGGCTGCTGCTGTCAGCCTGGAGCCGTAGTTGTTATCTCACACTGAATGTGGCCACTAGTTTGAAGTGATAGATTTTTTTAAGAGCAAGGGAGCCTGCAAATGAGGTTCACTTGTATGCTATATTTCTGCAGCTGGATTTTCAGCCCACAGAGGGGACATTTCTTTTAAAAAGGAAAAGTACCAAGTGACAGAGACCATTATCCAGAAAAAGCTGGACTCGTCAGCGTTAATTAGATCTCCGCTTTGGCATCGAGCCTCACAGAGAAGCCGGGTTTTTTTGTTTGTTTGTTTTTTTGCTAAAATTAGTGGGCTATGAAATTTGAAGCCCATCCGCTTGTGTTTCCACATCTGTGTCTTTTCTGACTCTGACTTTACTGCAGCTGAACTCTCAACATCCTCAGCGACAATCGAAAGCCATAACCCAGCCAAGCTGCCCCCTCCCTTTATTATAATTCATCAAAATAAGATACTTATTGTGTTCCTGTCGCTGGCACTAGCTTCCAGATAAGCAGAACTCCAATAAGAAGACTCAGCTGGAACAATATTGAATTTGATATCAGCAAACCTTTATTTGAAGCTTCCTGCGCATCAGCCGCGAATTTCAGCAAACCTTATTCGTTCTGGCTCCGTATTCATGAGTTTCTAAAACTCGTTAAATATCAGATTATGACATTTAAGGAAACTGGGGAAATGGGGAGTTGGTAGAAAATTAAAACCGTAAAAATGTAACAGTTAAAAAAAAAGAGTGTTTACTGTTTATATTTACCTGTGGTTGCACTTTGGGCAACACAAGTAGCTGTTTACTTTCAGAAAACAGAATGATAGAAAAGGATTACAGTGTTAAAATCAGGCTTGTGTAGGCTTTATGTAAATAAAAACGTATAGTGTGACAAATCGATTGCCTTGATACTAATATTTGAAGCAGTGTTCAGGATAAATAGTTGTGTTTTTAAGCTTTTTAGTCAAAAGTTTGTAATATTAAACACCACGAAGAACTTTCTTTCACATTAAAGCGGAATCAAATGGATGAGTTTCCTGGCTGTGTAATAATAACTGTTGTTTATTTTAACCTCGCCTGTTCTTGCCTGCATGAAATGAATTAATTAGCTGTAACACACAAATGCGCTGTGTTAATTTACAGTAAATTAGTTTTAGTTACTTGCGGGTAACACTGCATCTTCACGCCAAGCCTTATCAGGTAGCTGTCAATCTGTGACATCAGAGAAACGTCATTAATTAGGCTGTGGTGCTCTCCAGGGTGCTGAATACTCAGCCAGTCCGCAGAACGAGCCGTGTGTGTCTGTGTGCGTTTATCCTTCCAGCTCTACAAACAAACCTCTAACAGACCTGCTTTCTTTCAAAAGGCCGACACAAACTTTTTGCGGACATGGACCTCCTTCCAGCGCAGGAAGCTGCCAAAATCTACCACACCAACTATGTGAGGAACTCGCGAGCCATCGGCGTCATGTGGGCTGTGTTTACCATCTGCTTCGTCATCATCACCATGGTGGTCTTCATCCAGCCCTACTGGATCGGAGACAGCGTCAACACCCCGCAGGCCGGCTACTTCGGCCTCTTTCACTACTGCATCGGCAACGCGCTGACCTCGGAGCTCACCTGCAAGGGCAGCATGCTGGACTTCGCTTCCATCCCCTCACCGGCCTTCAGGACTGCCATGTTCTTCGTTGGGACCTCCATGCTGCTGATTGTGGGCACCATGGTCGGCTTCAGTTTGTTCTTCTTCTGCAACGCTGGAAACGTCTACAAGATCTGTGCATGGATGCAGCTGGCCTCAGGTGAGGGACAAAGCGAAGAGGGTTGGTTGTAAAGTTGTTGTTCCCTTTACTCAACTGCAGTTGGCAGATTATTAGTATAAATTAGCTTTTCTCAACTACGTTTATTTGACACCTATAAACAGACAGATTACGAATTACATTAAAAAGTATGAGCAGTGTGAGTAATCATAAAACTGGTTTCACCTTCATCTTTAAGATGTTTGTTTGTTTGTTTGTTTGTTTGTTTGTTTGTTTGTTTGTTTGTTTGTTTGTTTGTTTGTTTGTTTGTTTGTTGGGGGGAGGGTTGTTACAAGCAAGAATATTGCTACGCATGGGTAATTGTTCATATGCGATGATTCATTAGACAGTAACCAAAGATAATTTTTAGCTTTTGCCTTTTTATAGTTTGCAGTGAAAAACTAACACTAAACTCACTAAACTCTAGGATCAGCTAAAAAAAAATAATACCGCAGACATTTAAAGCTGATTTTAAACAGTCCAGATGTGACAGAAGTGCAGACTTTGATCTTTAATTCAAGGGGCTTATTAAAAGTATTACAGCCGTTCATAAACATATTCCAACATTTTTCGTAGCTGAAAAAATGAAATGGACAAACATTTTTGTTTTTTAATTCTTGGATGAAAACCCTTTGCAGTCAGTGACTGACACGGATGTCACTAAATCCTCCCTTGAGGTGCTCTGCCAGACCTTTACTGACCTTCAGCTGCTGCTTGTTTGTGGGTCTCTCTGCGTTCAGTTTCGTCTTCAGAAACTGAAAAGCATTCTTTGTGGGTTGTGATCCAGTGACTGATTTGGCTGAAGAATATCACATTTCTTTGCCTTGCGAAGCTCTTGGCTTGGTTTTTCAGTATGCTTTGAGTCGTTATAGATGTTTACTTGGATCCTTACTGCCAAGTCTAATGTGGCTTTATTGTTCTTGAGTGTAACCAGTGGTTTGTGCTCTTGATGGTAGACTTTGACAATGGCACACCTACCTCCTCAAGAGACAGCCTGACTTGGTCAGATGTTGGGAAGTTGTTTTTCTTTTAATATTGATGCATCACCTGGTGGATCTGTTAATACAATGGAAACAGACAAGGACAAGGAACAAAAGTTCTTGTGACCATAAATTACCAGTTTAAATAGAAGTCTGATGAGGTTCAGTTCATCGGTTTTATTATAACTATTCGTAAGTAATAGCTCAAATATTTCATCACCTCAATACCAGAACTCAAACTAAAGAGGCAGCTGTAAAGGAGCCATGAGACCTGTGCTTCTCTTGTAAGTCAGGTGTGAAACAATGAGCTCATCCCTCACGGGTCGAGTTCTCACCTCTCCAGTTTCAGGTGTGATGTGCGTTTGTTGTGAAGGTTGTTCTTCGCCATGGCCAATAAGGAATCCTGTTTCAGCCCAGACTCTGACACCTTCGATAGCAGATCAGTTACCTGTAACAAGATCAGGTGTTGCTGTGTCGTTAAATTTGCACCTAAAACCATACGAGGGCCAGGAAAACGATAAAAGCCTGTAAAACTTTATGGGCATGTATCTGCAAACTCACATTCTACTGTAAGTAGCTTTTGGGGAAGCCCAGAGGAGACGTTACGGGAAGAACAGCATTTAAGATTTAAGAACTTTCATAACGGTACATCATGCAAATGGCTCCACAGAGCATCATCTGCCTTGCTGAGCCATAAATAAATAAAAACTTTGGCACTTTATGGAGGTACATCATGTGTTATCATGCACTGGGGGCTCCAGAGCACCAGATTATAATTATTTATCAAAGTAAGAGCACACAAGAGGTAATTATTACAAGGCTTTGCCATTTCCATGTCCTTCCCCCGCAGGTGTGTTGATGGTGATGGGCTGCATGATTTACCCAGATGGTTGGGACTCTCCAGAGGTGAAGAGGATGTGCGGCCAGAGGACAGATAAGTACACGCTGGGAAACTGTACGGTGCGCTGGGCCTACATCCTGGCCATCATCAGCATTCTGGACGCCATACTCCTGGCATTGCTGTCCTTCACACTCGGCAACCGGCAGGACAAACTTCTGCCAGATGACTTTGAGCTGGATGGAGCAGGTGAGGGCTGTGGGGTGGTATGCAGACTGAATGCTGGGTATAGAAACAAATATTTTAATGTGTCATAGCTGGCATAGCACAAGTATAATGTGTGACATATAAAACAGCCACATTCCTTTCAGACTGGCTTGCTGCAAGGTCCTGCTGTTGTGCATGCCTGCTCTCTGTTAAGGCTTGAGCCATCATTAGAAAAAATTGCTTCACCTTAAGAAACGTATCCAAGATTGGAGATTTTTCTGCAGTTTTTTATATGCAGTCGTGTGAAAAAGAAAGTTACCACAGGACTCTTTGCAGGCCCGTGAAAAACTAAGTACACCCCATGTTTCAGTATCTTGTAGAAGCACCTTTAGCAGAATTACTTGAAGTTGTTGTTTTCAGTTTGACTATATGAGTCTCTCATGTGTCTGTGGAGGAATTTTGACCCACTCTTGTTTACGAAAATTGCACTTCAGTTCATTGCAGCCATTTAATTGTACACAGATCTCAAGAAATCCCACCACAGTATTTGAGTCAGGTTGAGGTCCGGACTTTCTGGGCTTTCAGTTTGCCATTACAGCTGTTTTCTTGTAGATTTGCTGCTGTGCTTGGGATTCTTGTCATGTTGAATGACCCATTTTCAGCCAAGCTTCAGCTGTCAGACAGATCCACCACCATGCTTTACAGTTGGTATGAGGTGTTTGTGCAGACATGCCATGTTTGGGTTTTTATGAACCACCAAATATCTTCACTTTGGTCTAATCTGTGGACAGGACATTGTGCCAGACGTCTTGAGATTAGTTCAGATGCAACTTTTCAAAGCTAAGTTGTGCTGCCATGTTCTTTTTAGAGAGCACAGGCTTGCTTCTAACGATCCATTCTTAATTGTACTGTCATGAACTTTAACATTTAGCTTGCTAACTTAGGCCTGTAGAATCTGAGATATAGCTCTTGGGATTACTTGTAGTTTCTCTGAGCAGTGCACATTGATGGGTAGCAACAATTCCTTGTAGATATCTTTTCTCTTTGTTAAACACCCAGTTGCTCCAGATCTGCAAACTGCTACAGCTTCTTTTATAGAGGCACTCACTCAGTTATTCAAGTTGGCCTTCAACAAATTTGTAATTAGGTTAAAAAGTTTTATCCATAAACTTTGTCAAATGAGCAGTTTTACAGTTATTTGTTGCCATAATTTGCCCAGTGTCCCAGTGGCTGAAGTCCATTAAATCTTTTTCTTGTTAAATCTGCTCCCTTTAGGGCTTACCCACAGAAAATCATTTTCCTCCATCTCGCCTGATCCCTAGCTTTCTTCTCTGTTACACCAACTCTCTCCATATCCTCCTCTGCGCTCTTTCCCCTTTACCTCCTGCCTGGTAGATCCATGTTCAACATCCTGTGTCCAACATATCCAGTCCCTTCTCTGCACATGGTCAAACCATTTCAGCCCTGGTGTCCACAAACATTTCTTCTTTTGTTTCTCTTTTACAGAAAACCCTTGATTGAATCCACAGACCTTCAGAGCCAGTGTAAAATACCATGATGCACTTTGGGTTTTCACCTCTCTTGTCGTCTAATGTTTACTGTGGTTTTGATTAATAAGATTTTGTGCTTCCTTATTTTACTATATATATTTCACAATACCCAATAAACAAGCCCACAGAAATCATGTATTGTATGAAGATCTGTTTTATTGTATGGTGTGTTGTACAGCTTTGTAAGTCAACAACTCACACAGAGTTTATGTTCTTGAATCTGACACCAATGTAAGTTTTTGTTTTCCCCCCCATAGGTTTCGACAGATAACATAGGTTACTTGGATATGATCTTTTTGGGACACCATGACATAATATCAGATCTCACCATTTCTATGGTAAAAACAGTGACATTGAACAGTTGACCACACATACAACTGATCTCAAACACACCTTCCATACGCTTTATTAAAACACAGCTACCCAGCTAAACAATTTTAGCTAAGATATAAGATTTGTTAAAAACTGTACATAACTGTAATATACATCAAGGCAAACTCTTTGGTACAGATATATACAGTTTATTTTCACTTTTTTTTTCTCCTTAAGATTGGGCTTCTTAACATGTTGTCTTGTTGAAACCTTTAAAATACTATATACCTGAATTGTAATAGGTGGATGAGAATACCAGCCTCCCATGAAAATGAAAGATCCCTATTATAATTAACTAAGGATACTAAATACCGGGTGACAACGGAATCGATATGGCTAAACATGACCTACTTTAATCAAACAGTGACCCTGCCTGAAGAAATGCATGAAATGAAAGTTACCCAAAGTCAGTGTACATGTCAGCCCAGTGTGAAACTTCCTAAAACCTTCATTACAAATACAAAATGTATTTCAAATGTTGAATGAGATTTGTTTTTTAAGTCACTACTGAAAAGATGTGGGAAAAGAGTTTTAGGGAACAAAAATGACCAATAACGGCTACATATCCTTGGTTTGTTCAGGTTTTAGTGCAGGAGTGTAACAAACAAGGATGAGTCACTAGCAGTACAATGACAGACTTCCTTAGAAGGGTGAACGGAGCACAGCAGTTTGAGCCAACATGAGCACAAAGTAATAATAAAAAATAAAAAAATCCACTGGATTCCTGACATCACACTGAGAACCAACTAATTCAAAGCAAATGTACACAGAAGCATTAGCTCAAAAACAAGAACAAATTCAAAACATCTAACCAAAAAAAGAAGAAAAATAAATATCCATCTGATATGCCCAAACTGGAAAGTGATCTGTTGCAGTCTCTGGAGGAGGTGGGAGGGAAGGGAGGTTCGATAGCTGGAGGTGTCCACTAGAGGGCGAGCCAGGGGTGGCGCAAGCACTCTGCGGCCGTGGCCCTTTTCTCTGGAATAAGCTCCAGCATGGGAAGAAGGAAGTCAGTGAAGCACTCTGCTTCTTCACGGGGCCACTCGTATTTGTCGATCAGCACCTCCAGCAGTCCCCACGGCTTCAACTTAGTGATGTGTTTCAAATCACCTGCAGACAGACAGCACTGCATCAGAACCACACCACTACAGAGTACAACAACTTCCCCATTTTAAACTTCACTTCAAGGGCAGTCATGTCTGCATAACTCCACATACAGTCTTAACAAATGACACTGATTAAATAGTTACCTTGTAATTGCCTTTTAAAGAAGGCCTGTTCTTTTGAACTGTAATATCCACTGGAGACATTTTTACATGTATATTCAAATGTATGAATAAGCAGCAATTGGGATTCAAGTAGGGAATATTCCAAAGCACAGTCAGTAACTCTCACTCGAATCTTGACAGTAAAGCTTCCGTTTTACCTTTCTTGGTGAAAAAATCCTTGGAATATTTGCCGGACATTATGAGTTTGCGTGGGACACTCCCCAGCAGCTCAATGATCAGTGCTATATGGTCTATACAGCAGACAGTTGCAAGAAAAAAGACAGACAAGACAAACAGATTCATCAGACAGTGGACCCAGTCACAGGCCCACTCTGGGTGTGTGGGTGGAGGGCAGAGGGAGAGAGAGGTCTGGGTGACGTCACACACACCAGCCTCACTGTTGGCAGAGGACGTGGTGTAAAACCAGAAGTTAGAAAGTTATAAAACAGAGCAGTTCATTAACCTTTAGCTCTTTTTTATTGTTCAGTTTGGGGTATTTCCACTAAAGTTTCTCAGAACAAAAATAATTCCCACCACAAATTCACCCTGCAACTAGATTGACAAGACAGGCCCAGATAATGAAAATCATGTTTTTGTACTTCGTGTTAATTATTCATCAACTTCGCTGTCATTTCATCCGTAACTGTAACAGAGGTCTTAACATTTGCAGTAACCTTGGTACATATCAACAAAACAACTCTCACTCAGGGACCTTAAAAGGTTTACATCAAGACTGTCAGTTAATCCCTTATAGACATCCTTAATTAAAGCCATCTTACATTAATTATCATATTTCTGTAAACGTGTACTTTGAGCACATTAAGACTTTATATTCTGACATAAATACACTGACGTATAAAAGTAAAGGGTTCTTGCCTTTTTTGCCTCCTGTGATTGATTTCATTAAATGATTAAATTACATTTATAAAAAGACTGTTGTTGCGCAGTGGACTCCATGCAGAGGAAAAAGGTCATTCTGAATCTCCTCAGCAGGGACCAATACAGCATCAAGCACCTAGCCAAAATGTCTAAAGGCAGTGTACAAGGCTCTGCCAGGCAGTCTTTGGCAGAACACTTGAATCGTGATCAGTGGTTCAAAGAGGCTGGCATTTATTGGTTTCTTGCTTTGATGACGGGCCTGCACAAAACCATTTGATTGTGCTGACTGAAGTTAACCTCCTCCCTTGACCCTCCTTGTCCACCTTTCCCAGAGTGAGCCAAAGACAGAGGTGCTGGCGTACCTCTCTTGGTGAAGTATTCCTGTGAGTATTTTCCACTCAGAGCATAGTGTCGGGGGATTTTACCGAGCAACTCAATCATGAGAGCAAGATGGTCTGGAAATGAGGCACATCAGAGGAGAAGAGGAGGAGGAAGATGGAAAGTCACAGGGAGTTTGGAGAGGAGATGGCAAACAGTCAAGTGGAACAATGTATTAGGGACAAAGGATGATGATGATGACAGCCTAGTGTTACAAGTAGCACATGTATCAACAGCCTATATTAACCTACTGAAAACATCTGAACACATGGAGCTCATTCACTGTTGTATTTCAGAAAAATGACAACTATAAAGCAAGATGGGAAGTCTGCATTAAAGCACAGCCCTCAAAGTTATACAGTAAAACATAAAAAGCAGACTGATGCAAGTTTACTAAAAGTCTAATAAAACGTTAAACACAAAGCATTTATAGAACAGTAAGCCATGGTTTATGCAGGTGAAAAAGCTGCAGGATGTTCCAGTAAAGTCAAAGTTGAAGGACAGCACAAAGCAGACATGCCAGAGCAGAATCAAGTTAATATGGAAACTTTGAGCTAAGCAGCAAGCCAAAATTCCATTTTCACCTTATGTTTCAATTAGGGCTGTTCGATATAACGATATATATCGGATGACGATATAAAAACATCTATCGTTTCATTTTACGCTATCGTTTGTTTCGTGGTGTCGCAAAATAAACTGTTTACGGCAATATTTTTCATCGTTTTGATGGTCACTGTAGTGGCTATATTAATTTCTTAAAGTTCTCTCTTTCTCTTATATTTAATATAACCACACTACGGACGGACAAGCGCCTGTTTTAATGCGTTGTGGTTAGCAACAACGATGGTAACAGCATCGCGTGTCCACTTGTTTATGTTCCACATAAACCTTTCACAATAAAGCTCAAGATCCTGTTGAGACTTTTCAAAATAAACTGAATCACGTGAAAGAGCAGATTATTTACGGATGAGAATTAAAAAAAGAGCGGCCAGGTGCTAAAAAATAAACCTTAGACTCAAACGTTAGAACAGACTTTTCCCCGCAGCACGCAGTGTAATAAATACTCACAAAGAAAACGGCGGCCTTTACAACTTATGTCTAAAAATGTATCGTTTCATGCATCGGTTAAAACACTCGACTCCAGCTACACGACGCGCAGCTGGAAACACTTCACGCAAGTCGAGCTGCCCGAGATTCACAGAATTTACAGAAAATGTTACATTTTTGTGATTTATATCGTTATCGGACGATAGAATTCTTATATCGGGATATGAGATTTTGGTCATATCGCACAGCCCTAGTTTCAATTAAAACTTGAGGTGAAAATGGATTAAACATAAAGTATGAGTAACCAGGAGGTGAGGAAAAGGTGAGAAGAGAATTGAAGAGATGGCCCCATCTCCAGTGCGGTAAAGAAGTGGCTCAAGTTGCTAGATAGGAAATACACACAGGAATGCTCATACTTTTCATACTTTACAATTCTTCTTCTGAATTCGAAGCCATTAATGGAGCACCTCATTAACATGTTAACACTGTGCAAAGTGCACTGTAACTGGAGCTCCAGTGAAGGTGAGGACTTGCATGCATATTGGACATTTTAAATAATTCAACAGTTCAACACTGATAACAGAAGATTTAACAACACTATGGTGCTTTTAACAGTAGCAGTAATACTAAACAGAAGTCCCACTCACTAGTGAAACACATTTCAATACATCTACTAAATCGAGCTCTGAGAATTAATGATCTACAGTTAAAACTTGTACTTTAAAAACAGAATGTACAGGAAGACCAGACAATACCTTCATCTCTGGAATAATCTTCCCCAGAATGTGGTTCAAACAAGTAGTCCCCTGTGGCAAGCTCAAAGGCCTGAGGACAATACAAACACAGGGAGGGGAAAAAACAAAAAGAACAGTATGAAGCCATCTGTCCAAATCTCAATAAATCCCTCCCACCACTGACTAGACTCTCATTACACTTCTTGAGTCTTTAAGATACAATGAGGGGGTTTTTTTCCCCTTCAGATAAATTTTTTTTGTTCTATTCAGTTTTTGGGGGGAGTTTAAGCACCTTTTGGCTCTATATAAATAGTTTGATGCAGAGAAAATTTCTCACCATACAGGCTGTGCTCCAAATATCAGCTGGTGTGCTGTATCCAGAACCAATAAGTACTTCTAGAGACCGGTACTGTCGTGTCTGGATGTCTTCAGTAAAGTGCTTGTGCTGAGAGGAAAAAAGACAAATACGAAAACAACAACGTATATCATGTAGGTTTCATCATGTGTAGCGATAACACACTGAAAAACAGAAATATTTTACATGAGAATAAAAAATTTTGAAATTATAAATGGACTCTATGCTCTATTTGAAATCTGGATCACACTCCCATCTGGTAAATGATTTCTCATTTTAAAACCATAAAAAGCAGGAATACCGAAACATTACTTTCAGTAGCTAGATGACACTCGATGTCTCCCTGGCTGTACCGTTTCATCACTTATGAGGAAATCCCTTTGGTCATTAGCAGGCTACTCACCACCCAGCAGGCATTTCCCAAATCTGCAATCTTGACCTTGATCTTGTCTGCATTGAGTGGCTCAAGTGGGTTAACTAGCAGGGATCCTGCTGTCAGCTTACCTTTATAAAGCACAGAGAGAAGCAGCGACATTGAATAAAACAATGGGATAAACACTGAATAAATGATAAGTATAATCATAAGTAGTTCAAAGTTCACATGGTTTTTGTTAAATTTCCAAAGCAGCTCAGCTACAGCAAACAGCTTCTAAAAACCTAAACCAATCGATTTCGGTTCACTGACCATTTCGTGCATCTTCCTGGCTACTATAGTGACAGTTGGACCCATCCTCACCATCTTCTTCTAAAATGCCTTGTTCCAGCTCTCTGTCCTCCAGCCCAGCAGAAAAGCGTTTCTCAGTAACTCCACGGCTACGAGCCCCAGTTCCTTTAGTCTCTGTGTACACATCATTGAAATCTGTAGACTCAACACCGTTGTAAATGGAGTGGAGAGGAGACTCCACGTGTTGATCCTCTGGAGAGGCACACTGTTCTGTGCACTCTGCATTGCCATTATGTTGGTCTTCATCGCTATGCTGGAAGTCACTCTCCTCCACATGGCCATTACAGTTCATTTCAGACAGTTCCTCTGGTCCCACCCTCATGTGATCTGCATTCAAAGTGCTCCCTGAAAGTAGCAGAAAATGTATTTTCAGTTGATTCATATCAGATTTTTTGGCTGCTTTGCAAATTTTGCAGAACACATTACTTCTCTGATGTTAGCGTCTTACCATCTGTTTCCTCCTTTCCTATCTCCGCAAAAGACACCTGTCTGAGAGGCGCACAGGCTCGTCCCTTTTCAGTCTGTGGGTCGTCTTCATCTTCATCATCCTCTCGTATCTCTGTGGTCTTTTCCATTTCCTCAAGGTCCAAGATGCACTTCTCCAGCAGCTCCGCCTGCCGCTTCTGCTTCTTTTTTAACTTCTTCTTCTTGTTCTTGGACATTTTTACTGTCTGTCAAAGACAAAAACAAAGGAAAGGTTTGCACATTTGTAGGACTGATTTAAAAGTAAACTAAAAAAACAAAACCAAACCTAAAAACATGAGGCTAATATCTAAGCAGAGAGTAAAAAAAAAAAAAAAAAAAAAAAAAACAAGTCTTGTACCTGTTTTGGAACTGGCGCTGTGCTTACTGTAAAGAGAACATGAGATAAGTAAAAACCTGTACTAAACCTATGAATGCAGATATAAAAGTGAGTGTGCATGCACATCTCATACTCGCTGAACCAGAGGGAGGAGGTGCCCCAGCCTTCTGCCACTCTGTGGCTTCAGCTGCAAGCCTCCGTACGTAAGGCTCATCTACGCTCATCAGGATGTTCTCCGGCTTGATGTCTGTGTGGATAATATGACACTTTGTGTGCAGGTAGTCCAGACCTTGGAGAACCTTTAAAAAATAAATAAATAAATACATACATTAATGGAAAATGGTTATCTGATTGTGTAGATCAAATTAACCAATCACACTGACTTGGACACAAAACCTTTACCAACTAAACTTAAGGAAACTTTAAAAAGAAAAACATATTGCATCAATTTTCAGGTTTTTCTTTTCTTGGAAACAAATATACTAACTTTGCACAACTCAGAGTTCATAAATAATCCTTATTAATCACATTTGGCTTTGCTGCAGTCCGTCAGTTTATCCTCTCTGAAACACACTATTTTAGCTCTTCTCTCTTTAAAGCAAAGGAGCCAAGACTAGGAAAAAAGAAAATCTTAAAAAGAATCCCTAGGGCAGTCTGAAGCCAGAGCGTTTGGTTTGTAGTTAATACACAATGATACTATCATTATTTTAGCCTTAGTGCTGCTTATTGAAAATCCATCCATGTAACAAACACAGCATATAACAGAACATAAAGAAAGCATAAAAGGGTCCCTTTAAGAGAACACAAAAGCTTAACAATCTAAGAAAGTTTTAATAAAAGAAACATTTGCTGTTTTTCAAAGGACATCGAATAAAAAGCTGTGGAATAAACAACACTAATCCACAGATGAGCTGTGCAATTAACTGCTGAATTAGTCATTTGTTTAACCATGAAAAAAAGCCCCCTCAGTTTTGCCTCACTCCCAATCTGTTTTGTTAAGCAGCTTACTGTTAATATGTAAAGTTCTTCTACCCTGACTGTTTTCCATCCATCGTGCAGCCTGCAGGCTACACAACTCTTGTGAACGACTGAGCCTTAATGATGAGTCATAGGCATTCAAAAGGTGTGCCTGTGGGTCTCACTTTACCTGCCGTATGATGCTCTTCACACAAGCCAGGGGCAGTCCTTGGTAGTTTGATTTTATTATCCATTTCAATAAGTGATGTCCTAACACCTCAAACACCATGCAGACGTCTGAAGATTGGAGCAGTTAAGATGGCAAAGTAATAGCGGTAAAGCAAAACTGAAAACAAACAAAGGAAAAAACAACTGCCTAAATGAGGAGTGGCATTGATTGTGCTGAAGAAAGGACACGTAGATGTGCAACCCATACGCTTTTGTTAGAGCCTCTCGTGTTACAGCTACAGCAATCCCTCAGGCATTCAGGGGATCTTACCCAACTAAAGTGTTGTGATGGGGGTGGAGGTCTGTTTGGGACACATAAGATTCCATTTGTCACACCCTCACCTGTTGTTTACTTTCTTACTTGCGTACGGCTTTTTAGCTGACATGGACACGAAGGGAAAGAAAGTTCTGTACATTCAAAAAACAAAAAAAAAAAAAAAAAAACCCCATTTCTAATAAGACTAAAGTTTTTGTTTTGGGGACTTTCCCCCTCCCAGCAGGAGGTAATTTGACAAATCAAATGTGACTAATAATAAAAACCAGGAAACATCTGTTATATCTGGCTGTGAAGGATACGAGTTCCATTGACGCCAGAGATCTTGAAGTCATCTAGAAGCTGGACTACCATCTCTCGGTTGGGATCATTCGTGTCAGAGTTTCTTACCTACAGACAAAAGAAGAAAAAGAAAAAAAAGAGAAGAAAAAAAATATATATTTTGTTGTGGGATCCACACACATCATTTACATGTAAAACTGTGTGAACATGCGTGCTGGAAGACATGCAAGCCGAGTGCATGAATAATGTGTAAAAGCTGTAGTGTAAGCAATGCCCTGCTGTCCTTGCACCACGTTGCTGTACACTCTGATGCATCTCCAGATATCCCCACAACTAATTAGTGAACACTTCCTGCGCTTACTGATTACATATTTCATCAAAACCTACTGCATGCAATTAAATCTGATACTCACAGATCTGAGCAGTTTTATCTCATCCAGTGCTGTTTCTGTGTAGTGCTCCGCGCTCTTCACCACCTTCATTGCAACAAACCTCTTTACCCTGCAACCACAGAATGTAATGTTCACTAATAGGAAGCAAAGTAAACCGTCTCTGAGCCAGCTGCTGCTGCATCTGGAATCCAATGTCAAGTCTCAAAAACAAAACATGAATTACAAATATGCAGTAAAGTTTTTCTCATACTGAATATCCCAGGCGAGCCACACGGTGGAGAAGTGTCCCCAGCCGAGCTTCCGAATTACATGGTATTTTCCATTATAAAGGTCTCCTACTTTCACATGGTGGTAGCCACCTAAAAGATAAGAAATTCAAGCTGCTTAGATAAATAAAGAGGTGAGCATGTATGCATGTATACAGAACAGCCAGTGCATTTACATTCACTGTAATAACAGGTCACAACTAACCAAAGCGACACCATTTATTGAAACAGTCAAATCAAATATTGATTTATCTGTTTAAACTAAGGTGCGAATCGCTAATACTCTGTTATCATTTTTCTACTGGGGAAAAAAACAAACAAACAAAAAATAACTTGAAAGAGTAGTTAATCAAATACAGTGCAATATAGTGTGCCTTTGAATGCAAAAAGTAAAGAGGAACCCACCTTTGCAGTAGTCATTGGGGTCCTCCTGCTCTTCATCATCAGAGCCAAGGATCTCTTCAGGTTCCTCAGGTTCCTGAGGGGAGGCTTCAGCCTGAGGATGCTGTCGAGCTCTGGGATTGGCTGGCTGCCTGATGGGACAACAACAATTATGAAAGACGTCGATGGAACAGAGCTCTGATGCATTTACCGTCCATTTATCAAATATTAACTCAACAATAAGGCGTGCCCAGGATGAGAGGATTTTATTACAGGACATGCGGGTGAGACTAACTGAACAAGACTGCAGCTCATTGATAACCGATGAGTTCGACTCTTCTACATAGCAAGAAAGAATCAAAGCTCAACCTTTTACTTCCAAAAACACTGCAGAAATGGTGAACAGCTGTACAGTTTAACTTAAACAGATGCATTACAAAGCAGTGGGAACGTTCTCCTGCCTCTCCTGGGATCTGACCTTAATTGGCTGAAAAAGTAAGTGGCATTAACTAGCTAGCATTAGCAACTGAGTAATTCACTCTAACACTAATACTTTACTGAACAACATAATCATGTTAGCCAAGCACCAACATAGAGTGTGCCTGCTCTGGATGATCAGTCACAGTGATGGACATAGATGTTTCAAAATCACCTCCTGTATAAACGGCTAACTAGAGACAGGAAGAACTTCCTCATCAGCCAAGTTTTTTGTTGCATAAACATAACCCATATAACACAGCATTTATTAAAAAGCCTCTCACACAAAATAATCAAACATGACAAGAACCACTCGTTCTTAAACAAACGACACCAGGGCTGATCGCAAAAAATAAATAATTGGTGCACATCTGGTGTATGTATAAAGCTACAAATAGACAACTGTTTTATAAATCTATCATAAAGGAGGGTTATAACTGTAAGCATCCACAGTCACAGTCACTGAAAATGTGAAATGTCAACCACAAATAAAACTTTACTCCAGGGTAATATGTCATCTTTCATTGCAGACTTCAATTAACCCACAACTACCTCTTTAAAAAAAATAAAAATAAAGAATGCATATGTGTAATATGAAGAAACTATGAATTAACTTGGGTTGAGGTGAGGACTCCTCATGAGGTGACATGGACCTTGCTTTGTGCACTGGTGTTGGAATAGGAAGGAATCCCCAAACGGTTCCCACAAAGCTGGAAACATAACATTGTCTTGGTATGCTGAAGCATTAATAACCGTTTTCCCACTTGTACCTACTTGGGCCGGCTCAACACAGTTTTTAGAGTTTTCCATTAGGTGGTAGTACCATGGTAATAGGCAATTTTAGTACCTACTAATTTTTGAAACGTGGCAACGAGGAAAATGGAAAGAAAAGAGAAAAAACAAAAACAAAAAAAACCCCCAACAACTCCCACTGTGGTCCCTCGAGATTGGCAAAAAGTTGTACTCCGAGCAACAGGTCTATGCTTTTCCATTGTTGTGGTGATCATGACGCATACAAATACTCCACGCATGTTAAGCGGTAACTTATTGCAATTGAAAATGACCGAAACAGAGTCAAATCATGCAGGTACTAGTGAAAAGGGGCTAGAAGAGTTCCTTTCACTGAAACTAAATGGCAGAGCACAAGTTTTGAAAAAACAACGTCACACCATAGTTCCTTCCCCAACTTTATACTTGGCACAATGCAGTCAGATAAGTTCTGTTTCTCTGGCTACTACCAAACCCAGACTCATCCATCAGATTACCAGACAGAGAGAACAGCATGAGTCTTCACTCCAAAAAACTCCACTCCTCTATAGTTGTATCTGATGCGCTGGACTGTACTTGGTGACATGAGGCTTGGAAGCAACTGCTCGCTCCTGGAAACCCAGTCCATGACGCTCTCTGTAAACTCTTCTTGAGCTAATCTGAAGGCCACGTGAAGTTTGGAGGTCCGTAGCGAGTGACTCTGCAGAAAGTTGGTGACCTGTGTACTATGCACCTCCGCATCTGGTGACCCTGCTCTGTAAATTTATGTGGCCTACCACTTAGTGGCAAACTTGGTGTTGTTCCCAATCGCTTCCACTTTATTATAATACCACTAACAGTTGACTCTGGAATATTTAGTAATGAAGAAATTTCACAACTGGACTTGCTGCACAGATGGCATCCTATCATGGTACCACGCTCAGGGCTCGCAAAATCGCTAGCCCGACGTCCCGGGGCTAGCGATTTTTCTGGTCGGGCTACCAAAATCCATCTCAGCCCTGCCCGTCAGGCTGTCATAGGAAGAAAAAAAAAAAAAATATGTCAATGCTTTTGCATTCTTTCACAAACGTAGCTGTCAGTATGTGACATATTGAAATCGCGTTTGAATTTCCGCTTGTTTTTTGCTTCACTTTGCGATAGCGCAGACTGAATAGAGAGCGGCAGCTACTGACTGGTGAGTGACGGATTAATTGCGCACCAATTCCTCTGACATCGTCTTATCACTCATTAGCTTACTATTCAAACGTGACAAGTGAAATCTCCCGCACCAAGCTTAAACATGTGATGCAGGTTGAATGCACAGAGAATCGCTGATCATTATGCAAGTGCCTGTGTAAAAGCAGATTGATTTACGCAGGTATTTTAGTTCTGCAGAGCCAAATAAGACAGGTGAGGGTGAAGAAGGGACAGCCAAAGAAAAGCCGACCACAAAACGGAAAAGTTGTGACAAATCAGGCTATGAGGCAAAAACAAAAGTGCAGCTTTTTTTTGGTTTCATGGACAAAAGAATTTCTGTGGCTGGAATATGACGAGCTAAATAACAATGTTCTGACGGGTGTGTCTTGAGTTTCCCTCGATTTCCTAGTTGACAAGCACCTTTGTTACTGGGACCAGTAATTTTAAGAAAGACCCCATTAGAACCCATGAGAAATGCAAGAAATGCATTATTGCTCAGTCTGCAGTATCTTTCCCAGAACAAACGCCAATTGCAAAAAAACTACTAAAAATAAACCAAGCACAACAAGAAGTCCAGAAGAAACGCAGAAGAAAAAGCTGTTTAGAACAGCGCGATGTTGCAAAGCGTGAACTACCTTTGGCAAAATTTAGCAGCCTTTGCAAACAAAGCAAATGGCCTAGATCTTGGTTCCACTTACCTCTTACCCGTGACTTCAGTGGAAATGTCAGATTCAGGATCTGACACAGACTGATCCATGTTCTACACAGTTCTTACAAGTTCATAGAAATTTCTGTTCAATTAGGGCCAAATATTTGAGTTGATGATTGTATTTTTTTTACAGTTGTTGTAATTTGTGTTTTAACAATTTTTTAAGTCAATCAAAAAATTGTCCTTTTTTTTTTTTTTTTTTTTTTTTTTTCAGGCTACTTAAATTTATTTTGGGCTACCAAAAACTGAAGAGTGTCTGCCCGAAGCGCTACCAGAGATTTTGAAATTTTGCGAGCCCTGACGCTGGATTTCACCGAGTTCCTGAGAGCGAGCCACTGTTTCACAAATTTTTATAGACAGTCTGCAGGTGCCTTATTTTATACATCTATGGACATGACTGGAACACCAGAATTCAATGGCAGAGTGAGTATTTTTGGCATGTAATGTTTTGGCATATGACCATAAATAAATAAAACAGTTTTGAAGTATTACAGTAGTTTGACAGTTACTTAACCAAACATAAACCCACATTAAAGGCAAATATTTGCAAGGCAAAACAATAGAGCAGTAGCAGATAAAAGTCCATTAAAGTCATAGCAGGCTGTTAATTTGGATCATGTCCCCTTGAAATTAAACCACAAGTTTCAGTGTAATTGCCTCCAGTTTGTTGCTTTGACCTTGTTATCAGTAAAGAAAGATTAATGAGCGACTGTTCCAACCAAGTTTAATTAGTTTTAACAAAATAGCAAGGTGTGTCTAAAACTTTGTTTCAAACAAATCTTGCAGCTATCTAAGCAATATTTAACTATTAAAATATTCACAAACGGTTATTATATTAATAAAGACTCCTAAATGTGTAACCGAGCGCTGGCAGTGACAAACTGCAAGCAGAAAATGGAAGCAAATACCATCTAAATCGCTGTCAATGATTTATTTATTTATTTATTTTTTTAAACTGGATTTGAACATCTGCTTTTAACCATAGTTTAAACCAAAACAAGAAGTTGGCCTGTCAAAACAACCCTACCACAATAATACCACACTGACGCGCTTTCTGCCAAGGAATATCACACAACCAAATTAAAGAAGGCATTTAAAGAAACGCATGCTGCACTCAGCTTACTTTACTGCAGGCCTAATGTGTGCGTGTGTGTATCCGCATTATGAAAGACAACATCAACCTTGCTGAATCAGACTGAATACTGAGAAGTTTCCAGAATAAGGGGACAGAAAACTGTGGCTACATTACGAGCAGAAGTACAAGCCTGCAAACAAATTATGTTCCAAAATTACTAAGTGAGTTATACGGTCATTGTGTCAAGCAGTCAGACAAATGAAACGTCTGTGCATATTACATTTTTCAAATATAAATCGCTGTGTGCAGACTTTCATTTTGACTAAAACTCCAGCGACAGATTGATCAAACCCAACATAATGGAAAACAGGACAACCAATTCTTTTCTAAATGCATATTTGAAACATATTTCTGTATATATTTTCCCATGGCTCTGCAAGCCCTAAATAACAGAACATATTCTTTCCATGTTTATATGTGTCACCACATACATTCTGCCTTTGCCAGTAATTCAGTTCCTAATATTTACTTGAAAGCCAAACAGCCTGATGTTACTTCCTCCACAGAGCAGATTAAGCCTGCTCATCTCTACTGGAGCCAAGAGAGCAGAGATCACATTCAACTAAATTCCTACAACTGGGCTGCAGTGTTTCACAAATGAGCTGCTGGTTTTCTACATAATCCTGCAACCTACTTCTTTGTGCCTGACATGGTCAGCTGAAGCGGTGCATGTTTGTCCAAGGATGACAAAATAAACTGATTCAAATAATTACTTGATATGAATCTTGACTTTCTAATCAAGCTTTGAATCTGAAACGCATTCATTATATTTTAAATTGTAAAGCTGGTAAAAACAAGGCAGTAATTTAATACTGATTATCTGTACAGTTCTCGTGTTGTCTGCTTTAACATTTACACTGCTGGATTATTAACACATTTTAAAACATTTTTTGCATCTTGAGAGGTAAATGCATGGCTTTTCAAATTCACTTCAAAATGCAAATAAATACATCGTCTAAATTACATACTCATGCATTTTCATTCACAGAGAGAGAAAGCAGATGAAGCATATTTGAATGCAGAGCCAGTCTCAGTTAGTCATCCTTTCATTATAAAAAGCTTTAATATTGGGTGTGTGCACCTTGTTTTAATGAGCCTCATCCTTTTGGGTGTGAGGACAAATGTCTGATGCACATTTTCCTTCAGACTCTCACAGCACTTCAAAACATTAACCAGTCCACTCCATTATATCCTCTGAGGTTGTTTTGTTCGTCTATACATGCAGTGCCCATTGTGCTAGGATTACTGCAGAATGCAGCTGCTCTGCTTTAAGTTGCATTTAGTTTCTTGGTATCACATGATTCTTACGGCTAATAAAACATTCAAGTATGCGCCATGAAGATAATGCTGTCAGGAGGAGAGTATCCTCAATGGTGCTGTTTTCAGTTAAACACCATGCTTCGGTGGGCTGATGTGGGCTTCTTCATTCTCTTGTTTTAAATATAGCACTGGCTGTTATGTAACGCTCTGGAGGATGCCACTGGTGCAGGCATGATTAGTAGATTGTTGGGCACACCAAAACAATCGGTACTGGAGATCAACGCTTGACAGCCCTATTTACAGCAACTAATCATTCAGAAATATTTTCAGGTGATCACAGCGTTTAAGTATTATATTCCTGGTATGGCTTACAGAGCACCCAAAACTTGTGTTTTTTGTTTTTTTTACTAAAGCACTGTAGAGCAAAAAGAATAAGCTGTGTGCAGACCAAAACAAAGTTTAAGTGCAAACAAGCAGTCAAAGGCCTTTAACAGCTTCTCCAATGTCAGAACAGCAGCAAATACACCAAAGTGCAACAAACAATCTGCTTTGATTGAGTACAGCTGACAAAATACTCGTTCATGTGCGGGTGTCCTGAAAAACGGGACACACATAAGAGGGAATGACATTTAAATGGAGCAGTGACTCACTTTTTGTTGGTTTTCTTTGCTTTCACCCTTTTCTTCCTCGCCTGGAGTGCCAGCACTGCAACAACAACAAAAAGAATAGAAAAACCATTGTCTGTTTGCCTTCTTGATTTCCAGCTGACACTCACGACAAAACAAATGAAGCCATCTGAAATAAACAATTCCCTCACTCCAACGTTCATATGCACCGTGTTGGGTCATGTTTGCACCTAACAGTATCTAAAATCAGTGTCAGTGCATGTGTCGGTTTGCCAGAACCCATCCAACGTTAAGTTACATCACTGAGCTTCCCACCTAGGCAACGCTCGTCTCAAACACGGTAATGTGGCGTGAAGTGATTTCAGCAACTACAGCGGCTAATTATGGACTCATACATGAATGCACGGTTATCGTGGCCGGTGTTACGGGCTGTGTTTAAAATGGAAGGAGCTGGAGAGCTAAATGTATCGAGCTAATCCTGACATGTCCTATTGAAGCTAAAGCTAACGTCTAGAGGGCTAGCGCTCCAGCTCAGTGCGCGACAGACGCGTTCAATTAAACCGCGTATCACAATGTATGCTGCTCGGCGAAAAATAATGTTTTTATATTTGTCACTGCACGACAACATCGACTGTAACGGCAAACCGCACACACAATGTGTTACACCAGTCACACAGCGTGCAACGTGTCGCGTGAAGATTTACCTTTCCTCTCCATGTCGGCTGGATCCGTAGCTTAGCAGTTAGCTACACAGCCAGTGATCGAATGTTCCACGCATGCGCACTGGCTTGCTATGTCGAAGGGAAGCTTCTCTGGTGACGTCTCTGCCCGTGTATCAAACCGTTTTTATGGATTTTAGGGCAAACTGCCTTATAAAGAAGTATTTAAAGCAGCCTCACTGATAGCCGTGCAGCTCAGGAATTTAACCTTTTATTTACCTTTCGTGCATGTTTTAACTAAGGCAGCAGTGTAGGTAGGTGGGTTAAATGAACGGCATGATTGGTGACGTGATTCAGTGGTTTGTGCCCAGATTGGGATTAATATTAAAGTGTTGGTAACCTTTGTTATACTGGATGCTGATAGCAGTACAGAACAAGCTGACTGCATGGTTTGGTAAAAGGCAGACTGGAATTTACATAGCTGGACACTTGATAGAATTGGCAGGCTCAATTTAATAGCTTCTATATTAGTATTACCAAATATTTTACACGGATAACGAAGTGCAATATTTTTTATCATGTATTTTTTTTCGGACATTACAACATCAACAAAGGTTTAACGTATAAAGAAAATCAATGTTTAATTTACAAGCCAAGTGCAAGATTATGCAACTGAAATTGTCACACTGCCAAAAAAAGTGAAAAATATAATTTATTTATTTTAAATGTACTGGGGGAATGCATATTTGATAAATTCATATTAGGTTTTAGGGACATAATACAGCACAGTGGTGGGCAAGTGGTGATTTGGGTTTGTGTTGCATCCACAGCACATGGATACTTTGCAGTCATTGAGGTGACCATGAATTTCTGTGTCAGTGTGTGTGTGTGTGTGTATATATATACACACTAGAGATAAATGTGAGGCTGTCTGTCTGACAGCCAAAGTTTGCCTCATGCAATACTAGACTGATCTCAAGCATAGCAGCAAATCTACAAAAGAATGGCTTATGTGGTTGCAATGGTCCAGCCCTAACTGATATGCTGTGCTGGGTCCGTAAAAGGGCTGTGCGTAAATTAATACCCACAAACCTCAACGAACTGACGCAAATTCCTCCTCAATGATGTGAGAGGCTGGTAATCACACAGAAAACTATTACTTCAATTTACTGCTAAAGGTGATTCCACAAGTCCATGAATCATGGTAAGGTATCATAGTTAGAGATAAGTGATTGGCTTGGAAATAAGGATAAAAAATTAAAAACAAAACAATCTCTTAGAAATAAGTCTTTATTTTGTTAAACAAAGGACTTAAAGCAGTAGTTACTCTGCAAAATTGAAAATAGCTCAAGGGATCCTTCGATTGCTTATAAATACCAGCTCCACAAAGTATAAATACAAATCCCTCCTTTTACACATTTAAGCTGCATTTTTATTAAAAGCTATGGCACGACACTTAAATTCATATAAACCAACAACACACTAGCGAACACACACAATGTCTTGACGTACATGCTAACAGTGATTGCTTCAGAACATGTGTGAAATTTTAAAAAACATGGAACATATATATTTACACAATTTGAGCAAAGCATGTACTATGCAGATTTCTCTTCATATTTATGGGCCTTGGTGAAAATAATAATAATAAAACCCTACATAGGAAAAGGCTCAGAGTTCATCTAACTAAATTAATCAAATTGAACAGTAAAATGTGAGAAATCTAGTTGGTGAGCATTAAAGTTCAGTGACTGCACAAAGAAGGCACATTGTCCCAATTGTCAAACACCTAAAAACACAGAGATGTACGTCTGTCACAGAAATTCAAGAATCGGGGGCAACTGCTTGGAAGTGGTTCACTAGCAAACTCCTTTTTCAACTAACAGAAAAATGCTCATCCATAAATTAATCAAAAAACAAAAACTAGCACAGCAATAGGTCAAAGTGTTTCAGCATCTCAGCGTCACAGTGAGGAGTCGAAATAAAGTCTAAATATTAAATAGAAAACTATTTTAGTTGTTGGCGAGAAGGGACGTTTTCCAGCAACTGACCAACATTAAGTCATTTATAAATAAGAATAACAACTTTTTTCTTATGTTTTCTGGTTATGTTTTCTCAATAGACTAATAAGGGCTGGTGTGTGTCTGAGACTTTAAAGCATAAGTTATGTAGTCAAAAGCTTGAGTTGAACTGGTGCTGCGTCTCATTACTCTGTGTCATCCTCATCATCAAAGCTAGGTGGCTGGAAACTGCACACCTCCTCAAAGGTTAATCCTGCAAAAAAGGAGAAGATGATTTGTTTCTTTACCGAGGAATACATCAGCATGCTGTCAGTTTTAGCGCGAGAAGACGTACGTTTCCACTCATCGATCTGCAGCTCCCGGCTCTCGAAGCTCTGGTCGTAAGGCTCGGCTTCAGGCTCGTCGTCTGGATCGTGGTATTGACCGAAGTAGGGGTGGGCCAGAGCTTCAGCTGCCGTTATCCTCTTATCCGTATCCAGAACCAGCATTCTCTCCAGAAGATCCACAGCTTAAAAACGCATCCGCATGTAAACATGACTGAATCACACTCAATCCCATTGTTTCTTTATGTAAACTTTGTAAATCATAGGGAAAAACCAGGTTCTCTTTGGCATTACCGAGTGGGTTGGCGCCAATAAATACATCAGCAAAGCTCCTCTTGGGCATGTGTGGCAAGGAGCTGATGTAGTTTCTGGCCTGTGAAGACACATCAACAGAGTAAACCAAACATGAGTTCCTACCAACAGCAACATGTCGTGACACATTATTTCATTTAACTTTTTCCAACCTGTTCGGCTTTTCGATCTATCCACATCTGTGCTGCGTTTCCTGATGAGTGCAGTTTACAGTCAACAAGTTCCTCTTGTGATAATTAGAGCATCTTTAAAACTAGATTTATGAAGAATTATTGAGGAACTTGAGCTTGTATTATGTATTGCTACAGAGTTCGACTCTTTGCCTGAAGTGAGACACATGCAGTCAAAAACCCATTAGTGCCTATGAGTGCAAGTGTTTACACTGCAAACCTTGTTTCTAATAAGATAAGATAAGATAACCTTTATTAGTCCCACACGTGGGAAATTTGTTTTGTCACAGCAGGAAGTGGACAGTGCAAAAGTTATGAGGCAAAAATTAGAATACAATAAGAATAAATACAGTACACAACTGTACAGAATAGAATAAAATAAAATACTATATACAGTAGAATAAAATAAAATAAATATACAATAAGATAAAAATAGAATACAAATACTATATACAACTGAGTAAAAATACAACGATGACAGAAAGGATATCCAATTCTTATAATGGCTTTTTATTAAATATTTTTAAAGAATTATAATAAAGTTTAAAAAATAATAAACCAAGTATCCTGTAAAAAGAAAGGACTGTTGTCTTTGTCTATTAGGGAAGCAAAGAAAAAGTATTACAATCATAATACTCTTCATAAAAAACCTCTCATGTAATTCAACATGTGGTTTGAAAATAAGTGTGTTATGGTGGAAGAAGATGGCACCTTTCTAAGGGGGAAACAAAAAGAAAAAACACTGAACATCAAAATGCTGTTAGTAACCTTAACATTTAAATCGAGAAGTGCACTTTTTTTAAATCCAACTCAAGGTGCTTTTTGCAAATCACTGTTATAACCACGTCCAGCAAGCACGTCACACGACACAGGAGTGACTGAAACGGTAAAATTCTGTGTTTAATTCGAGCTTTTTGCCCCAAGAGGTCTAGTTCCTCCTTGCGCCCCACTTGCCTCAAAAGGAGTTTGAGTTTCCCTTAAACCTTGAAGCTCTTTTTAAAATGTGGCTTCAAATATTAATACCTCCGCCATGGCGGTTATCTTATTGGTAGCGTTTATGGGCGTGTCATTCTGTCTGTAAACATGATAGATCGAAAAGTTTACATCCACCAAGGTCTTCAAGGTCATTTTCATTATTTATTGAAAAAAAGTCTCATAACTTATAATTCTTACAGGTGTGGTAAAAGTACTGTATAAAGTCATATTTGACCTCTAACCTCTGCTTCAAGTTCAACAGATTGATCTGAAGGCTAAAGTGATAATATATAGCTTACTGCCACTGTTTGTATTGACAATATATAGGCATATAATGATAATGAGGGTTCAAAATATCACATTACTTTGGATCTCTGACCTCTTCTTCGAGGTCAAGTAAAATATCTTTTATCTTTAAAACTATGATTCAAATTCCACTACCTTTGTATTGGCAACATTTAAGAAGAGATACTGGTATACTGGAATTCTAAATATCAACATAATAGTTTGCATCCAAATATGTCACATTTGACCTCTGACCTCATTTTTATATGTACCTTTCTTATAAGTTGAGCCTAAAATGTGTTTTATTTTTCAAGAAAGTGAAGAGAAGGAGAATGAGCTGCCTAGATAGTTGGAAATATACTGTCGAATATTATTATATAAGAAGCTCAAGTTATTCATGCACAAGTAACGTTTGGATTTTTGTAAAACAATTGAGTGAATGCTACACTTATACTACATGCACATAAATAATGTTTAGGGGCTGAGCTGTCTTGGCGGAGGTTTGCGCTCTGAGTGCTTCTTGTTGCTTTTGTTCTATTTTAGGATGTGTTAGTGTGGAAACCATCAACATAAGCATAAATTCTGAGGAAAGTCTGACTGTCTGCCCGCTGCTAGTCCGCTCTCAAGAAAGTACCTCTGTATCCTCCTCACCTCATAGCTGGGCATCCTGTTCATTAGAGTTGCTGTGGGCGTCCCTGTCAGACGCAGTATGTGCTGAAGCTGGTTTATATCTTTGAAGTTTGTGTCAAGGGGAGTATAGTGACAGAGCAGAGTTAGTTAAGAAGCTGTGTCTGGGGCTAAACTCCAGGTCACGAGTCTCCAAGCTTTGAGCCCAGAAAAAAAACAAAACTAAAGCTTAAGCATCCTCAGAATTAGAGGAAAGACACATGACAACACTTCTCATTACAGGCACACAGTGAAAGATGAAATCACCTGTGTAACAATAATCTCACAGCAAACACTGCTTAATGCTCTTCAGAGGAAGCAAAGCACACCCACAAGGCTAGAGGGTGAAAAACATGCTGTCATTACAAAGCAGATATTTCCAGCTGAACCACAGAGTGCAGAGTTTAGAGCAGAAATACGGTTAGACAGAGAGGGGGGAGAAAAAAAAAAAAAAAAAAAAAACACAAAACTTGCACAGCTTTGTGAACTCACAGACTCTGAAGAGATTTTCTTCAAGAGCTCTGGACCTGGTTTTCCGACGAGCAGCATGATTAACTTCAACTGATCAATATCTACCAGCACACGGTAAAGGAAGACCAGACGCTGCACATGGGGACATCTGTAATCTGACCTCCTTTGAAGCTATGTAATAATCAATCCCATCATCTTTACATTTCACACACAGGAGGGAAAAAAGGAATCTGAGATGTTTCCTGTGGAAGACATTGAATTCATTTATATTGGGTGCTTTTAATAGAAAATGATTGGAGGCGGTGGGCAGCCTAGTGGAGCGCTTGCTTACAAGCTCAGCAGTTAGCTACCAAATACTGACAAAGGAAAAGAGAGAAAGAAACAGGGTGGTGCAAGGAAAGACAGAGTGAAAGTGTACCTGAGCCAAAGATACACACTTAAAATTATAGAAAGAGTCATAGTGCCAAAGTGGAAAAATTACTCAGAGGTGCATGTGTCAAGTGAGAAAAATGTGTGATCGCTCTTCATGAGAAAACGCCTCAGGCAGAGTCGTGTTGAAAAGGAAAGGCGGCTTTCCGTGTGAGGACGGAGAAAAGCAGTATTGCAGATTTATTGCAGACAAATCAGCGTGCCTCTACGTCATCATCGGTGTGTGTTGGATCAGTTTAATTTGTTATGTAAATTGTTTGTCAGCTGCAGGAGTTCATGGTGTGCACAGCGAACTGTCAGATGAAAAGGATACGGTCAGTGCCGGGAAACAGAGCACGTCCAGTGAGAAGTTCTGCCATTATGCATCCCACAGACCAAATATCCACTGAAACACAGAAGGACACAGACATTATACCCAGAACACTCTTCTATTTACAGACGGATCACAGAGGGGAGCTTCTTTATGCCGTCTACCTGTCATGTTGTAATGCATCCAGTTCAACATGATCTCTGGGGCACGGTACCAGCGGGTCGCCACGTAGCCGGTCATCTCATCGTCGGTGTGTCGTGCCAGACCAAAGTCCAAAATCTGACAACAATTTAGATGCCAAAAAAAAAAAAAGAAGCAAGACTTAAAAAATACAAACAAATCATTTACATTTGTAGGCAGTTTTGAGATAAACTGATGTTTCAAATAAAAGCAGCGCTTCACTGACCTTCAGCTCACAGTCTTCATTCACTGCAAGGTTACTTGGTTTTAAATCCTGTGGTAATTTAAACCAAGATGGTGAGATGAAGTAAATCTGTTCTTTGTTAAAAGATGAGTCTTGCATCATTAAAAATTAAATCTAAAGTCAAAGTGTTATGACTTCCTTTCTTTTCACAGGATTAACAAGTCTGACTCTGCAAAGTGAAAGAAGTCAAACCCCGGGACACTTCATGTCCTCCTGCTCAACGATTGTCTGACAAAAGTTACTATAAAATGAAACAGCACTTACTCGATGTATGATGCCTGCTGAGTGAATATACTGCAGAGAGACGGGAGCAGACGTGTCAGATTACATCATGTGTTTACAGATAGACTGATTTAACACAACAAAACACATCAGGAGATACAGGACACGATGTAAAAACATTAGATAAGAATCACTGAAGGAACTCCTTGCTTAGAGGTAGATAATATAATGATACCACTCTCATATCTGTACATTAAATATATGGCACTAGGAGAAGGTCATCTTTGCCTACAGTAGAGAATGGAAACATGGAGGGCAGCTAAGGCCTTGATTACACTCTGTTGTGGACACGGACAGCTGTAGATACAAGAGCCGAGTCACCATTCCTGTTATACTTCTTGAACCTCTGCCACCTGTGGTGCAGTTGTAGTTGGTGCTTTGTCATGCAGTCACAAAAAAGATCGGTCTGAAGACAAGATTTACGCCACTCGGACCAAAGCAGATTCACAAACACATCTCAGTTCAAAGGTGAAATCCTTTTCCTAGTACCTCAGAACAGGTTTAGTGTATAAGCACCGCCTGAATGCCAGAAAGAACTTGTTTACCTAAACTAACTATTAATACAGATAATAACTCATCTGTGACGCTATCTGCCAATTTCGTTTTTACTGTAACAACAGCAGTGAAGCTTGAGTAAACATGATTTGTAACTGAACACAGTTAAGACAATAAGTAAAATCCTCACTCCACTGAAAGTACACACAGGTGGAACTCAGGAGTGATTCTAACCTTGGCGGCCGACAACACTGTACACAATGGTAGACTGGTGACCAAGCAAATAAGACATTAAAAAAAAGAAGATTTTTGATGAGAAAGCGGTCTTTAAACACACAGAGAGACAAAGCTGTGCAGGAAGTAGGATTTTATCACAGCAGAGGTAAGAGGGAATTCATTACAATGCGTTTCAAATGTCATCTTTTGCTTCTGGTTCAGTGAGTTTTGGTCAAAGAGAGACAAAACAGAGATGGTGACTTTCAGTAAACAGAAGGGGGGCTCTGCGCTTTGTGTTTACATGTTTTTGCAAAATCTGTTGACCTGTTTTTTAATCGTTTGTTGTTTTAGCCATTAGGTGGTTGTTGAAATGGTTTTGTGGGCTTTTTGCTGACATTCTGACCTTTCTGTGAATGCCATAGGTGTCTGTGTTTAAATAACAGATCTGGCGGTACATCCCGTTAAACCAGATGTTCTCCCCCCTGATGGGGTTCAACAGGTTAAATGTTTATTGGGTGGATGCCGTAGGCATCCACACTATTGAGATCCTGTTTCTCTTTATTCTTTATCCTTTATTATTCTAGTTGCTCCGTTTCTTTGCCGCTTAACTACTCCCTCAGTTTTCAGCCGATTTTTACCATTCAAACTCTAAACTGTTCTGCTATTTCTGCTTTCGACTGCTATATCTTTTGGTACTTATTACTATTATACTTTTTAAAATATTACACTTTTTTCCTTTAATTTGTCCCATTGAAATGAATGGGAAACTTCTACAATTCTGCTAAAACTTGCTTGTCTTTGAAACTTAACTACTTCCTCATACTTTCACCTAGAAACTCCATTCAAACTTTAAAACGTTCTCAGATGATTGGGCTATTCCTGTGTGATTCAGCTTTTTCATATCTGTTACCGTTTTCATGTAATGACTCTTTAAGTTTTCAGTTACAACTTTGTGATTTTTCAGAAAATACATGTGTTGCTATGGTTGCTATGCAATTAACTCCCACTGCACACTCGTCCGTTCTGAATTTTCTCTTCATGTCTGAACAACTCCTTGCTACTCGCTCAATTTCCACTCAACTTCCACAAATTATACATCAAAACGTAGGTATTTTTGCTGGCTTTAAGACAGTGTCACTATAATTATTGTGAGAGTTACGTTTTTTTCACAATTTGCCTCGAAGTGACACATGGTCTAAAAACTCCCCATTCAAAGTCTATGGGGAGGTTGTGAAACTCAGAGCTGAAATACTGAAACTGAAGGCATTTTCAAATCGTCATATCTCCTTAACGAAGCAAAGTTAAGACATGAGGCTTGTCCCTGTATATCTTCAGACACTCCTGACACTCACAATTCAAGAATTATTTTCTCACCTATTACCGTTCTGAGATGAGTTAGACTTGTTTGAGGGGTGGAAATCTGTCCTCCTCTCATTTTTCAAATTCCGAAAATGAAGCCGTTTCTTCTCTCGTCATATCTCCGCGACGGAGATACAAAGAGCTATGTAAATCGCAGTCAAAGTACACCAAAGTCCGCTGATTCACCCAGTGCAAGAATTATGCTTCTATCCCACCTAGTTTTTGAGTTACACGACGTTTTGTAACTCCAAAAAACGGCGTTTTTCGCGTCTCACCGCGATCTAATTCTGACTCCTCATCACCCTTTTTTTCAAAGCGCCCGCCCCCTTAGAGGTGGCGCGATTGGTAATGACACCGCTCTTCAGACCAGAGGTCGTGGGTTCGATTCCACCTTGGCCCACATGTTTTTTTTTTAACTACAAATTTATACACTATCACAGACCGGTAATTCATATTGATAATTTATTACAATTCTGCAAAGTTTAATGATTTTAGCAGCTTTTCTAATATGGACCTCAGATTCTGGTTAACAGTCTATGGCAGAAATACATACAAGTACACAGCCTGATGAAGCAGACAGAAGCAGTACCTCTGATTGGTTCCGCAGTTTCACCTCTTATCAGCACAAATCTCACCCTCTTCTGCTGTTTTCACCTCTTTTCTGCTAATTTGAGCTTCTGTTCCACAGTGCACTCAGCCTCTTCTGCTGTTTTCATTAGAATTTTAAGCTTTTCCACCTTTTTTCAGTTACGTGAGAACCAGTTTGGCTCAATGAGTAGCTGAAAAATATCAGCCTCTTCTGCTGTTTTAGCAGGATTTCAGAGTTCAGCTTTTTCACTTGTTTTAAGCACAAATTTCAGTTTCTTTACCTCATTTCACAACAAAGTTCTTCCTCTTCACCTCTTTTCTGCTAATTTGAGCTGCTGCTCCACAGTGCACATTTTCCCTCTCATCATATCTTTGCTTGTGACCAGAACTCATTTGGCTCAGAGGGTAGGGCATCTGTCGTGAGACCCGGTGGCAGAGGTTCGAATCCTACCTGTGACAGCTGCTACACATGTTCACTGCTTGCATGCGCTCTGCTTTCTTGACACTCTCCAGTGTGTCATTACACATACAGCCATCTTCAGCAAGCACTTCTGCTTCTACACTTCTTTTCAACTCGGCTTTTTGCTTCTTTACCTCTTTTCAGCAGAAATTATTCCTCTTCACCTCTTTTCTGCTAATTTGAGCTTCTGTTCCACAGTGCACTCAGCCTCTTCTGCTGTTTTCATTAGAATTTTAAGCTTTTCCACCTTTTTTCAGTTACGTGAGAACCAGTTTGGCTCAGTGAGTAGCTGAAAAATATCAGCCTCTACTACTGTTTTAGCAGGATTTCAGAGTTCAGCTTTTTCACTTGTTTTAAGCACAAATTTCAGTTTCTTTACCTCATTTCACAACAAAGTTCTTCCTCTTCACCTCTTTTCTGCTAATTTGAGCTTCTGCTCCACAGTGCACATTTTCTCTCTCATCATATATTTGCTTGAGACCAGAACTCATTTGGCTCAGAGGGTAGGGCAGCTGCCGTGAGACCCGGGGGCAGAGTTTCGAATCCTACCTGTGACAGTTGCTACACATGTTCCCTGCTTGCATGCGCTCTGCTTTCTTGACACTCTCCAGTGTGTCATTACACATACAGCCATCTTCAGCAAGCACTTCTACACCTCTTTTCAACTCATCTTTTTGCTTCTTTACCTCTTTTCAGCAGAACTTCTTCTGATTCACCTCTTTTCTGCTAAATGTTTAGCCTTTTCACCTCTTATTAGCACAATACTAAGCAACTTCTGCTAATTTCACCAGAATTGTCAGTCTCTCCACCTCTTCTTTGTAAGAATCAGTTTGGTCCAGTAAGGTGAGACGCCGCCTATAGATCAGAAAGGCCAGGTTCGAATCTCGCTCAGGGCAATGTTTTTTGTTTTTTCAACTTTTTCTGCTTTTTTCAGCAGAAATCTTCAGCGTAAGGCATCCACACAGCATTTTCGCAGGAAATGCAATTTTTTCTAGTTGCTTAATTACTTTGCGTAGTGTGAATGACAATAAGGGAAGTTTTTATCAGTAGGAAAAGCTGTAAAACCTACGAAAATAAAGTTAAAAGTCCAAAATTTCTGCTTGAGGCTGTTTGTGGTAAGCAGCAGATCAAACTTCTTAACATTCAGGCCTGTCAGACACTCGGACACTGAGCCATGGCTCTGTGCTAAGCTTTGTATATCATTGAAATGCAGCCAGGTGCTGCTCATTTTATTCATTTCATCACTTTTCCCCAACACGCTTGCATTAAAATCCGGTTGCCCCGTCTCTCTGGTTACCCGGCCTGTACCACTACACTTGTCGTCTTGGAACGTCTGCCCCCCTTCCTTCTTTCAATAATGGTATGATCCCAGTCTGTCTTTGCATGTATTTGGCCACATGGTGTGCCCATCAAATTAAAGTCCCATCCCTGCCTGCATGGATTCTCAGCAGGGCTGAAGATTAGGCTGCTACATACAACCCGGCCATTAATAACTGACATATGAAATTATCTCACAGGCCAGATACAATTGTCCACAGGCCATACGTTTGACACCCCTGCTCTAAACCACAGCAAACCTGAAGAGATTTCACTAGAATCTCCAACACAGTCTGACCACTAAGGACAGGAAAGGGAGAGTTGCATTTATTGTGAAGCACTTTCTGATTTTTGTCTGTGAAAAGTGCTATACGAATACATTTTCCTTGCCCAGGTTAGCTAGCAGACACTTAGGACTCTAGCATTTGCTAAGCTGACCAGATATGAGGGTGGCATCAATCTTTATCTTGCTCAAGAAAAGGAAAGAAATAAGCACGTTTTCCACAACATCAATCATTCCTTTAAGCTCACCTTTAATCCTCGGAGGATCTGGTATATGAGAAACTGCACGTGGTCATCGGTGAGCTTTTGACATTTGACTATGTTGTTGAGATCTGCCCCCATTAGATGAGTCACGAGATACCTGCCAAAGCAGAAAAGATTGTTGTCCCAGCTTAAACAGACAAGTGTCAGAAGCCATGCCAGTGTTTGTCACGTCATTAAAAAAAAAAAAAAAATACTAATGTCATAAAATGTATTTGCACTTCCAAACTAATAATTTCAGAGCTGTTTGCAGCCTGTGCCTAATTTCCCCATATGGCTATGTGAGCTTAAACCGGTTTAGCTGCTACTTCTTTTCACTCTCACGTCTCTCGAGAGGCACCGAAAGGCCAAGCCCTTCACAAATGGAATGTCATTTAACAACACACCCCAGATAAATGGGCTTAATAGTACTGCATCAGTGGATAATTCAAATCTAATCCCAAAGCTGTTTAAAATGCCCAAACAGCACTTATGGAAGGAGTCTGCAGCGGGATGCTAGACGAGCACTTTTGGAGCCAAAACTCACAGAGCCACGTGCTGCTTCGTCAGTCCGCTGCACAACAAATACCCGTTTCATGAATACTCTTCTATTCTCACACAGTACAGAGAACGAGGGCTTAAAATAGCATCTGGTTGTGCTTGAACTTGTTCTCAGCTGCAGACATAAGGACACAGACACTCGCCTAAGTTCATTCGCCTGGGGGGGGGGAATAGATACACACACGTATATAAAATATGAATAGTGACCTCTCTTCTCCTCTCTCCTAAAGAAAGAGGGGCATGGCTAGAGCGCTGAGGAGTCTCAGGGTCATACCCAGAGCACCTGCACAGTTGACATTTTTACTTATTTTTACGTTGCATGCAGAAACTTTACAGCGTTTGGCAGATATGCACTGGAGAACAGTGTCAAACACTGCAAAAGGCATGCCAGCCCACTGACTCACCCCCTGTTCTTTTTCCCACAGGGGTCCAAGCTTTACATGTGCTCTACATGTGTGACCTTGCATTGCCTCGAGTCCTCCATATCATTATGCTTTTCTGGGAGGAGGGCAGGGCTTCTTGAGTGGACGGCTCTCCATTACAACAGCACATAGATGCTGCCACTCGAAGTATGAAGACAAAATTCCAGCAAGTCATTAAAGTGTTCAGTTTCAATGAGTCTACTTCAGCAATTTAGCGTTGTGGGCCCTCTTATTTTGTTAGTCATACATTTGTCTTCCCTTTCAAAGGCCCTGTGCCTACATTACCCAAGAAGCAATGCAACTGCAAACAGTTTATTCCACATTTCAGTGCGTCACACTTCGAGCTGCAAGCCTGCAGCAGAGATGAGCACATGTGGTTTGAAATGATGCTGCACTGACATGAATCATCTTTACATAAATAAATAACGTGCAATTCTTAAAGGGGCCACTGGAGACTTAAAAAGCAAAAAACAAAAAAATAAACAAAAATAATAAATAAATATAATCCTTAAGACTTTAATATTAAAATTCCAAATTTACATACATTGAAAACCTGATGATGGCCAAGTATAAGAAAGTAGTTTTACCCTCTTTTAGTGTTTTATCCCTTTATTGCAACTTTATGGTAAATGGACCGATTCTTATAAAGTGATTTTTATAGCATTTCTTTAACTGTTAGGTTTTGGTTAAGTTTAAAAGTCCCTCTGTTCTGTGGCAAAGAAGCGCACACGCCTTAGCTGGCAACCCTGCACTCGACCTTCTCATCCAAATATGGTCACTTCTGGCTCAAAACAAATTTAACACGCTGGTGCCTAAACACCAGCAGTGATGCTTCAAAATGCAGAATTTAGAAAGCAATGAGTGATGTCATATTGGCTCTGCCCATCTTTTATATACAATCTGTTGCAATTCATCCAATCAATTTCTTAACCACTTATCCAACTGGGTCATCAGAGGCTGGAACATATCCCTACAAGAGGCAGGGTATGGCATCTACCCCCCTGTAATCAATTTAAAAACTACCAATACTCTCTGGACTCTGAGAGGACACTGAAGAACTGGGAAAACTGCAACACAGGAAGTGTGGAGTGTCAAACTCCACTCTGAAGGCCCCAGCCGACCCACAGGCTCAGACCCCGAGCCTTCCAGCTGTGAGGTAAGAGTGCTAACCACTGCACTGCTGTACCGCTGCAATTTTAAATGTCCGATATCATAGAGGGGGAAAAAAAGTTTAGGAAAAATATTGCACAAAGATTTAATCAACTTTCAAAAGGTTGTGCAGACACAATACGTCAGAGGGGGGGAGATACTCGAGAAGATGATGGATGAAAAATGAGAAAACTTCACTACACTTCAAATCTCTGCATGAGCCTGAGTCATCTATCAGAAGCCTTTTCCACACTCTGAATTTAAATTGTGTTAACTGTGATCTGACTGAGCTGTCAGAGAAGCTTGAGATCAAATATTGAACACAGCGTTGTTATTTTCTTCTATCCTGAGACCAAACACAGGCTGCATGATCCTTATAAATTATTACAAGAATAAAACTGTGATATACCTCCAAATGATTATGAAAAAAAAAATCTAGCTTGTGTGTTGCACTATAAACACAACATCATGCAAGTTTCACGGCACTTCAAATCACATGATGCTCTTCAAAGGAGGTTTGGTGTTCCAAGGAAAAAGTCTCATTTATTCCGCTCTCTTCACATGACCCTGGATAGACTGACTGATGTTGAGATCAGGGCTCTGTTGCAGGACTCCCTGTTGCTTAGGACTCTAGTTATATGAACTTAAAATTTTATTAAAAAGCTGATGCAAAAGTAACACATAACCTTTAACAAAACTGAGGACAGACACTTTCACAGAAAACTACATAAATTAATTCATTTGATTATTGCATAGTTAGACTTAGTCACCCTCCAATTACTCACCTCCACAGAGAGCTGACTGACCTACTGTCTCAGCCAAATAATTTCCTGGGGAAATCCCAGGACAGACTGCCCAACAAACTTATCTTTGCACAAGTGGATAGAGTTTATTTCCATATTTGTTACTGCTTCTTACTTCAGCCAGTAGAGCAGTAATAGAGAGCCCAGTGCAAATGTCCAACATTTTCAAGTAATTGGTAGCAAATGTCAAATTAGAGGTTTGTGATGCAGCCGAGAACCAAGTTAAGAGTTTATATAAAGTAGGTAAAACAAACATTAAACGTGTCACCAAATATATCTGTAAAGGTGGCATTGACATGAAAATTGCACCAACAACCTATCCATGCAAACCAACCAATGAAAAATGACACAGGGAAAATGTATTGAACATGCTTACTGAAGTTTATCTAACATTTCTTGCAAAAGCCTTTGCTGGTGATTACAGCTTCAAGACGCCCCATGTATGGAGGAAACTAGTCGCATGTATTGCTCAAGTGGGATTTTGGTCCATTCTTCAAATCCTGCAGGCACTGTGTGCCCCTTCAATGAACTCTGGGCTTTAGTTCTTTCCACAGACTTTCAATTGGATTCAGGTCAGATGATTGGCTACCATTCTAGCAGCTTAATTTTTTCCTCTCTTACTGTATGTTTGAGATCATTACCGCAATGAAACATCCACCCTCGTTTCATCTTCATAATCAATAATGTGTCATTACATTTCTCCAGTGATCCTTATATGAAGCGTGCCAGTGATGTGTTGCTGAAAAACAGCCCCACACATGATGCTCACTGGAACCTTCAGTATTTCAGAAAGTCTTCTGTAATCAGTGGCATCATGTCTTACAACAGTAAGGCTGCAAAGGTCTTGAGAGAGCTCACTGGTTTTACGGTGTGACACCTTAGGCCATCACTTGGGACTGAACAAGCTGATATTAATTTGCACCAATAGCAGGATTGCTTTCTAACTACTGATACATTTTAGCCGGTGTCATGACTTTCCACACCTCCTTTACTTCATGTGTTCAATGCTTTTTTCTTTATTTTTTCTTATTGTTACATATATGTGAATTTATGGACATCTATGGTTTGATTTCTTTGAATGTGTGGATTGTTGCCAACATCTGGTGAGAAATGACATGTCAATAGCACCTTCAGACTTTACTTAGAAAACTGGGCCCTGTGCTTCGTACGTCGCTTACTACATCCAAGATTAAATGAAACATCCAAGACCAAATCATCGCGCTAACTCTGAGCTCGCTATTCCGGTTCCCCGAACACACCTGTTGTTGACGATTAGTATAGCTGGATGAAGTAATGTGAGATCACTGGGTGGCCCAACAGGGGCTACGCATCGATAGTAGAAACATTGATCGGCAACCCTTTGATTGGTCGGCGAAAATGTCGAAGGAGCGCGCTCGGTTTTTTTCGGCAGCAGAGCAAGAACTCTTGAGTGAGGGATTTCAGGAGTTTCAGAGTTTAATTAAAACGCAAGGGAACACTGCAAAGGCTGCAAAAGCAAGGAGAGAGGGCTGGCAGAAAGTTGCTGACAAATCAAACTCGTAAGTAATTCAATAATAACAATAATAATGGAGTGGATTGATATAGCGCTTTTCAAGGCACCCAAAGCACTTTACAATGCCACTATTCATTCACTCTCACATTCACACACTGGGGGAGGCAGCTACAGTTGTAGCCACAGCTGCCCTGGGGCAGACTGACAGAAGCCAGGCTGCCATATTGCGCCATCGGCCCCTCTGGCCAACACCAGTAGGCGGTAGGGTAGATTTATCATATCACACCATATTATCCAATATTATATTACATTATATTATATTATATTATAATATGTTATATTATATCCCCTTTCACATTAGAGCCACAACAGGACCCACTAGAACATGGGAACAAGTAAAAGTGAAATATAAGAATATTCTACAGAATGGTAATATTTATCACTTATATTGCTTGTCGTCTCTTGGAAAGAGACCCTGGAATACTCTGTTTGTTTGTTCATAACAGCAACCAAGAAAAGGGCAGAGCAAAAAAAAAAGACAGGTGGTGGTCCTGCACCCCCTCGTCAACAAGTTGGTTAAGTGAATAATATCCTCACGGGAAAATCGATATCTCTCTATGAGCACACTGTCGCGCTGAGCTAAAGGATCCTGTCTGTCCCGCAATATACGCTGAATTCTGAGGACTCTCCTTATCAATCTTGCACCTTCCGCAATGGGTTGCTCGCGTAAACGGACAGGATATGACTGCGACAGACTTCCCAAATCCACCTTCGCTTTTATAGCCGTGGTCTCTCATCTTGATTACACGAAGTAATTTACAATTACTACTCTGAAATATGAATTACATCTGTAATAATCACATACATGTAATAGATTGTTAATAGTACATTTCCCTTTTTTAGGGAATGACCTGTATGTATCTGTGTGAAATCAATAAAAGGATCAAGTGCTGCATTATCTTTAGTTACATTGATGTTATTTATTTATGGTGAAACAGTGGTGGAATATCGCTGTTGCTTTCGTATGAATGACGCGGACATACCTGCGTGGCCGCGATCTAATCCTGTTTACATAAAGTAAACCTGCTCCCCAGCAGGTTTACGCTTACGGCTCTGTTGCTATGACAGCAAGTCCCGGATGGGCTTCGGGGAACCGAACGATCCAGGATCACGCGAAATCGTCAACAATCTCATCCAGCTAACTTACTTAGCGAGGTACGAAGAACAGGCCCCGGGTGTTGTTTTCAATGTTTACTTTAGCCGCTGTATGCTCCCAGGACGTGCAGTTTGCTGCCACACTGACCTTCATGAATTTTAGATATTGGCGATAATGCTTCCAGTATCGCTTGGTTCAGATAATGAAGTAAATAGGATGGGTCAATAATACAGGGACATTTTCAGTATGAAATCATAAATAAGTGAGTGACTCTAAGCATTCACTTGTTGGATGAGGTGCTCCCTGGAATCTGCTACAGTTTGAACTTTCAGTGTCAAGAACAAAAAGAAAGAAGAAGAAGAAAAAAAAGAGTGACACTCCACCAATAACAAGCAAGGCAGCACGCACAACTGCATGCTGAGTCACTGCTAAGCTGTTCACTTCCAATTTCCAAGAGATTTTAACATCAACAAACAATAACTACCTGTTTTTCTGTAAACCAGGGCATGTACTACATGTTCCACAAAACCAGAAATCAGGAAACAGAAGGAAGGAAGCTGGTGATGAAGAGACTGGCTACAGCCAGTGAGTGAATAACTAACATAGCAGAGAGTCTAAAGAATGTTTGTCAGTCTCCTGGCGTGCCTCCAGGTGTTTTCCAGGAACAGTCGGGATTGTGGGCTGCTGAGAAACTCAAGGCTGCTGAGCTTCACATCACTGTTAAATTATGCAAAAGCCCTGATACTTTAAATTTAAGATAACATAAAGAAGCACATTCGACTCACACGTCGGTGAAGTCCTTCAGAGAGGTGGCAGGGGTGAAGACATCTAAGAGGCCAATTACCTGCAAGAATGAGACAAACACTGTTAAGCTCAAAACTGAATAACAAAGACCTGCAGGGCTTTGCTCTCAACAGGCGGATCAAATTGAAGAGAGACAACTCACTCACGTTTTCATGTTTCATATGTTTAAGCAGCTGCAGCTCTCTGTAGGTTCTTTTGGCGTGGACGATGGACTGAAAAGGCCGAGAGAGCTTCTTCACAGCGACCTTCAAACCGGTCTCCATGTCAATGGCGGAGCTGTTTAAAAGAAGTCAAAAGCATACATGTGAGCTTAAATCTCATTGGGGAAAACACCTTAACTTTTAGCATACACCAATTTAGATCATAAAACCAACAAGTGATCAGCATTTATTTAACACTGAAAGACTGTGGCTTTAATATCGATTGATGTTGATGTGTCTGCGGGCACGCTGGTGTCCCCACAGCAGTCACACGAGGCCATCCACAAGCCGTGACTCTGTTTAGGTGAGTTAAGCAGGGGTGGGGTGGGTGTTGCTTTTGGGTCAGAGACAGTTGGTTTTCAGAGCGGGGGATATGCTGCTGCCAGGGCTGCTTGCAGTCTGCTGAGAGATGGCATTTTCTGCTGATGTCGTGCTTTTCCCCCCAGCCTTCAGCAGCTCTTCCTGCAACCTACTTTGGTTTTTTGAGAGCAAACTCAGACCCAGACTGAGCCACATGAAACGCTTCAGTTCCTCTGCCTGAAAAGGACGGGCTTGCTTTGATTAAAGGTTAACAAAGAAACCACCTATAGCAATGCCAACCTAATAATAAAAATGGATACAGGGATTATCATCATAGCAAGAAACAGAGGGCTCGAAGCATCTTTCTAGTCTCTGGTTCAATTCCTCAGCATATATTTGAGTCACCTTAACTGTTCTTCCCTACATACACTGCTGCACTGAGCTTTTACCCATTTCAAGAGCATGCAGGAATGTAAATCCCACATACAGCTGTATTAGATATTAAATCATCCCGTCAGCTCCCTCATAAGAAGGACCTCGTGTTTGATTGAAGGAAGTCAAAACAGTGCAGTCATCCTTTGTCTTACATAATGCAGACACTATCTAGGCAGCACCCTCACTGAAACAAAACGAGTATTTTTTAAGTGGTATGAACACATCTAAAAAAGACTATGTCCTTTAGCAATTTGCGCATAACAGTGTTCAGTTGTGCAAGCTTCTTGGACAAAGACGCTCCTTAACTCGTTCGATTTATTAGGTATGATGATATGGGAGTCGACTTCTGATAAAGCCACCAACCTGCAGCAGGGTTCAGGTGTGCGTCATTGCCACACAGTTTAGAGCATGCTGTTCAGTTTCAGTTTCAAATTACTGGCTACAGTAAACTTGAAGTCATCACGTAACTGCTAACAATATAAGCCAGCGCACTGTTATAATAAAAACAATCACAGTCAGTGCAGCAGTAGCAGCGAGCTGACAGTAATCTGACCAGCAACAGATTATCCTATTGCCCAGCAACAGCACAGCTGTCCTCTTCCATTTGCAAAACAAACATCTGCTCACTAAAAGAAGTGTACCACTGACTATGTTGTGTCCCAGATCGTATCAGCAGCACAATCCATTTAATTAAAAACCTATGTAAAGGGTCCATTCAGCCAAAGATGACCTTACTGCCGCTAGGCAACATTAAGGAAACCCACCCTCAAGAGGCAAGATCTCCACTCTGCTGTGCATGCAAATACCTCTGAGCTGCAGATTTGTATATAACGTATCAAACATTAACTGCAGGGCTCCCTAACATATAACTAGTTATCAAGAGTGAAAGGCAACACTGAGAGAACATTAAGGTTTTGATGAGGCTGCCTATCAAATTTGCATGAAGACAGCAGCTGGTTTTCATAGCAACCAACTTGGGAGGTTTTAGCAGCTGTTGATCATTTTCAGTCATTATTTTTAAAGTTAGCCACAAAAGTAAAAGATACTAACATTACAGTGACTTAAACAGAAAACTGTTTGCACTTATTATTATCATAGATTTTTTTTAAATAGCCAAATAGTCAATCTATCGGTCTATTCATTGTTTTAGATTACAGCACTCTGACTTTCTTTATCCATGCAAGATCAGTGAAGTGGACATCTCAACTTTCCACTTGTGCTCCTAATAAGAAAAACATCCAGAAGCTGTGCTCACATCGTCAATATGAAGGGACTGAGTTAATTCAAACAACCTACCTAGCAGCAAGCAGCTATATTTGTTGCACTAACGGTGCAATGTGCATTAAATGTCTTTATCCAGAACAAATGTGGTCGGAGTAACCTGAGGAGACCAGAACACTTGTGTGACTCTTAACATGCACACTGATCAGTGCATGTGGATCAGACTTTCTATACTTAGTTCACAGCCAGGAATTTATTAGCACTTAATAATTACAACTCGGTAACACGTCAAAGATAGCAAGTTCTGGGCTTTTCTTGCTCAAACAGACACCGCGGCTCCACCTTGCTCGCCATTAGCTTGTGAAGCGCAGGCCTCGTCTAAATGAATGGACAAGTCAGGCTAACTTCACCTAACTGAACTTTTTGGAGGAAGGCGATTTACCAGACAGATCCGTAGGCGCCGGATCCAACCGGGGTCAGTCTCTGGTACCGCTCCGGGACTTCCCATATCGTCTTGTTCACCTCCTCTCGATAAAAATCGTGTTTCTCTGGTCGCGACATTCCTGCAGGACCAACTGCCGACCACCGACCGACTTTCTGCTCCAAGGTGGGGGACTCCGAGCCGCGCAGAGCTCAACTTTACCAAAGTGCAAAAAAAGTGGCGCTAAACGAAAAGTTTCTCGTCCCCGGAGAAACTGATGTCGTTTAAAGTTACCGTGCTGCCTTCTTGTGAAGTTCTGCAATATGTGCACACACTTTTCAGGTCTCCACGTTATTTGTTCCTCCTCACCCTGCTGGTTCTCACGCTCGCCCGAGATTTCACCCCACTCGCTTCGCTAAACGGCGCAAAATCTCGCGGGAAAAAGAAAGAAAAAAAAAGTTGGGACAGCTGTGCGGACGACGTCTGAAACGGTGCTGCGTTCAGGTAGTGCCGGAAAAATACTCGGAGAACTAATCGGTGTCAGACGATTAAAAATAATAATAATAATAAAAAAAATGAATGTGGCTTAAGCATTTTAATCTGCAGAATATCGAAAATAATCCCGTTTAAATGGATAAAAGTTATGAACTTTCCGTGTGAATTGGAGAGTACTTGACTAAAGTATCTTAGTTATACCACCCGATTAAACAGGATGTAACATTAAGAGTTAACTGTGTTTTTTTTCCTGTAGCATGTTTACTTTACAATAAATTCACTAAAAACCCATATTTATCCGCTTGACTCAAAATGTACACGATAATTATCGTCCTTAAACCAACAACCACTTTATTTTTTTTTTTTTTTATTTGTGAAGTGAGCTTTAAAAAAGTACCTGAAGGCAGCATCAGAGGTCACGTCCTGGTGAGAGACTTTTAATGTAGAAAATGCATTTACTTTACAGTAAAGCATAATCGTATGTTGTTAGACAGCAGAAAATGTTAAACTTTGGCAAATATAACTCACTCAACAGATATAAATTTACAACTGAACAAGATGTCAAAAAAAAAACAAGTATAAAAGAGGAGAAAAGATATACACGGTCACGTGTACACAGGTTCTAAATAAATTTGGATCCTACAACGTCATGAAAACACCCTGGGCTTTAAAAATACACTATATCCCCCAAACGGATGCTAATATTGTATTTCAACTGAGAAACAACACTACATAAAAATATAGCAATGACCATTTTATTTATGTAGAACATTTCATTACATGTAAACTCAATACGCTTAACATAAAAGGTCTACTATGCCTTAAGGTATTAAAAACAACAAAACAAACTTTGCAAAGAACTAAAATAACACACACACAGTTACCAGGTGTAAACTTGGAAGAAATAAAAAGATATTGAGTCTCTTGGTGAATGTTGAAATAATTGTAAAAGACATCAGTAGGCAGCTTGTTCCACAGAATAGGACCACAAGAAATGAAAGCTTGGATCTAATTCTGGGAAAAAATCTCCCCCTGATGGTCTGAGACAGCTAATCGGGTTGTAGACATTGAGCAAGTGCTTCATAAACTGATAGAAGGATTTTAAAGGTGACTCTGTGTTGAACTGAGAGCCATTGAAATGGATTAATATGTTCAAATTTCCATCTATGTGTAAGGTGAAGTTGTTCTACTGATAATTTGGACAATCCAACAAATAGAGCATTACAGTAGTCTAACAGTAGCTGTACTGAAAGTATGGACCAATTTCTCAGTCAGATTGAGATATACATTTTTTGTGAGATTGGGGGGGGGGGGGGGGGGGGGGGGGGGGGGGTGATAATTACGAACAAATTCTCAGTCTTTACATTTTCGGACCAATAACAAATATTTCGGTCTCTGTTTAGTTCTAAAAACTTTCAAGACATCCTCAAAAGTATGTCTCTACATTCTCTTCAGTAATGCAAATATCTTATTAACTAACATCCATCAACAGTCTAACTTTTTCTGACAGAAAAAGCCACTCTGTAGCTAAAACGTCTACATCTGAACACTTCCTCTGTGCCTTGGTAGAGTGATCTGCTCAATTTCATCATCAGAGTCTTCCTCTACTAGTCGCTGGCGTGAAGATGATGACTTAAGGGGAACCGAGTCGAATCCGTCAGATGTTCTCTGGAAACATATTGATGGCAACATGAAGCAAGGTAAGTCAGCTCAAGTAGCTCAATGTGAACGGGAATGAGGGGGTTACTGACCTCGCGTGAGAAAGACTTAATTTTGGTGAAAAAGGATTTCTTGGTGAGGTCCATGAGGTCGTCCTCTGCATCCTCTCCCTCCATTATTGCACAGCTGTCTGCGGTGGGCAGCTCGCACTCCCTACCCCCAGAGGTCATCATCAGCCTGGAGTATTTATACTGCAGCCTGCAGATGGGAGACAACAGGAACAGCACCTTGTTCTCTGTTTTGTCTTTGATGTATTTAACGGTTTGGATGTGCCAGCTGTTCTATAAACACTACAGGAAGTATAGAGTGTGATAGTCTCACTTGCGTGTCTTTTTCCAAAAATAACAGATGAGACTGATGAGCAACACAGCAGCAACGGCTCCAGTGGAAACACCAAACTTGAGCCAGAAATCCAGAGTCACGCAAGCGCTGACTTTTTGTGCAGGCAGCGGCTGTCCTCCGTAACACTGCACAGGCTGCTGCCACACATAGGTGGTTCTCTGAAACACACATACGAGCATTTAGTCCAACTTTCCTCCCTCGTCTGTCTTGAGAATTATGCTTTCTGGTGGAGAGATCTGATAAGCAGAGTGCTATCAGGCTCATATTGTTCAGTTAGCTACAGGCAGCAGGAGATTAGCATTTAGTGAAAACTAGACTTTTGATGAATGAGCTTGAGATATGGTAAGCAGTATGCTAACTGGACACACTGGAAGAGTGAGCTTAAACTGAGTGCTATCAGTCTTCTCATCTTACCTGCTGGAAATTGTAATTCACATTATGCTGAACTGACATTTAATCTCCATAAAAGATGCTTGTGCTTCACTTTAAATCACAAGGAAAAGTGCACTTTATCTCTTATCTTAATCATTGTCTAAATATTTTTTCTGTAATCCAATGCAACAAAAAATATTTTTTTCTAATTATATCTTTCCATAAAACAACATGAAATGTGGAAAGATGTGATGATGGATCTGACGCAGAGGAGGATTTTTGGCAGTATGTCTGCGGGTATGGAGCATTACCTGTATTCCCTGGATGCAAGCACTGACGATTTCTCTGTAGTGGTTTTTAGTGCAGAGTGGACACGCATGCTGGCTCTGCCACAGAAAGTGGAAAGTGCAACCATCGCATGTCCCCTCTGAACAGTTACTGTGGAGGAAAAGAAAGTAAGACAGACGGTCAGAGGCTTTAAAAACGATCTAAGGGGAGTCACTCTGTCTGCAGCTCTGAATGTGACAACTATTAGTGCAAAAAAAACGGCTGCTGTTTGTCAACAAAGCAGTCGCTAGTCGACTCTAGACAGGTCGAAGGTCGAGCTCGGTTTTTGTTTACAGCACCTTGGCAGCATGATGCGATTTTTAGCGGTCACTGTGGGATCGCATCTCATCCTGACTGTAGCTGACCGGCCTTGTTGACAAGACTGAGTTGCGTCACTGGACCTGGAAACATCAAAAGCACACGCCAAGTGAGAAATTTTAAAGTGCTCTTGATTCTCTGTTACATTTTAATTTCTAAAAGATGATCAAAGCTTCTTTTTTTTAATGAATATTTACTACTGAACCATCTACATGGATCAACAAAATGAATGAATAGCTGTGAGCTCACTTACTTGTAATAGAATAGAACATCTGGCAGGCCCAATGCTGCAGCGAACATCCACTGTGGAGAAGAGATGTTACCAAGTGTCGTCTCAGTGGTTACACCTTTGGAATTGGAATACATGTGCCATTATGATATATTAGATATACAAAGTAAAGTATATTTGATACAATTATGGCCCTACACTCCAGCAGAGTAAACACTCCACTGTTCAAAAATAGTAGCTGAAACACTTCTAGTAGCATCCTTAGGGTTATTAATTTATTAATTAATTTAAAAAAAGACCTGTGCTAATCCTGAAAGCAAATGTCCAGAAATTGCTTTTCTGGAGCACCAATGACCTTGAACACTGAGGAGCAGGAGAAATGCAAATCCTCACAGCCAGCTTAATTATTATCTGAACACACTTTTCAATAAATGATTAACAAACTCCTGCAAGTGTCTCATTGTATTTACAGCAAAAACCAAAAACCTATTCATTCAGTTCATACCAATGAGTGAGTCACCAATAAGGAAAGGCTGTGAGGACACAAGGCTCTGACTCCTGATGTCAGAGGGAACCACCGTGGACTGACAGACATAACCTTTGACCTCTCTCCCACTCTCTGTTACGTTATCCACACAGGAAGCTGGCATTCGGCCCTGTGAGAGAAACACAGCAAGGTTAAAATGCACGTCAAACGCAGTTCTGCAAAAAAGAAACGTCACTTGGACGGTTGCCTTCTCACCTCTGTCCCACACAGGCCCAGATTAAATCGATGGAAGTACCGCAGGCCTTTGCTGGTGAAGCGGGGGCTGCTATGGACGCTGGTGACGTTGGCCAAAGGAGAGAAATCGTAGTGCAGCAGTGCTCCTTTGCTTGTGCGCAAATCCAGTATGCAGTCACTGAGACAAGCTGTATAGGCCTGAAGGACGAGGTGAGTGTGTCAGCACACATCATACACTGAGAGAAACACCTCACGTTCTGTCTGTGGGAAAGCCAACTATTATAGCTGGCATGTATATGGCAGAGACATATGATTTCCTTTGCTACTTTAGAGCCAAGTATTTCACATTTAATACTTCGTTTTTCTGTTTCTGACCCTTCTGTATCATCAGTGTGATTTTTTTCCCTTTGAAAAATCGAAATAAATTTGCACAAAACATTTTTTAAGGAATAATTTCCCAAAAAATGCCAGATCTAGCAAATATTATACAAATTAAAATTCATATATGCAAATGAACATTTAATTTCATTTAAAAAAAGTAGAATTTTCAAGCAATTATTTAATGGTTCGGGCTTTAAAGAGTTAAGGAATCACTGTCTTTTGAGGATTTGTTTTCTTGAGTGAAATTCTTTACATATTTACAAATTAACGATAAACTAATTTTCTTTAATGGTAGTGAATAAAGAGCATCTTGGATAGTTTACAGAAGCTCAACAGACATGAAATCACAGAATAAACAGAAAAATCACTTTCCACAATAAAAGATGTCAATGTTTTGGGTCTTGTGGATTTCAGACAGTAAAGTGATTGATTTGTTTGAGCATGTGGGATTAATTTGTGTAGTTTTATTGTGAGATATACCAAAAGAAATGGAAAAAAGAAAAGACAGCCTGTTTTATAGTTTCTTTCCTCATTCATGCCCCAAATTACATTACGTTTTTCTCTGTAATGGTTTTAAATCCCTCTGCACGCTGCAATTCCACAAAAAAAAGGAATACTAAAAAATGTAAAATGTGCACCTGGACACATTCATGTGCTGCTTTCGGAAAGAGTTTTTTTCTACACCTTGTTTGTCGTTGTGTTTGGCCCACACCGAATACAAGCAGCTTCCCCAACTGGCTGATCAGTCCTAATGAAGGTGTTTGGCGGGCACTTCTGACACGCTCCTGTCCCGTTGACCATGTAGTGTCCCGGTGGGCAGAGAACACAGGCAGACCCGGCCTTAACAGACGTCAGAGCACAGCGGCGACACTTCGTGGCCACGCCTCCGATGGCGTTGGTGATGACGATGGAGTAGATCTTTGCAACATCTGCGCTGTAGTTCCTCTCCTGAGGGAATAGAAATACAAATGTGCCCTGCTTAACAGGAATGCAGTTTATCATTTAGCTCTATTTTATAGTCAGTATAAAACGGAGAGAAGGAACAGAGAGAACAAAGATCATTTAGACTGAAGTGAACGCACAGCTCCAGACTGCCATCTAGAGACTCGGTACAAAGTTCTCAACAAATCAACCACAACCAACATGACACTGCAGCAGGTGGTCACAGCAAATTCCAGTTAGGATTAAAAACATGGACAGACAGTTGCAAACATATTATTTGCAGTATTTATTGCTTTGTGTTCTTGCCCTCCTGTCAAATCTCTCTGCAGGTAAATTTAAACCTTGAATATTGCTGCACTTTTAAAAGCTGACACGTTGTTTTTATGGCTGAAGGTTTGGTGTGCGTGCAAGGGGTGCGAGCGAGAGGTTGAGAAGAAGAAAGATGGGGAGTAGAGGAAGCAGTAGTAGTAGAAGAGGAGGAATAAAAGAAGATAATTAAGTACGATCCAGTTCTGAAGCATTCCCCAAACAGAAGACCGTAAAAACTCCAACATCTTAATTATACATTAATATGATGCTCTTATTTTATTCATCTAAATGTGAATAATTGAACTGATAACCATGAAGTGCATTAGTGACTTTATTGTATTCTGATTTTATTTATTCATTTACTCCACATTAAAAGGAATAACTTAAAAAGTCCAGTTGACTGAGGGAGAGATGGATGACTGAAGATAATAATGACTGTCAAACATACAGCCCGGGGACCAGAAATGGCCCCGCCAAAGAGTCCAGTGCGGCCCACTGGATGGTGTTAGAATATTAAAAAAGAAAAAATAATTTTTTAAGTTTCTCTGTATTTAGGTCAGTTTTACAGAAGTACAGTTTACTGACAAAGAAATCTCTCAGAGCCGAGCATAAAACATGTAAACAGGTGAGTAAGAAATAAACCATAACAGTGAAGTTCCTGTTTCTACCCTTTTTTATTTTATTTCGTTTTATTTTTAAAAACAGTGGGTCCAGATTTTTTCCTGTATTAAAAAGCACATTCTCTGTAAATTAACAGTAAATTTCTGTTTTTAACTACAGTGCAAAGAGTACTTTAGTCATTTATTTTTTAAAGCATATGCCCAAAAAGCCATGCTGGCGTTATCAGGCAGTGCTGTAGTTTCACTGGTCCACCCAACTTAATATGAAATTACCCACTGTGTGGATCTCAATATAAAATGAGTTTGACACCCCTGGTCTAAATAGGGAGTCTGGAAAAAATTTACTTTTGAAGCTGAAATATGAATTTGCTAAGAAGGAAATAAATCAACCTGAGTAGGTGGGATGCGTGTCTGTATCTCACCGTGCCATCTGTTCGCTTAAACGTCCAGGTGAAGCTGACGGTGCTGTTGCTCTGGATCAAGTAGGAGTATGACTGCTTGTGGTTTCTGCCATTCCAACGCTCCACCACATCATTGTTCCACTGATTGTATCCCTACAGAAACAAAAGCACATTCATTCATTTATTCATGTGCACATTATACATCCTGAAGGAGTCATGCTACAAAAATGTTGGGACACCATCCTCACCGCCAGGAAGTAAAGTTTACAGTCAGCTGTACAAATGGTCTCAAAGACGAAGGTGATGCGAGATAGCTCACTCCTCTCAGCGTCTTTGACCATGGACTGAGGCAACCTGTGAAAACCAGCGGCGTTTTATTAGACGTCTTTAACAACTCAAGCTCAAATTTGAAGAGAAACTTTTATGTTTAGTTCTTGTTTGACTTCACCTGTATCCAGGGACACTGAGCGTGAGCATTAAATAGTCTGTGTCCTGGTCCCCGGGGGTGGTGTAGATATACTCTCCAGCCACCTCCCACGCTGCCATTACAAAAGATAAAAGCTGTAAGATACATTTTATCCCAACAGCAACGTACACATGCAAACATACTGTGGATAAATTTTGAAACCAAAGCAAACTAGTTTAATTTTTAAATGAATTCCTCTAACCTACTTACAACTAAGGATCTATTACACAATTCACTTCAACCATTACATACGCTTCTGAAGCTGATGTGCAGGTTTAATTCTTGGCCTTGGAAAGTTTGCAAACTAGCAAATTATTATCTGTGCCTCAGGCTGTTTAATCGCTTTGCTATCTTTCTACTTTGAGAAGTTCTTCACCACAAGTTAATGATTATGTCTATTCACCCATAGTAAGAGATCATCAGTACATCATGAAAAGGTCAGCCATTTGTCACAGGGTTAAATCACAGAAACAGACAACTATTCACACATCTTTAGACTACAGGAGGAAACCAGAATACTGAACTAAGCCAATGCAGACAGGAGGACAACATGCGCACTCTACACAGAAAGGCCTCAGACTGGATTCAAACCCCATTCTTGCTGTGTTAACCAATGCACCACCATGCCACCTACACCTCATTCTCTAATATTAAGGTTCTCACCAGTACGCCGGTTAGAGTCACTGAACACTTGATTGTAGACGGTGCTCTTCATGTTGGCTGGCATCGTGTTCCACCATTTGTACTCAAAGCCCACCACCGGTTCTGTGCCAGCAGGGCACTCGGTGCAAACTGAGCAATCAGTGGAAAATCACATCAGGATATTAGGTCATTAGTGTCAACAATATTAGACATACCACCTTAAATCTTATGACATTTCCTCTCATGCTGTCTAAAAATGTAACTAACTATTAACATGATTGCCTTATTTTTTTAATATCACACGATCAAGGCCAAAATAAAACTATAAGGCCGACATCAGTAAAACACAGTAAAAAGGAGCGGAGTGGCTCTAACCTGTGCCATTAGAGAAGGATCCGCTGGGACAGGGCTCACAGGTGGAGGAGTTGGAGACAAAGAAACCCGGGTTGCATGGCGGACAGGTTTGCTTCTCCCCTGACGCGGGAAGCTTCAGTGCTCCTTCGACAGTCTCACTGCAGATCTTAGGCTCGATCCATTTGTACATGAGCTGAGTCTGAGACACACACCAATACACAAAAAGAAGAGGCAGCAGTGGCAGCGTTACAGCTCAATCAGATCATTTATGTTAAATGAAGCCTAACATTTACACCAGTGCGATTTTTAAAGAAAAACCTCCACTGAGCCAGCAGGAGCTCTACTTCCACGTATCATTACCTTTCCCTCAGAGTCACAGGGGGTGTGGGTGTAGAAGTAGTCACTGCTTGTACATGCAGGTCTCGGTTTGCAGCTCGCTGAACCGACGACTGGAAATGTTTTTGGATGAGGAAAAACGCACAGCACACATTTAAGTCCAGAGAAAAGATTAACTTGACCACTAAGCAGTAACTGCTGCATTTGCATGTGTGTGGAACGTAGCAGTTGTAAGTCTGTAAGAACGCTTTACTCCACCTGGACAGAGATAAGCAAACGGGCATACCTGCGTATTTATCTTCCTCGCATTCATGGCAAGTAGTGGCACCTTTATTGGAGTAGGTATCAGCGGGGCAGGGGGTACAACGCGCGGACCCTGGGTTTGCACTGTGGGTGCCGGGTTTACAGTGGAAACACTCTGATGTGTAGGCCACCCCTGGAGAAAACCAAAAAAAGTTAATCATTAACAGAAACAACGTGTTGGTGGGAAAAGGGAAAAGTTTAGGCCTGCTGCACTCCTATCTTACCTGATATCTGAATGTTTCTCAGCAGCACAGGTTTGACAGCACTGCCCTGCAGGGAGTATGCTATAGTTCGCCAGTACAACACATTGTTGCCCTTATTTAGTTCGACCTGTACAGAGACAGAGTGGGGCATTCATTTATTCAAAAATTCCCCAGGGCTGGCCTTGAGTGCACTGAAGTGCTAAAACTGCTTCCTGGACAAACCGTGTATTTGCTCCAGCTGCTCTCTGAGATCCGCATCCACCGGCTGTTAGAGTCTGTCGACTGACACTGGTCATTCTGAACCTGCAGGAAGACGAGAACATTTCACCAAATACTCACACCGAAAGGTGATCTGTGTCAGCTGAAGCAGCAGTCATTTACAATCCTTACAAAGAACTCAAAGTAGATGCTGGTGTCAGGATAGAAATATTCAAAGGACAGACTTCCAGGCTGTTTCAGGTTCACGGCGTAGGACAGCGTCGCAGTGCATTCATCTGTGTTTGAGGCTATGTAGTCACCCTTTGGTGTCCAGGTTGAGCTGCAAAAACATCAGCAAGCAGCAACAGTTTAAAAAGGTTTTGAAAATTGATACAGAGGGCCTCAATCAATCAGATAAATCTTGACAGGAGGAGGGAGGGGGCTTGGTACTGTGAATACTAACTTGGAGCAATCCGTTTGGTCATTCCCCTCATTCGTTATCACGCCGTGAGTGACAAAACCAGTCGGCAGGCTGTCCCACTCGTCAAAGGCCACGCTGGTGCCCAGAGAGTAGGTGCCCGCAGCACATTTCTGACACTGCTGTGACTGCATATCAAGATACTCCCCCTCATTACAAGAGAACGCTTAAAGGAGACAAAGCACATGCTGAGAATGGAGATGTGCACCTGACAGTGAGCGTATCTGTTGTGCAGGTTGAAGACTTGGAGAAAATGCCTGAAATAAAAGTAGGTTACTGCTTACTGCACTGAGTCCCTTTGACAGGATCTGGGAGGCCCGTGCATATGTCAGCTTTGTTGGGAACTGCAACTCTCCATCTCGACCCGAGGACGTCACACTCTGTGTACTCAAAGTGATAATCTGACTGCAGGGATGAAACACAGGTGTGAGTTTCACACAGTTGGACATAAAAGCACACAATGGATAACTTGCACAGCCGGAAGTGGGAATAATAACTGTAAATTTAAAAAAAAAATGCAAATGTAAATAAGGATTATTTTGCAGTTTATCTGCCCATTTTGATTCCTCACATGTTCAGCATGTAAATTCCTCACACACAGGAACACTAAACTCATTGTTGCACCCTTGTTTTAAAAAAAACAAGAATTCCAGGTTGCCTTATACTTCAGGAATCTTTTCGCCAAACCAGGACAGCCTCTTTTACAAATAAAAGCGGAGGCTAATATTTGCCCAGGAGCCCGTCTCAACTGTTATTTTAATCACGTTTATCAAGGATACTGCTGCTTCTCTGCAGCCTTAAGGGTTTACTCAGCTGAGAGGAGAGATGCTGATTCGACCGGTCCCTTTGTAAACATTTAATTTAAGTGTTCTCGAAGAACTTTGAAGACAACAAAAGCTCTCAGTCGAATGACAAACACAGTCCCACCCATAATGAGGTAAATTGGGAGGAGACAAAACATTTAAGTTAACCTCACTGAAACAAGGCATGAACACACAGCAGGCACAGAGCGTAAACTGGAGATTTGGTCACTGGTCAATAAAAGGATGTGATATTCCAAGGAAGGTCATCTGCCACGCCAATCTACACCCACACAGCTTCATGGGATTAATAGTTAACAGAAACACAGCAGCAGCTGCACTCCTCCATCCTTGTGTTTTTGAATTAGAGCTGCAACATTAGCTGTGCTAGGGTATCAAGTGAATGCAGGTCCTGGGTGGGAGGATTTGATGTAAAAATGCATCGAACTGGAGATGTGCTGTAGCTTAATTGCCCTCTTTAAACAAACACAGGGAAACCAGGGCAACGGGACATTATGACCGCTGTGCCACATGGTGAAATAAACTGGGCTGAAAACAAGAGTCACAGAGGGGAAAGGAGCACCTAGCAGGACTGCTTTCTGAAACTGAAATAAAAGCCTAGAGGTCCATATGGTGCAAAGTGTGCTGATCAAAAGGAGTGGTTTGAGTATTATCTCAAGCTACTCCTGTTATGCAAACTGACCACAGATATGGAGGCTGTAAGAGAGCGAGCAGGCTGTGTAGTATGTGGGACCTGTAGTAAAACAAGTGTAGGAGTACTTTAAACACTTGAAGGGGAAACATATGTTCAATCTCACAACCTGCTCAAACAAACTGCTGTTTGTGCTCATTTTAGTGTTTGCTTTTAGTTTAAAGAGTGATTCAGCATTTCACTTGAACATGTGTTACATCAAACATATGTGTGTTTTCTAGACCAACCTTTCAACCTTTCATATATTTGAAAGTCTGAAGCACACAGCACATGTACCAGCATCTGTCTGCACCCCCAGAACTAGAGTGAATTATAAATACAGCTGGTTTGTCGCAGCACACGCATGAAATAAATCCCTTGGTGATTTAGAAATGACTGAAATCACAAAAACGAATAAATAAATAATATGAATCGCCTCACCTCTTTGCACATGGGCAGATCCGCGGAGGTTTGCAGAAAAAGCAGCCACAGCAGGCAGTGGCTCAGGTGTGTCAGGCCGGGCTGCATGGTCACCTGCTGTCGGTGCTGAAGTGATGGAGACGAAGGAGAAGAGGTCTGACCTGCGCCCTCAGGTGCTGGAGGCGCGGCTTCCCTCTCACACTCTGGGATGTGATTGGCTTGGTGTTTTTACTCTGAGTCCGAGTTACCTTTTAACGATCACCGTTTTCCTGTGAAAGGTTTAACCGGAAGTTTGCTGTTGCTGAGAAACCGGGTTGTAAACGTCTTGCTTTAGCTAGAGTCGTTTAAAGGCCGCAAAAAGAAAAAATCAAACAAAGTAATCTGGACCAGTGTTTGTAGATCTAAATATGTCAAACCGGGATCCTTTCCCCTCTCCGAGGGTAGAAAACGACCTCACTCTCTGCGGCTACAGGCCGCAGCAGGTGCGTTAGCTTTAATTACTATAACTTTATCTCCTAAAGAAACCTCCGGGAGGCGTTATTGATGCTTTGTGTTCAACAAGTTATACCAAAATATACTTTTTACACTAGTAGCACTTTATTATTAAGAGTGTACTATGTTTTGCTTTGTTTTTTGTTTTGTTTTTTATGAAATTAGGGTGTAATTTACTTGTAAAAGGGCAACACTTTTTTTTTGGAAAGAAGTAACAAGTTATACTGTGAGTAATTTTAAGAAGTGAGTAAGTACCGAGTATTTTAGCCGAGAAACTAACGATATTTCCAAATTTTGCATGATAAATATGGTGTAAAAAGAAGAAAGAAAGTAATTACATATTATTAAGTGTACATGATGTTTTTGATTTCACAAAAACTATACTGAAATTTTACTTTACACTGGGGGAATTACACCCTTAGTTGCAGGCTGTATTACAAGGTCTTACTTTTTAATAAGAATACCATCTGGGCCTTATAAATATAAGTATAAATGTATACATAAATATTCTAACACATTATATTTTTGTTCTTTACTTCCAGTGTTCTGACACCTGTAAGTTTCCTATTTTCTTAGTCTAAAGGACTCTGTTCCACAAAGCTTTTTGGTCTGTTTTGAAAAACTGGGATGCTACAACTAGTGTTTTCTTTTGGACCTAATTGTTTTCATGAGAAGGTCACATTTACTCATCAAATCTCTGTTTACATCTCACACATAGATTTTTTTAGTACTAACATAAAATATTTAATTTCAACATCAGAATTGTAGTATCTATTTATCTATTTTTTTTTTTTAAACTGAAATGAACAGAAGTACAGAGCCAGAGGAGCAAATAAATATCTTGTTGTCTGGATTGGAGCAGATTATTTGGCTCCTTTGTTACTTTTATTGTCATTTTAAAATATTAATGACATGTTGTTTTTTTTTAACTTACCGGGGAACACGGTGGCACGGAGTGACTCACACAGTCCTAGTATTCCCCTGCTGAAATTATGTATAACCACTGCTTAACAGTGTGATAAATAATTAAGGACTGAAAAGTAGATTTGGACACGGGTACCTAATCCTTATAATGTCACTTGATATGTAGGTAACTGATAAATGAAGTAAATTAAATCTAGGTATGCAGTATTTAAAAATACACGGTAAAACATTTCAAAGCATGTTACCTAGTGCACTTAGTTATTGTTATCTAATGAAGTTATTAAAAAAATTAACTTAAACAAATAAGAATTATAAAAACCATTTGTAAGATTTCATTCTACGTGGCTGTCGTTCTATGCTTAAAAATGTAAATAAGTTTGAAATTTGGAATCTATGCATATTGTTTCTTTGGAAATTTGGAATTAGTCTTATTTCTTATCCTGCAGAAAAAAACATACAATAAACCAACTCACATCGCCCAGACTGAGGAACCTTGGAGTCGCCTCCACGACACAGCCACTGTGTCCAGCACCCAGCGGAGTATTTTGAACTGTACACAGGTATGTCGTCAGCATTCACTTATGAAACCACAGAAAGGCTGAAGTATCTCTACTTTGAACGACTGATCTGTACTCAACCACAGACTCCAAACGACAGCCTCGACCTTCAGCTAAACGCGGTCTACGATCACCACAAGAACTGCTTCTGGAGCAAGAACCAGATTTTGTACCAGAAGGAGACTGTCTCTGAAGACCACAGGCGGGTGTTTGTGATGTTTTGGCAGTGGTGCATCAGGTAGTTCAACTGTGTTAAGATTATTTGTATGTACTTTTACAGGAAAGAGGCAAACTTAGAGATGGAGGAAGCAGAAAATGGAATCACAGTGTGGGTCGACAAACAGAGGCGCTCTATTCGCATCAGCTGACACACAGGTAAAGCTTGGTTAAATCAATCACAATGAACTGCAAATGTTTCATCAGCTCAGAGAAACCTAATACTTCTAAAACTGCAACTCCAACCCTAATCCACTGACCCTGGGAGGAGTGTGTCTTTGTCTGGAGTCAGGTGTGTCCAAATACAAACACAATGCACTTATCTTTGCTTCACAGGCGTCTTCAGACAGGGGCTGCTCTACAAAGCACAAGAACGTCAGCTCCGCATGAAGCTTCAAGAGCTAACATCTCTAACAACTGCTGACCTCGGCCCTGAAAATAAACGAGTTCTTTCAATGCTTCTTTATTCTGTTTGTGTTTTTCATTAAAGTGAGCATTAAAGACCAGCGTAGAAGAGAAACAGCAGTACATTTTATTCAAATATATAAACACGAGCCAACTGTTAAAGACACATATGACACAAGATATTGGCTGCATAAATAAGAAAATGTGCAAATGATGAAAACTAATGACAGATATTATGTGTGAACACTTTTCTCTTAATCTGATTTATAGATGCCAAATACAATTAAAACAAAAACAAAAAACTGCAAAAATGGCAGATTAAGGATTCTGAACATTAAGTGAAAAAATACACCCAATAATTCTTTTTAAAAGAGTTTCAAGGAGCACAGGTCATTCCAGGGGGCTCATGCCCTGGCTTTTCTTTCAAGACACCGTCTGACGAAAGCCCTCTCGTCCCACTGGTTGGGGGAGAGCATGTGGGGGCCGTTATGGATGCAAAGGATGGTCATCTCCTCGGCATACGTAAGATTCTGCAGCAGCTGTAGGCAAACACAGCAGGAAGAAATTAAGAGCACTGGGCTGTCGTGCATTCATATAAAACAAAAAAAATATTTCAAGATTAAATAAAATAAAAAACCTAATACTATTATCTGAATACAGTGAGCTCTTTAGAACCCATTCTTTTACAAACATTTGTATGGCTAAGTGCTTGATTTTATATACCTGTGGCAATCTGACTCAAAGATGAAGTGATGCAGCCCAATACTTTAGTCCAAACAGTCTGACTATTTGGCATAAAGTGGCACATAAACAGCTCCTTGGTACCACTGGGACTTTCAGACAGGCAGTCTGCATGAACATAGAACACTTACTTTAGGTGTTATGAAGAAGTACTGGGACGTTGTCTCTTTGCAGGCTGTGCGGACCACAATGTCAAAGACTCTTCTTTCATTTACAGGATCCATTCCCTGCATAAAGAAACAGGTGGGCTCAGACTCTTTAATAAAGGCAATTGATGACTACTGTTGTGTGAATGCCTGTCGGCGTGATCTGAGTTCTATTTATTAAAGTTGTTAAAATGTTAATTTCATGAAAGCAGCGGCACATAAGCTGAGCTCTTTTCAAATTTGTCTGTGTGAAGTGGTTTGCACATAAATAAATGTGTGCAGGAAAAGAAGAAAATGGGCAGTAAAGAGAAACTCGTACCTGGGTTTCCCTAATAATTACACTACCTGCAGCTCATGTGCACCTTTGTTACGGTCGCACTGTTGAGACTGTGTGTAAGAACTACCTGATTGATCTCATCCACCACTCTGAAGGGACAGCGGTTGAGCTCCTGCAAGGCCATGAGGTAAAGCATGGTGGAGACGCTGCGCTCTCCTCCACTCTGATGGTAAGGCGTCAGCTCGTGGAGCTGGGTGGTGGCGTGAAACTTCACCCGGATGCGGATCCCGTACTTGTCGTACTCCTCCTGCAGTGGAAAGACCCAGTATTCTCTTTTTTTTTGTTTCTAAAGACACTCATAAAAATCTTATCCACTCACAAAAAAGTGGATAAGATTTTTGCGAGTGATATTTAATCATCAATAAATCTACTGAATTGATGTGAGTACGACCGCATGAGAGATAACTGTCCTACCGCTGATAAACTGGACAATTTAAGTTTAATTATTTTAAGTCTAGAGGACACTAATATATTCAGTTAAACTAAATTCATGCTGAATTATGAAGAAATATAATGTGAAAAATAATAAGGCAACCCCATCTATATTTTTAACCTTTCCAATTTGATGCATCCGTTAAAAATATGGATACAGTTTAATATTTCCCTCAGTTAAACAGCCTACCATATCTATTCAAAATTCAGTTTTCAATGAACTTGTGCTCAATCATAAGTGGTTAAAGGTGATGCAAAGGGAGACCTCTACCTCAGCAGTGTGCTGTGACTCTGCGATTACCTCATTCTCTGAATGCAGATCAACTTCTCCTGCACACTGCATGGAGCGAAAGAAAGCACTGAACTTCTCGTTTATCTGTTCAACCAGATGTTTCAGAGGATTAAGCCAGCGTTCCTTAGCCTGTGACACAGAAGAAAAAAAGTCCAAATATACACATCATTACACCCCAAGAGCCGTTCTGTCACACAACAAATGATAAACTGGACAATTTCTGTGAAACCAGGTAATCACTCGCCTCAGATATGTTCTGTCGGTAGGCATTCAGGGCGTTGCTCTTTTCTTCCAGCTCTTTCTCCATTTGTTTAATCTCCTGCTCTCTCCTGTTGTACTCATCGACAACCTTTCAAGTCAAGAGAGGTTCAATATTTGTATATATTTATATTTAATATTTCAAATAAGAACATAAATGGAATAAACTGTTAAGTAAAAATAAAACTAATTGTCTGAACAAAAGGGCATTTTTAAGGTCTAATGCAGGGGTGTAAAACATAAGGCCCGGGGGTCAGTATCAGCCCAGCAAAGATTCCAATCCGGCCCACTGGACAATTACAAAAACAAACAAGCTTACAATTTAAATCATGCTGATATTTGTTTAATTTACTACAGCAGCATTTCCTTATTATGCAGAAAAATAAGAAATACTGTTGCTTCTTTTTCTTTTCTAAATGTCTAGTGAAAGTTCTTTCTCCTGAAAGAAAGAGGAACTTTACTTGTCCGGCCCACTTAAAATCAAACTGGGCTGTGTGTGGCCCACCATGTAAAATGAATTTGGCATCCCTGTTCTAATGCATGCTTATTAACATTTCCAAACTGCTTTCTTACTGAAGTTACGACCACGCTGAAGACAGAAGTCCCGCAGCATAAATGAAGACCTGATTTCTATGCGTCCTTACATTTTCACTGAGGCCAGTGAAGCACTCGGCTCTGGAGCGCTCCTCATTCAGCATGGCATCGACCTCATCCAGCGTGTCGGGGAGCTTGCTGAAAGCCTGATTTAACAAAAAAAAAAGAGCTGTGAACTCATTTGAATTTTAGGCTCTGAGGAGCTTCACTGCAGAGATTAGAATATATTATAAGGGTAATATTTTACACAGAGTGAATAGAGGGGGAAGTCTCTTTCACATATTCACCAATAAAACTGTGAAGAACACTCACATTACGCAGGTCTTCGGGTAATGACTGATCAGGCTGCATCTTACAGATCGCCTTTGCTCTCTTCAACAGCCCTTTGCATTGGTCTGTCAGCTGCACCTTTCTCTGCTCCAGACGGCTGCATTTTTGCTTAAAAAACCCCAAACATGACAAGTAAGCATAAATCTGCGATACAAAACCTCCCGATCCTCAGACGAGCAAGCTCCCCATCTAAATACTTACATCAGTGGTCCTCAGCTCAGAGGCACCTTCTCTGCAGTCATTCTCCAGTTTGTTCTTCTCTGCCGTCAGCCCCACCGTCTCCAACGCCAGATGCACCTTCTCCATCGTCAGCTTGGCTCTCAGCTGAAGGTCATGCAGACAAGTGAATAGAAAAAAATGCAATCGTGAAATTATTAAATCGTAGATGTTTTCAATAATATCTGCTATAAAGATGATATAAAAACAGAGAAGGGCTTAATGCCATTCTACCACAGCTAACACAAGCAATGCAGTCAGGTTCCCTTATTCATACCTTCATTTGGGCCATGAATGCAGTCACTATGGTCACTTTCTCAGCATTTACAGCTGCAATTTTTTCTTTAGTCTCCTCCTCAATCTTTGTCAGGTCAATAATATTCTGCTCCATCTGCTTCAGACTAAACACAGAGACAGATGAGTTTTTGAAATCTCATAACCAAGCTGATGCCTCTGTGAAGATCATTTAAGACATATGACAAAAGTCACTGTTAAGCATTTTGTCCCTTTAAATGAAGCTTACCTGTCCTGTTTGGTACTAATTTTCTGCTCCAGTTGTCGTTTTTTCCCCTTTAGTTCAGAGAGACCCTTCTTCTCTGCCAACAGCTCATTGTCACGGCGGTCCAGTGCGACTGCTTCCTTCTGCAAGGCCTTCATCCGCTCGTCGATGTCTCGCAGCTTTGACTCACAGGACTGGTCGCACAGGAGAATGAAGCACATGTTTAAAAAAAGTTTGCAGAAAACAAGTGAAAAGTAGGTCACCTAAGTTTTACTAAAGTGTGCAGATCCACACAAAACTTTTTTTCATCAGTTTTGCATGAAGGGTTTTTGGTAATTTCCCCCTTAAAACAAACCCGGCTCATTTTGCCTGCCTAGTATTGTCCAAATTGCCTAACACTCAAGCAATCAACCCCCTTGATCGGACATGCCCCTCAGTGTTTCAGAGCACATTTATTAACAATTTTAAAACCTAATCTTATACACTTGGTGAATTTTGTTAATCCTTGAGTGGTTTAAAGCACATTTTTCTGTTACATGACAAACTCAAAGCGCACATTTATTACTGCTTTACACGGACTTTAAGCAATATAATATACTGAAATGTCTTGAGGTGCTGCTGTCGTTCCAGCTCTCTTCACACAACTGTTTCCTACCTTCATCTGCTGCTCTAGCTGCCGTTTCTCTTCAGCATCCACAGTGATGGTGAGGTACTGGGAAGGGTGCACCACAGAGTTGCTGGTGCTTATCTTGTTTGAGTAAAAGGACCTTTTGACAGTGTACCTCTCCTCTGTTGTGTACAGCACCTTGAGGTAGGGCTCCTCAATCACCTGAACAAGACAGATCGGGGTCAGTGTCAAAGTCTTTCCACCACAAAAGCAATAAATACAACCAAAGTTAAAAGCGACGGACTCCCAGGAGATTTTGATGTTAAGGAGAACAATGTGGGGTTTTATTAGTTTACATTAAGAAGCTTTTTTTTTTGAAGACAAGCGTACCGTTTTAATCATGGATTTGGTTCGCTCATTGCCCACTGGCACGTCATGCACCCTGTACTGGTGACAGAGGTAACTCATGACCTCATCGGGGGCGTCAAACATCTCTCGGAGGTAGGTGAAGAACCCAAAACGCCTGAAAGCCAGTAAGAAGAAGTAAAAAGATGCAACAGATGCATCAGGATAAAAAAGAACAACAACAACAACAAAAAAACAATACTGTATCGATTTTTAAAAAACTGAACTAAATTTATTTTCTCTCACCTCAGGGACTCAATATTTCGGGATGGCGGTCGCTTAGAACATGACTCCTCCGGAGCACAGATGGAGTTCACCTTCAAGTTCATCTTGTCACGGACCTGAGGGTCACCACAGATCAAACACATCATTAGCTTCACTAACATTTCTAATCGGATGAAATATTTTCCTCCAAGCAGGCGACGTCGGCAGCCTGCAGCATTCTGACCTCGATCATAAACTTCTCCATGTCGTCTTTCCTCTGGAAAACGAACGCACGGAGGTCGTGGAATGAGATGTGGTTCTCCACATACTTAGCAAAGCGGTGATCCTTCACATTGATCTGTAAAATAGAGAGCGAGTTAACAAAAGTAAACCAATCCAAACACTTAACAAGGAAGTCTTCGTTTATCCTGTGAGATGCAATGTGTTTGGTGTTTGGTAGGGTGGTTCGGTATCACATCATCTGATATAATGCCAGTTATGAATTTTTAAGCGATGGAAAAGTGTCTCATCACACCTCGTGCCACTCTGATGGTGATTTAGCAGCTAAAAAAGGAGCTACTACAACAAACTCCAGCAGAGCACAACACTAAGAAAACTGTTCCCGCTGAAGGTGGAAAGAAACTTGTTTCACCACTTCAGTCAAACAACAGAGACATTTGCAAGTTACACCTGAATTATACTTCTGTGTCAGAGCTACATTATAACTTATGCCATAACCAGAATCCCATTTTAGCCCTAATCACTGAACTGGGAGTTCTGGCAGCACTGAATAGGGTGTGTTCATTCTTCCTCTTTTGCACTAAATAGTGCCTGAGCCAATTTAAAGTAGCACCTTGTATACGATATTCAAATGATAAACACACACACTAGTGTTAGGCAACATGCTTACCCTCCCATCAAGGCCCAGCTACACCAGTTCACGTGTTTTGGCACTGCCAACAATTGAACAGTACTTGGAAGAACATTTTCGAGGCCCTGCCATTGTTGCAGAATCACTGTAGTACCTCTCCATCTTCAGAGTAACTCAGAGAGTACCTTAGAAAAATACTTTCTATGCTGCAGTTAGAAAAAGCGAGGTAGAACAGAGTGAACTCTCTGTGAAACTTTTGAGTGACTTAGTCGCCATTGAATATGTTAAAAACAGCCATAAAATGCATCCATTGTTTGTATTGTGGTGCATTTAAACTGATTGTGAGTAAAGGAGAAGCCCACCCCATTCATCTGTACTATGTTTGTCTTGTGAATATCCACCCTAGTGGGTTTTTCTTTTTCTTTGTCTCTTGTAGCTGTAATCTCAGGGCTGGGTGTGGGGAACGTTTTTATTGTTTTTGTCTCTTATCAGAAAACGAAAAATAACGTTTAAGAATTTTCATGAAAAGCACCACATAGGCTACTTTCGTTCTAGTGTCACTGTATATAATGCTGTGTCACTACTATTGCACAATAATGCTGCTGGCACCCTGTGGCAATGCAGTCATGTTCTGAAGGAGCTAGTCTGCCAGCAACGACAGCAGCTTGTTGGGAAAAAAATAAAGGAAAATATATTTAATTTTGTTTATACTAATAAATTCAGCTGAGTGCAAGCTGCAATCACTGATAAAACATCATTCAGTTTTTTTATAACATCCGTGAAATATCATGATATAATTTTGAGGCTATATCACCCACCCCTCTTGAACCATTTATAAGCAGTATATGATCATTTAATAAGTGGCTTTTCTCAACTGGAAAACAGAAACATGGCTGAAATTCATCATTAAACGTGGAGAAAGAATCGTGGATTTAAATGCTTTTAGATACGAGTTGTTTGTTAAATCGGAACCGGATCTCATGAGTTTGTCTGGGGTTTTTTTTCACTTCTATAATTTAGGGCTGTTGAAAACACATTCGCACACTTCCATCTAAACTGCACGTGAAACATCTGCATAGCTTCTAAATGCTACAGAGAGCGCTTTACGTGCAGCACGTCCTGTCACAGTTCAGTGAAACTCACCACCAGCATCATGGGCTCGTGGACGTTTCCACGAAAGAGTTGCTTGTTCTGTCTGAGCCACTGGAGGGCAGCGTGTGTGTCCCTGTGACGTCCTCGCAGCTTCTCCACTTTGGCATTCATCATGTTGTTCATGTCGTTGAGCTTCTTCTCCAACACTGATAAAGAAAATAGAATAGAATCTACATGTAAAGCTGTTGCACATAATGTGCTTTTGTCAGCGAAATGTGCGCCAAAAAAAGAAAACAAAAGAAGTCATCTTTGTTTATGCAAATTGTTTTGGGAAGCTCACTTCTAGATTCAGCACAAAGGTTGTCCTTCTCCCTGCGCAGGTCGCCCTTCTCCCCTTCGATCTTGGCTCTCTCCTCCTGAATGCGCCTCAGATCAGCGTTGACGGCGTTGATGCGCGGGGTTACATCCGGCTGGTCGCCAACTTTGGCAAGCTCCGCCTTCAGGTCTTCGATGGTTCTTCTGGTGTTGCTGATTCGCTTCTGGTGGTCTTCCTCCTCCATCTGCTTAAGTCTGCATTTTTGTTTAATATCGTCAATCTGCAGAGAGGAGTGGAGAGAGCAGTCGTGTATTAACAAAAGTCTGCTTTATGTCAATTAAGTACAAGATAAAAAGCACAACGTTTTATTAATTTAGTCTGTACCAAATGTAAAAACAAAAACACAGCCGTACCTCTTTGTTTTTTCGATCCAGCTGATCTTGTTTCTGTTTGCACTTCAGCGAGGCTTCTTTGATGGCAGCAGTCTGAAAAACAACAACCTCATCTTCACCACCATCATTACAGGACTTGTGAACTGAAATTGCAATATGAACTTATTTTACAGTCTCTAATTCAGAGTTCATTTACTACAAAATCATCATCATCATCATCATCATTTATTTATATAGCACTTTAAAAGCACACCTGGTAGACCAAAGTGCTCTACAATACAAATATGCATATAGTAATAAGATAGCAGAAACCAGACATAGCAATCCGGTTGTTCAGTGATGACGCGACGAATCCTACTTCCGGGTCTAAAGTAGTCTGCGTTTAATATGGCTTTTGTGTTGTTAACATGTTTAATGTTACGTATTTTCTTCTATTTGATCTCAAAAAGCTCCTAAAACAGTCAGTGATCACTGTTGACCTCCCTCGGCTTTTATTACCGCTAATCATTTATTTAAGCTCAGTTTTTAAAACCTTACGATGTAACTACAGCCCAGCCCATGCAGCAGTATATGAATGACTAACCTCGTATTGTGGATGGATTATCTCAGTTGTTCTCCTGGCTGAAGTTTGGTCCTTTTACAGCATCCTGCCATGCGATTACATTTGTTCCTGACCACCGAGAACACTCACGGTAACTTTTATCGAGTGGAAAAAAAAGTTAGCTTGTTTATATTATGCTAACGTAGCTGTGTCGCTAGCGGTCACGCAGCACATCATTATATACCAGCTAGCCCAACTTCAGTAACCCTACAAACGTTACTGCTGTTTAGTTTTCTGTCTTCATTTATGCTGGAAGTGATAACAGAGCTGTACGTTTTAATTTGTTTCCAAAACCCCGCAGTCAGGACATGCTATATTGTATTTAGATAGAAGCTAGCGAGCTAACTCCCTGCTAACTTCTAATTCCGTTAAATGTCATAAATTCCGTTTTCATGGATGCCTGGATGTTAAACTCAATTGTTACACCTGGTAGAGCAGAACGCTGATCATTTTATTAAAGATGAAAGACTTTAGACAGTTTTTCAACTCTCAGTAATGCCACAGTGATCGTTTGATATATGGACCTGCAGCGGAGTTTAGACCCAGACACGGCTAGTGACACGGCTAGTGACGTCAGACTGAACAACCGGATAAAATTAATTTTTAAAAAAAAGTCAGTTACCCACAGAGTTAAAAGCCAGGGAATAAAAATAGGTTTTTAATAAAGACTTAAAAACTGGCACTGATGTAGCCTGTCTAATATGGAGAGGAAGGTTATTCCAAAGCATCGGCGCTGCAGCAGAGAACGCTCGGTCTCCTCCAAGTTTCAGCCGTGACTTTGGGACCGAAAGCAGCAACAGCTCAGCTGACCGAAGGGAACGAGTGGGGACGTGGGGCTTCAACAAGTCAGACAAATAAACAGGTGCCAAACCATTTAGAGATTTAAAAACCAATAAAAGGATTTTAAAACGGATTCTAAATTGTATTGAATAAATTTAGAAAAAAAATAATGTATCCCTGCATCTGCTCGTGAAACTGGACCCGTTACAGAGTACCAGCCTTTGATTTGTCACCTTATCCTTTATCTGTGCCTCTGTTGGCTTCAGCTGCTCGTCAATCTGTTGGATCTTCTTCACCATGGGCGCCTGGGTCTGCTTCAGGCTTGAAAGCTGCTTTCTGGCCTCGTCGCGCTCCTTCTTCACACCCTCAAGTTCCTTACGGGTGGTCTCGTACTCCTAATATCACAAGGAAACAGAAACAGCTTACACAGTTAATTCAGTTTCTCTCTCCACATGTGCGCTGTGCTCATTTCTCTTGTTTACACTCGACCACTCACCACCCATGGTTTCTTCTTCTCGAGCAACTCGATTACATCCAGATGCCTCTTTTTTTCGTAGTAACGGTTTACATCGTGTTTATTCCTTTCATTTCGCTGCTTGGCTTTCTCCAGGAAGCTTGCTTTCTCCTTCACAACGTTCTACAGAGAAGCAAAGAGCCATGTTGCCGTTACATGTCTTTAAGAGGAGGACAACTTAAAAAACGAACATGAATGAATTGTGTTGCAGTTTTTTCTTCTTATTTCTACCACATCAAACTTTGCCTGTTGGATCACTGGCTTTGAGCTTACCTCCAGTTCTCGTTCTTTATTGCGGAAGTTTTTGAGCTCACAGTGGTATTCATACATCTCTGGTGGGCCCACTGACTTCTCAGTTGCTTCCAGCAACTCAATTTTGGACATCTTGGCAAATTCGCCCACTTTTTCCTGCGTGGGGGAAAAAAGCCAGTAAAACAGTGATGAAACTGTATATTTTTGCATCTGTGCAGCTTTATGTTGCAGATGTATAAACATACCTGAGGTAGAAACTGACAGAGGTTGCTGACTTGGATGCGCAGAGCTTTGACTTCCTCTTCCACCGCCTTCTGGCTGCACTGCCGATCATTCAACATCCACAGAGACTGATTGTTCTCCGCATGTATCTCTCTAAAAATCACCACATTACCACCTCTTTTGTACCTTCAAAAACAAAAACAAAGGCTAGCGTTTAGAGTCATATCACTATGCTGAACATGATAATGCAGGTGATGTAACAACTTCTGGCAAATTTTCATTTCATTTTTGAAAAGATGAGGGTTCAGAATTCAAACTTCTTGTCTGAAAAGATTCATGAAGAATTTCTGAAAACATGTAACGCTAACGGAGCAGTAGAGTAATGTAGCGTGTGGAATGTATTTCACATAACTTACAGTTCAATTTCAACATGGCCTTTTTTGCAACCACGCTTGACATAGAGCCCAACCTTTAAAAAAACAAAGCACCATTCAATAATCATCGTCAACAAATGCAGTATCTGCTATGTGAGCTCAATTCAAAGTATCATATTTTGACTGTTAAAGGGGCGGGGAGATGAGAAACAACAGTGCATGCGCTGCAAAAGAGCAATGAAAGATTTTCATAGAGGCGTGCTTATCACCACATACAGCTTGTTTACCAGTCTGCTAACATTATGTTTATTTGCTGGTCTTTTGAAAAGAAAACAAATCCGAAATACGTTTGGAGTGCATCAATCAATGACTTGCATTGCTCTGTGGCTTACCTTATCACCTCTGCCAAGAACAGCTGTCTTGCCAGCCAGACACAGACAGATGGCACACACAATGCTGGACTTTCCAGTACCATTGGCCCCGACAATCATGTTCAGATTAGGTCCAGGATGCACCACAGAGTAGTCGTACGTTCTGTGAGTACAAGGTAGACATTCAGGGGTTTCCTGCAGTGTTTTAGAGCAAAGGTGCTCCATCTCGCCTAAAATAATTGCAATCTACACTAACAGTACAAATGAACGTAATAACATAAAAGTGGCAATACTGCTATCTTACACTTCAAATGGCTGTCTGTTAGTGAGACCTGAAGTTTCCCACATACGGTACCTGTTCATCTGGTCATACTGCTTAAGCATTTGCGACAGGCAGACTCACAGTGAAATACTTATTTACAACCACTCTTATCCCTGCACAGGTTCTGCAATTTTGGAGGCTGGTTGACAATAATACAAATATGTATTACAGATCAACAAGTTAATAAATGTAGAATAGTCTGTATAGCAATGAATGTTTACTTAGTCTGCCATAATTTTCATTAAAAAAAACTTACAGGCAGGTATGGATGACAGTAAGATGAAAATTTATACCAGTAACTGACTCTTGGTTAGTTTTCTGAGTGGAAAAGAAGCTCTGAACAGGTTATCAATATCTACTTATCATCTCTGAGTGTGAACATGGTTTAGAAACAGACTGAAAAAAGGGGATGCAAGTAACTCGCTGTTAAGCTCCACTGCCTTTTTATACAGAATTTATAAGACTGGGGGTACAGGATTTTTATTGACTGGCTGGATTTGACACTTTGCTTTAAGCTAGAGCTGCCTGTGATTCTCATCCCCTTGAAGTAGAAAGCAATGGAAACAGGCGTAATGATAACGAGTTCTTAATGGGGAAGCCCTTCTTTAATATATCGAGTCTATTTTAACACCTGCCTTGAATGTGACCCCTTAAATCGTACAATTAGATAGGACAGCTCACTAAAATACCTCATTTGGACTTAACTGTAGCTGCTGGACCATATAGTCGGTCTGTAGCAGCTTCCATCAGTGGGTCTACGACCTGCTCGTGTTTACAGGGCTCAGGGTTTAACTTTTAATTGCAAACTGGTGGAAAAATGTTAGCATATATGCTATAACTGGTGGAAAAATGTTAGCATATATGCTATCTAGGTCATCTGGCTGTAGCTATCAGCAGGTAAATCGGGGTGTTCCGGCAGTTTCACTTTACAGACGTTGACCGCTGTCAACTGGGGAGCAGCAACTTACAGGAAGTTCTTCATGGTGATCCGAAGTATGGATCCCTCCACAAATCGACCCTCCCCCTCGAGTCCTTCGTCCTGACTGTCCGTGAAAATGCTCGGTAAGCTTTTACTCGAAGTTTGTGAGCTGCTGTTAATGTGACTGAGCCTCTGCCGCTTGCTGGGTTCGGCCATGGTGACCCCAACAGGGAACCTACAAGACAACCAGGCACGTTCATGCACACGGACAGACACCTCGCGCGCTTTGCCGAGTTGCTGCTGAAAGCCGGTTGGACCAAAAAGATCACGTGTATACACAAAGGCGACCACAGCGCCAAAGCTATCGCGAGATATGAATTTTACCCATACAATAACAAACGTACAGCATGCACCTAAAATGTTTGATTTCCAAATGATAACATACTATATTAGAAAATAAAAGGAGAGTAGAAAATACTCGAAAACATAATTTAACACGTGCAGGTGATGCATATTGTGTTAGCGTTAATAAGAAAGATTTCTAATGAAGTTTGCAGTTCAGTTATGGGGAGTTTTAAATGTTATTATACCCTATCATGCCCATCTATGTGTGTCTATGTTGACCAGTTTCCCCTGAAATGAAAACTGATACTGGTCCAGGGAAGATTAGTATGATGGATTAATGCGAAGAGTGCGAGAGTTTAAAAACAAGTGTTATGAAGGTTTTAGATTCGATTCATTAAGTCCTAAAATATAAATTGTGGCCAAAGTGGAACATTCTGAAAATTCGAAAAGTGCCTAATGGGTTTTTTAAATTAACATCTCCACAGGTCAAAAACAGAAATGGGCGGTGATAACATTTCTGAGGATTTGGATCATCTTATCTCTGGACTGTGACTCAGTGTAGCTGTTGAGCTGGCTGCAGGTCTGGAGAACCATGGACGTTGAAGGAAATTAAATTGTATTTTTTTTTTAGACAAGGTCAGAAAGTTCAACTCTTTGGATAGAGTTTAATAATATTTGTAAATATAACTATTTTAAAGCCAAACCCGTTTTATTTATTTTTGGGAAAACAATTAAAGCTTGTACAGTCAATCTTTGAAAATAAATACAACAGAAGTCAGTCCTTAAATGATCTAAATTACTTGATTGAATTAATCCCGTATAGCTCTGTTCCCACTCTCCCCCTTTCCCTTTGAATCGGTCGCTTTAAGGGAGAAAAACTGCTTTTGACTAAAGAAGCAACTTTAGGACTAACACGCCTAGCTGTTTTTACCAGGAAAACGAGCGTTTGGTAAGCCTTGCTTTCCTGGTATTTTCAGTCCGAAGCCTGTCTGAACTCGTTTTAACCGTTAGAATAAGCGTATGTGACGAGCAGCCGTTTCTTTAGGTCGTGCTCCTCCACGGTTCCTCCTGCTGTGGTTAGATCAGAATCGCCTCTGTACTCATTGACCACTGCGAAGCTTGAGATGAACTCAAACTCTCACAGAGCTAGTATATCTGATCAATTCATCACCTCTAACCACGGCACGGAGCGTGGAGGCCCTGAAAGTTTCTGCCGGCTGCACATCGCCACAAAGGCTCGCAAGCGCGTTTCCTATCATCTCCGGTCAGAGCAGAGCCACCTCAGACCGGATCAAATAAGATCAGTGTGTAGGTTTTTAAAATGAACACAGACACGACACACGCACATATCATTCACGCACTCACTCAAACACACAACCATTCACTCAGAAGCCATTCAAACTATAAGGAATACGGAGCTTCCGCTTCCGGTTTAAAGCCAAAAGCCGCATGGGATTATGGGACATCGACTCCGACGATTATTTAGCGACATCACGTGGCCACCAGTAGTAACATAATATACATAAAACAAAATTATGAAACCATCACCTAAATCCTCAAATATATTTCATTGAATTAATTCAAATGTAGGCAAAGCTTTTTAAGTGTTAAAAGGTCTTCATCTTCTGGGATCACCACAGCAGATCACCTGTGTCCCTCTTACTCTGCCCCTAGCTCTATATTCATCGTCTTTTGTCTTTCATCCACTATCCCCCCTCAGCACATGCCCAAACCATCTCTAAAATTGTTTCCAACGCTCTCAGCCTGAGTTGTCCCACTGATGTTATTTATTTCTAATCATTTCCATCCTGGTCACTCTCAGTGAAAACCTTAACATTATCAACCAGGCCTCCTGTCTTTTTTGTTAGTCCCATGATCTTCTCTCACTACCATCTTGTAAACCTTCCCTTTCACTCACTCTGCTCTGCTTCTGTCAGAAATCCCCAACACTCGACCCTCCCTGCACTCTCTTCTTCGCCTCTCTGTTGCTTTGGATGGTTGATCCCATAAATTACTTCCTTTTACCATCCATGATGGGATGGTAAACGGAAGTAATGGTAAACGGAAGTAATGGTAAAAGAGAAAGAGAGTTATGTAAAATAAGTTTAAAATTTTCTTACTTCCTCCTGTTTTTGTTGGTCTTATATTATGTTATGTAATAGAATACTTTCTAACTGTTCCCTTTGGCAAATTCTGTGTGTCTTTATGAGCCAGCAGAATATAATAAGAATAAAGATTTATTTTAATATATATATATTTTAATATATATATATATGTGTGTGTGTGTGTGTGTGTGTGTGTGTGTGTGTGTGTGTGTGTGTGTGTGTGTGTATATATATATAATGTAAAGTATGTAGACTAAACCCCACCAGATGACATTTCAGCTTGTATTTATACAACAAGAATTAATCTATTCTTGTTCTTGTTTAGTGTTTATGCCACAGATACATTTAACATAACTACAATGGACCTAACAATTATAAATAAATACAAAATAAATACTTTTGTAGGGTATTTGTAAGCTGAAAAACACAGAAATAGATACAGCATGTGGAAGTCTTTGTGTCCTCAGAACTGATTAAGAAAAGACTGTGTTGTGACTACACATACACTGATACACACTTAAATACATGCAGTGTGATGTATGTGTGTATCGTCATAAGTCTAACCTGAATAAAGTGTTTAGTCAGTATTGTTTTTTAGTAAAACATTCAAACCTCCCTAACTGCTACAAAAAGTGAATTTAAAGTACAAATACATCAGCGCATGGTTGAAGATGTAAAGATGTGGCACAAACTTTCGCAGCTCCTGTATGAGAGTGAAAACACAGTCATTCACAAACAACAAATAACAATGCATTCACACAGTCTTCTTGCACATTTTGATATCTGTACCAGTTTATTTACCAGTACCAGTTTCTTATAGATCTAACCAGTAAACATTCACAAAGTTTATGGCAGGACATTTCCGGTTGTACTTGGGTTTTCTATGATCGTCTCAGTCCCCAAACTGTGACAACCATCACCATATTATGTTTCTTTGAAGACCTTTGTTGCTGGACTGTCTGTCAGTGCTAATGGGCTGGGAGGAAGAGGAGTCGACTGGTAATAGTACCGTGTTAGGTTGGTTTTAAGCTGCATTTGTGTCAGCGGCAATTACCTAATCTAACATCCTATGCCGTGTGGGGGTTGTGAAGTAATCTAGAATGGCGTAATAAGATTTCAGTGTCTACTACCACTATTGACTACTGCTAGATGGCACATTGAGTCTGTGGATCTGTCATCAACAACATGCTGGCCTTGGATGCAGCAAGGAAAAAGACGATTGACCGACGGAGTGAGGACGTGCAATTCTTTTAGCAATGGACTAAAACAGGAACGCTGCTGCTGGGCACAAGACAGTGGGCCTCCACCATCCTGCCATGGAGGGGTCAGCTGTAAAAAAAGTGAGTTTTCTAGTTGTTTACTTGCAGCGCTGCCGCCGTCTAGTGAGTGAGAGGTCAGTGTCTGGTCTGATGTCCATCTGTCAAAGGTTTAGTTCACCTTTGGTCAGACCACATGTGTTGCTTCAGTGGGCTTACAGTCAAAGTTTATTGTGATTAAAGTATGTAGATGTTATGTAACTTTTCATATGATGGACACTTTGACCACAAATATATAAACTGTGCCTTCTTACAGAATCTTGTTATTGCAGATTAAATATTATTGACACTAATACTCAACAAGTTCATTATAGTTATTTTTAATCTCTGTTATTATGAAACTATATATGTTAGCAGCACAATGTCTGTTTTCATTAAAGACTTTTCTGCATTTTTATGTGTTTTAAACACAAAATTCATTGTGCATATTTTAGCTCCATGGTGGGCATTTAAATGCTGTCTCGAAGTCCGAATTGTTCTGATCAGTGAGCTGATTTGAACATTTGATATAATATTATTGCAATGTCAAAACATTGCTGTTCAATCTTTGATCAAAGTCACATCTGAAGTGATTACATAACAAGGTCATCTTGGAGCCTGGATGGTTTTACATAAGAACAAACAGCCTGAAGATACAAGGCAGCTGTGTTGAACTTCCTAAGAAGAATAAAGTATTTTAATCTGGCAGCAACATTATAATGATTAATGGTCAAAAAACGTATCTTTTGACTGATTCAGTCCAACAGACAGATTGCTTAGTATCACAGAGCGGCATCATCAAGCTAACGTCTGACACTTCAGAGCATTTCTGCAAGTAGGTGAGAGCTTCCTGTAATCCATCTGAAACCTTCAGGCCTTAATTGGAACAATGGCTTTCATCAGGCCTTACACCTGACTGGTTATCTCCCCTGCAGGGGCCCAAGAAGGCCCTGAATCTGGAGGCTTATAACTACAGCAGGAATAGTAAAAGGCACAATACCAAATACAGAGTTTGGGATCATATTTCAGCTGTTGGACTTGTTTATGTCAGCGTCTTGGTCTTATTGGCTTGCCTGACTTTGCCTGAGAAACGCAAGTCATAACAGCACCTGCCATCTGCTCCCTGGTCGCTGTAATCTGTGTCTCCTGGCTATCCGGTTTCAGTGGGTGTGGCAGAAGTAAACGATTGTGTTACAACCACGTTTTCCTTCCACTGTAAGTGGCCTGACTCTGTGTGGTTACATCATTTTATTTGCCACTACAAATAAAGCTCTCTGTCACACACCAAAACTGCATAACTACCTCTCTGACAGACTGGCAGAGCTGTTATGTCACCTTCATTAAACGAAGCTCACATACTTAAGCAGCACAGCAGGCACCGTCTTTTTTAGCCTTTAGCTAATTATACCCTCTGTCACATGAAGGGACGATCACAACAAAGATGTTTTGACAAACCAGGCTGTGTGCATCAGTGTTCACATGCAAAGTAATTAACTTGTGAAATCACTAACAAAGAGCTTCGTTTTTTCTTTTTCTCTTGTTTGACTGCATATGACATCTCACAGAAACTGGGATATGGGCTTCTCAAAAAAGGTAGTTTAAAGCACAAATGTTGAATGATAGATTAGATTTGATTGATAGCAGAATCATGTATATGTTACCAATCAAATATTGCTATCAGTCAAATATATAGTCGTTATAGTAGGATTAGAATTAGCTAGAAATAATCATCTTTTATATTAAGTAGCTTCATCCATCAGTACTGCCGGGTGAATGAAGCAATGTATTCTGTGTTTAAAATGATCTTCAATGACACTTCGATTAAATGTTACAATTCTGTATCTCCAACAATCAAAACTATGAGGACGTTCTGTTACCATGTGATAGTTAATAACAAGGTAGAGTCAAACTTGTTTTCTTTTTCACATTATGAGCTTTAAGAAGAATTTTGAGTTGGTCCATCCACAGGTGACAGCAGCAGTGAGCAGAAGAAACTCAACGGCTCCTCAACAGAAGCGCCGAGCTATCATAACCTGCACCGAGAGCTGCTGCTCAGCCATAAACGGTACGCCGAAAACTCCTTTTACTCTGTGGTCTTAAAGTCGTCACCCACTGAAACAGAGATTGGCAGGAATTTTGTGTTTGCATGTGTCGGTAAAACTGTAGCTCTGACTTTGAAGGGGTCTGCTGCTGGAGGAGAAACCGGAGCTGAAGCGAGTGTTGGAGCAGCGCAGACTGGAGCTGCACAAGGAGGCGGAGATGGCACAACGACAGCCCTCAGACCTGGAGATGGAGCTCCGCAAGAGGCAGCAGAAACTGCAAGAGGTAAGAGGCACATAACTGAGAGGGATTTCACAAAATACTAACAGAATACAACCTGGCTCTTCTCAGGCTTTCTCTTTAACTTTGTTGGGATAAACTGATGTCCTTCCCCCCAACAGTACGAGCAGGAGGAGATCAGGCAGCGAGAGAGTCAGCAGAAGATCCCAGAGTTTGTCCGTGTGAAGGACAACCTGAGGCGCACACAGACGTTTGAGCAGTGAGGCCCTGAGGCTCTCCCATCAGCCCCTGCAGCATCTCACCATAGTGGCCCTAAATCTGGATGTTCACAGTCTACAGAGCTACATCCCGCATACACCATTTTGCTTTACGTTTCTTCACAATGTACTTTGAGTTATCACATTTTGTTTAAGCAATCACTCATACCAGGCTAACATGTAATCCAGAAATACACTATTTTGCCAAAAGCACTCTCTTGTCTGCTTTCACATGCATAGGAACTTGAGTGACATCCCATTCTTAATCTGTAGTGTTTAATATGATCTCAGCCCACCCTTTGCAGCTACAACAGACTCAACTCATCTAAGAAGGCTTTCCACAAGGTTTAGGAATGTGTTTGTGGGAATTTTTGACCATTCTTCCAGAAGGTCAAAAAATTCCATTAGTTGGATGAGAAAGCCTGGTTCACACTCTCCACTCTAATTCATCTCAAAGATGTTCTGTCAGATTGAGATCAGGACTCTGTGCAGGTCGGTCAAGTTCCCACAAAGTTGGGAACATGAAATTGTCCAAAATGAATTGGTACGCAGAAGCATTAAGAGTTTCTTAAGGAGTCAAGCTCAACTCCTGAAAAACAACCTCACACTATAATCTTCCACTACCGAACTTTATACTTGGCACAGTGCTGTCAGACAAGTACTGTTCTCCTGGCAACTAGCAAACCCAGACTCAAGCGTGATTTGCCACTCCAGAGAACAGGTCAGTACTGCTGTAGAGTCCAGTGGCGGTGCACTTCACACCACTGTACCTAACGCTCGTGCTTGGTTACGTGATGCTTGGATGCAGCTGCTCGGCCATGGAGACCCATTTCATGAAGCTCTCTACAGACTGTTCTTGAGCAACTCTGAAGGCCACAAGAAGTGTGGAGAGATTGACTGCAGAAAGTTGCTGACCTCTGCGCACTTTGCACCTCATCATCCGTTGACCCCATCCTTGTGATTTTTAAATGACCTACCACTTAGTGGGTGAGTTGCTTTCATTCCCAAATGTCCTCCACTTTGTTGTAATATCACTAACAGCCGACTGTTGAATATTTAGTAATGAGGAAATTCCACAAGTGGACTTGTTGCACAGGTGGCATCCTATCACTGCACCAAGCTGGAATTCACTGAGCTCCTGAGAGCAACCCATTCTTTCACAAATGTTTGTACAAGCAGTCTGCGTGCTAGGTTCTTGATTTTATCACACAAGTGATTGAAACAGCTAGACTGAATATGAATGAGTGAATACTTTTGGCAATATAGTGTACTTCCATAAAGTCAGTCACAGTTCTTTTTCTGATTGGGAAGTGAAATAATAGAGAAAGCTCGCACTGAGCTATGAGTCTGGATTTTTTAAAATGTTTTTCTATACTAATTATACTTTTTTTTTTCCAAATTAGTTTCACATGCTTCTTCCAGGATCAAATGAGCATGAGATATCAGTTAAGCCTGATTCTGTCCGTTGTAAAGACCATTATGCAACTGCTGAGAGGAACATTTTCAACAGAGCTGTTTTGTATGAATAAAAATTCCCCAACACTGCAAAATATGCATGTTTGTTTATTCTTCTCTGTCATGACTTGGGATTTTTTTAGAGTGTCTGAGTGCTGTGGAAATGAAAGGTTTATAGCTTGCTGTGATGTTTTGTTGCACTGGACACCATTCAAAGCACTGGGGACTGATTTGCATGCGGCTCCACTCCCCGAGGGCTCTCACGGTTCTTTCACATGGATATGGGACTCTGCTTAATTAGCTGATCTTTTCATTCCATCACGCCATGAGAGGAGAAAGCACAGGCCATCTGGAGAAGGCTTTTCATCATCTATAGACTAGGAATACCCAAGGGTCACTGATACAACCGGCTGAGGGCACATAGTAGTAGCCAGTTTGCTGTTTCAGAATTTATTTTAAGTAGTTTTAGCAATTATGTCATACACAAAAGAAACCCACATGTGCAAATTGAATTAACAGAACAACTTTAAATGTGCAATAACACATAAGTGCTGTACTTTTAAAGTTAAGATGTGAGGTAACATTATTGTATAATTGTACGCATGCAAATAGCCTAAAGGCTATTCTCATAATTAAATTTTTTTTATATAGTTTAGCATTTCATAAGTTACGCACATGTATTTTGTGTAAGAACTTGAGCAGGAGTTGGTTACAGATGTCAAATAAATGTAGTGAAGAGTAAACGTGCAACATTGTCTAAGGCAAAGTAATAATAAAAGGACCAGCATCAAATATAATAATAATAATAATAATAATAATAATGAATGTAAGCGAATTACATGGAAATGAATTACAAAGAAGATCACATGGTTAAATATAGCTTTGTGGAAACTAAACAGCAATTAAAAGTATATTTCTCTGTCATTTTAATTATGTTTTATTTATGTTAATGTGTGAATGGCTCACGCTGTACACAATTCTTCATTATCATGGCGGAGGAAAGAGGAGAGCGTGGTCTTCTCGGCCAGCACTTACCAGCCAGCTGTCCTGTTTTCTTTCTTTCTTTTAACAAAACTTTGCCTCTACCGCCTCCCTGTCGCCTTTTGTGCCTTTTCTCAAATGAAGCCCCCCCTCAGCAGTCGCGTGCTGTGTCAACAAGCAAAGCGTGTCTGGAAAGTCTGCAGCGTCGGACCAAACCAATACAAGAAGCGAGGGGGGCGTTGCAGACAGAAAAAATAAAATCTCATTCGGTTAAGCCGAAATTGCTACTATTTTACAAAAGCGTGAGCTGTGACTTAAATGTAAGTTAATTTAAAAATGAATATTTTTACATAAATACTGAAGCAAAAATCAACAAAGCTCGCCCGTAGTTTGATCCAGAAAGTGGACTCGTCTGAAACAGATGTCCGGAGCTCTTCCCTCACATCTGACCAGAGAAAGTTTGAACTCTCGCTGCCTCAGGAAAGATGCTGATGTAGAGGAACAGACCGCGAGCTGAAACGTAAGTACAGACTATTTTCTGTGCGTTAGCAACACCCGCTAAAAAAGAAGAAGTCATAAAATAACCGTCGATGTTAATGTAAACAGCAAAAAGGTAGGCAAAGCTGGAAGTTTTTATACAATTAAATTTTAGAGAAACGTTACTGAGCAGTTAGCCAAACTGGCTATTTGTGCGGTATATAATGCTTAAAACAGAAATAACTTCAAGGGATATGCTATTATGACACATCTAAACATTTCTCTCTTAATCTCTCCTTTAATCCATCATAGTTTAGATGAAAATCTTTTTCACTTTTTATTTCACTGCTTGTGTGCTTGCTTATTTTTACACTCATATAAAAGCGAGCTAAGCTAAACCATAAATATAATGTGCCTTGTGTTGATATGTGTAGATTAGTGAGCAGCTATGAAATGCTTATTTGATTTATGCGTCAGTAGTAACGACCCACTAGTATAATATGGTCTGGCGATGATACAGAGTAAGTACACTCACTCTCAGTACTTGAAAACATGCAAATCCAAGACTTTTACTTGTAATGGATTACTGGGGTGTGGTGTTTTTACTTGAGTGAAGCACTGACTACTACAGACCAGAAAAAGATGTCAGAAATACAACCACCAGACTCAATAATAACTGGGCTGCTAAATGAATGAACAGGTTGCTTTGAAAGATAAACAACCCTGCAGGACTTATGGTTGGGAAAAGGCTTGTCAGTACCAGCTGTTTTGTTGTCCTCAGCAGAAGAACAAACACAGACAGGCATGAAGTGTCACTGTGATGCTGGAGACAACACCTCTGTGTCGTCCTCCACTTCTTTTGTGAGTGGTGGGCACTTGAGGGTGACAAGCTGTAACCACATCCCGGCGATGGTCTGAGATGACCATCAGTGTCCATTCAGAGGCTTCAGAAATGATGACTCAGAGGGACAAGGTGTCATGAATCATGATCACCCCCAGCCAGTGTTTCAGCCTCTGGAGAACAATGGAGGATCTCTTCTGGCCTTTGGTATTTACACTGTCACTGGGCTGTGACAGAGCTGGTGTGTCTGGTCAGCATATGGCCTCCAGTGACTGAAAGCAGATCGGCTTGGTGCTTATTACCCCTGCATTGTCTGCCTGAAAGTGTTGTTCTGAATGAAACTTGTCAGAGGAAAGATGCTGACAACATATCAAGTTTTTGATACCATTCCTTTTGAAGCTCATGCTATCACAGCCTCTTTTACTGCTCTTTTCAAACTCAGCACTGCTTCTTAAGGCAAGGATCTCACTGCAGTGATGTCCTTTGTAATACAATACTTCATTTTTTTCTCTTGCCTGCAACTCCCCCACTCTGATACATTTTTCTTCCAGCAGCATATATTGTCTACAGAGCGGATCCATTTTGCTGAATGGATTTTGGCTTTCCATGAGACTCTGAAAAAAAAAGAAGGCATGCTGTAAAGTCGTTTGGTTTCTTCCATAGTATCAGCATTCAGAAGAGAATCTTAATTACAGGGTTCGAACAGGCCTCGGTCTGGTTTCAGGCAACCCTCACGGTCCCCGTTGGTAATTCCAGGGCCGACCACAGTGGTAATGAGCACGGAGGTGATGGCTGCAATCCAGGAGTACGCAGCTCCAGAGGCTCATGGGAAAGGGTGGTGGGGGAAGTCTGGGAGACAGTAAATCCACATTGTGATCTCTTGCCATAAACATCAACTTCCGTAGATGTTACACAGTCATGGACCAGTGACCAGTGAGGATGGGTGGGACAGTCATCTCGTACTCCTGATGTGTTTCTAGGCAGACATCATAAGCAGTGATCAAACACTTCCCTGAATTAAGATGTTTTGACTACATCAATCAGGTCTTCCGGGTGGAGACTGTGCTATCAGCAGCTTTACTTCAGGAAATGGACTGCTATTCCTGTCACAGTCAATCGTGAAAAGTCTTGGGGTTTTTTGGCGCTCCTTTACAGCGTAATGTCAACAATCCCACGGCTCCAGGTTCTTATGAAAGCTGTGACGAATGGCATCAGCGTTTTGGCAATAAACTGCGACTTCAAGTGAGAGTTTTTCCCAAACTCATCCACACACCCACCAACTCACCCACTCACTCACTCAATCAGCCTAGACCTCCGACCACAGACTCTTGTGAAAGTCTTCAGACAGTTATGGGGTGTAAGTGGGTAAATCCCACATTACCCTGTCTGTCTCTGATTACCAGGCTGGATTCCTGTTGACGTATTTAGCTTTAGATTGCTGCAGCATGGAGCCATGTGTCTGGGAGCAAAACCTTGCACCTTAAAATCTCAGCCCTGCTCCATTCTGATACTCTCTCGCTGTCTCAACAGCCTTGTCTCAATATTGACCCGGCACAGCCGCTCAAGCCACAGTTGTCAGCAGATATTGCGCCTGCAGCAGATTATTTAGGCTGGTTTTGGGACACAGGCCCTTTGTTGCAGTGTTGTTTTACTAACTCGAGCTGCTTAGCTGTGTTCCATTGTGCCACTGGCTGCTCATAGCTGTGTCAGTTCGCATGAGTTGCTGTTTTGAATGGAGAAAACCTATAGGACACACAATAATATCCTGTCAGAGAAGGTTTTCATTCACGCAGGCTCTGTGCCTTCCTTGTCTCTACAGGAAAAGGCCTGATACAATCACCAAACACAGGAGCTAAGGATTATACACAGAAGCCTTACTGTCATGTGGTGTCTATTTTCATGGCATCTTACCTCCCCTTTTATTCCTGACCAGTGACACATCATTCACTTTTCGAATGAGGTTTGGCTGGCCCAAAAAGTTTATGAATATGTGGCATTGATGCAAGGCAAGGAAATAACATCCTTTAACCATGTTAGAGACCATAATGTTGCCTCTTGTGATCTGCTAGCTTTTTTAGAAGAAGTCTGAGACATGTGAGATCCAAAATAAATTAAATGACCTACAAAATTGAGAAAATAAAGGCAGCATTCTCTGTCTCCGCTACCCTAAGGTAATATCAAGACAACAACCACACACAGACTCATGGTCTGAATGTAAATGGCTGTCAGCTTGTTGAACCCTATTTCCAATTTGTTGTTGTCACTGTCTTTCTCTTCTTGCTGTTGTTCCACTCCACACCTTGTTTTAGTTCATTATTAGTCACATGTTTGCTGGAGAGCAACAATGGGACAGAGCGGGTCATAAACAAGAATTGTGTCGGCCAGGTTTTTGTGCTCAGCATTGCACAGGAGTCAGCAGGCACCTTGTGATCTGATGCTGCGAGTACAAGCCCAGCATTTAGACATTCTTCCACTTCAAAGCTCCCAGGGGGTTTTCTGGACACTGGTTGAATGGGAGCCGAGGAAGGGGTGCACAGGGGGAACAGGTGCAGTCCATAAGTGGGGTAATTCCCGCTGCCATCTGCTTTCTTTTTCGGGGTCTGGGCTCTTTAAACGCCCTCTGACACGCCTCATGGCGACACACTCCCCTAGCCGCAGCCGCAGCATGCCCCGTCACCATGGCACCGTGATTCAGATTAACCCCGCACATGTGCCGAGTCAACCGTGGGGGTCTGCTTCTTTTGTGAGTGAGCAAAGGGAGGGCGACAGGGGTGGAGGAGGGGGAGGGAGATGGAGAGCTGCACAGATAAGTGTGTAAAAAGGACACTTGCCAGTCTTTCACTTTTGTTAAGTGAAGCAGCAGAGACAGACTTATCAAATCCATGTGAGGGGGAATACAAGCAGTTTATTCCTAGCAGTAAACGGTCTCATTTTAGTAATCTGAATAAACTTTGTTGTTTCCAACAGGTATATATAAAAAAGTCAAGAGCAGAGAGACAAGATGACGGCCATCGAGAGTAAAGAAGAGATCAGCGACACGGACAGTGGGATTATCCTAAACTCCGGTAAGGACTGTACTGAACAGATGTCCAGTCAAGTATCTGCATCTTTCATTTTTGCAGATTTCATACTGTTACTTACAACTAAGAGTTTAATGGAATTTGAGGCTCTTAGCTATATTAACATTTGAGAAATGAAATAAAAATAAATAAATCAGGTGACATTTTGTTAAATAAACTTATATATTTTTACTTTGTAAATATGTAATTGGGACATTTTGTCTGACTTTCCTCTAACATACTGCATCTTTAGCATTTTTTTAAAAGTTTGTTGCTATTTATCAACCCACGCTTTACATCAGTACTGATGTACTATATCTGCTGTAGCTCCAGTATCAATACTGACATAACAAGATAGCAAACTTCTTAGACCGCTACTCAGTGTAAGGTTTCTGCGATAGCTGCCCTGTATGAAAAGTATTGGCAGTTTCTATAATGCTTAATCCACCAGTCTGTGCAAACAGAATGATAGTTTTAATGCTATAATATAATTAATGTTGATATTCATAAATGTTACAAAAAAGCAGAAGAAATGGCAAAGCAGATTATTATTATTTTTTATTATTAAGAAGCAAAATTGTTTGCATTCCTGAACAGAAAGTTAAGTTTTAGTTGTTTAATGTTATGCTTGAGTAATTTCTGCCTTCTCAGAGAAGTTCATTGTGCTGGCTCAACTTTGGGTTTATTTTATTTTTTAGCTTTAAAAATGTTTTTAACAGATTTCTCAAATATTTGCATTTTCCTCTTTATAAGCCCTCTGTCTATTTTAACTCATTATCAGCTCACATAAGAATAATACAGTTTTAATATATGTGGAAGGTACTGTGTGTCTTTCTGACTCTGTGTCTGTCATGAAACTAATTGGAGGGGTGGAGCGTGGGCAAAGAAAGACTCCATTAAACTCTGTGGATTAGCCTTTTGTGGAAAAATGATCTGTGTTTAACTATAGTATTTAATACAGATTCATAATGTAGTGCATTTAAAAACATCTCGTCACAGCAGAGCAAATGTTAGCTTATATGACAGCATATGATGCAGACGGGAAAGTACAATACAGCTTCAGTATTGTACATAATGACCGTGTTATACGGGGTATGAGAATAAATGTTTGCACATCAGTTGTGCAGCACTGGCTGAACTGATAACAACACTTTATATACACTATATAAAATATAATAAAAAATATAACAGTGAAATTATTTTTAAGTCATTTTAAGTCAGGTTCAGACGCAGACGCAGGTAAAGCCTGATTTTGTGTGTGTTTTTGCAGGTCCCGACAGCCCCACGTCCCCAGTGAAGGACCTCACCACCCACACCAGAGCCCTGAAGCTGAAGCACCAATCTCTGGAGGAGCGTTTGGAGATCTGCCTGCTGGAGCTCCGAAAACTCTGCATCAGGGAGGCAGTAAGTGACTCCTGGATTAAAGCTTTAAATCAGTATTGAAGATTGCTTCTTTTTACATCATAACAATACTTTTGTTTTGTCCTCACAGGAGCTGACAGGTGTACTGCCCTCAGACTATCCAATGATGCCAGATGAGAAGCCACCACGTGTTCGGAGGAGAATTGGTGCTTCATTCAAGCTGGATGAAGGTCTGATCCATCTAGATAAACAGGTACAAACCACCATCAGTGTTAAGTGTTAGTGGAAAGAGTCAGCACATCAGCTGAGATGTAAGGTCAGAGTTTGTCTTTTTTTAGCACTCAGAGTTGCAAGCGCTGGAAACTGAATTGGCCCTTCAGCGGCAGATTTTTGAGGCAGCCCGCAAACTCTCGCTTGAGGAGAACCTCAGTAAGCCACAGAAGAAGGGCCGGCTGCAGCAGTGCAAGAGGGAGGAGAAGAAAGTGAAGGAACTGCAGCAGGCCGTGTTCCAGCATAGAATCAAGAGTGAGTGCAACTCACCCAGCGTCAGCAGCCAGAACAAAGGTGAGTGACTTTGCTGCCCCCTTCAGGCCAGGCTGTGCAACATGCAGTGCACTTAATGGAAATGTAAAATGTTTGGCGTTTGTGTGCAGATCTGTGCATGTCTGATGACAGCTCACTCTCCGATGTGGTGGCGCTGGATGATGGTGAGCTGAATGATTTTAAGGTTATCATGACATTCATTTAAATATGCAGTAGAAGAAAAGACAGCTCTGATAGAGCATGGTGTCACATTCAACACGCAAATCATTCTACATGTCTTTTTATGAAATTAATTGCGGGTCATGTGTAAAAACAAATATGGGTTTAAAATTCCAAAACTCACTTTAATAATGTGATTTAAATATTTTTAAAAATAGTGAATACTCTACTGACTTGTTTTCCGTTTAGAAATCATTATTTAATGTTCTCTCCAATCCTGTATAGATCTGGACATATCCAGCCCCCTTTCACCTCCAGTGTTGGACGCTTCATATTCAGATCCCCTTCAGCTGTCAGCCCAGACTGTGCAGACATCGCACCAGTCCTCAAGCGAGCTCAGTGTGGAGCACGAGCCCGCTCCCATCCAGAATTCCCCTTGGAAGGAGTCCAGTCTGGACCATCCTTACCAAAAGGCCACCAAACCTCCGTCTGCCTGCAGCAGCAGGTCCAGGTAAGGACTGAAGAATGCTAACAACTAGTGAAATACACTATTATACTCCAAGCTAGATTGTACCTTATTTTACAGTTTTCCATTTGATAGATGAACTTAGATGAAAGCAGGTGCAATGTCAGCCTTCTTGTGCTGGATTAGCACATAGTAAAGCTTCCTTTTTCTGAATGTGTGCGATATCTCATGTCATGTCTCCTGTGTGCAGTAGCCCAGCAGCAGCCCAGGTGTCTGCAGAGAGCATCAGGATTCCTCTCACTCAGTTTGTGAAAAACTCTGCCCTGCGTCACAGCAGCTCCACCAGCGCCCCCTCCACCCCGGAGCTGTTCATACGCCGGCAGTACTCCCAGTCCTTCAGGTACACAGACAAGTTATGTCAGAGTCATTTGTATTATCAGAGGAATTAAAGACAATAATGTTGTATTAATGTTTCAAATTTTACACAATATCCCTTCTCAGACTTCCAAAAAGAAAGCCATCTGACGTGGAGCGTTTCAGCTCAGAGAGCAGTCGAGGTCGAGCTAGGCTGCCCCAGCGACGCTGCGTGGCTGACTTCATGGTGCGCTCCCCGGAGTACTCTCCTCTGCGTCCTTACCAGTCCAGCTCTGAGGACAGCAGCTCAGAGCACTCGTCATCCTCTAGCATTAGCTCTCCTGGCAGGGAGAAGCCGACTGAGATCCCAAAGCTCTGCCCACCGCCTTACGGGTTCCACTTTGGAGCACAGAAGAAAGGAGTCTCTCATTTCCCCAGTATGCACAAAAATACGAGCACCAGCTATGTTAAGGCAGCGGCGGAAGATGGACCCCTCTCCCCGCAAGCTCCAGACATGGGGAAGTGCTTCATCTCTACTGTGGCACGCAGCACTCAGCAACGACAGTGGCAGGAGGGGACACCTTCACCGAGAAGCATCTTAAAGCCCCCTCCGCCTTACACCAGGCTCGTGCGGACGCCCTCGCTGAAAGAGTACCCAAACCACGCCGTGAGGCTGCTGCCCCGGGAGGTCGTATCAGAGGAGCTGAAATCGTGGCATCAAAGGAATCAGCTACAGAAGCTACTGCCAAGCTGCGGGGAACAGCAGAGCGTTACGAGCCCCATTTCACCTCACCTGCCTCCTTTTGCACAGGTAGGTACAAGCACCAGCTATGTTAAGGCAGCGGCGGAAGATGCATTAATATGTTTGACTCTTAACATATTAATGCATTGAAGCTGTTACTTTCGTAAATTAGATCAGTGATTCCAAAAGTGTGGGCTGGGATACTGCAAAGGTACTCAAGTTAGTATGTGTGCCGTTATTTATATAAAAAGTCAGGTTAAACTGGTAGTAGGTGGTGGTTAGTTTGTGGTATTACTCGTTACACTGACCTAAATTTAAAGCTCTTTTATTGACGTTTGTGTCCTAGTGATATGTGGGTCACACAATGGCATTAATGCTTTGCATTTGACTGGGTAGCATTAGCAACTAAGAGCCAACAGCCTGTGTTTTTATGTTTTGGTTTGGGTTTTTTTTTTTTCAAATACATCACTTTCTCTTGTTTTTTGATTAGAGGTTGCTTGGTCCCCATGGGATTTCTGGCAAATTGACACATTTTCACTTGAAAACAACATGAAATATTTTTTACTGAACTAGATTAGAGATCTAATGTATTTACAATGTGCTGGCTTTGTGACTTTTTTCACAGGGTTCAGGTAACCTGGTTCTCCAGAGGGCTGTAGACGGGACTCCCCTTCAGTGGTTTGTTGCCGAGGATGCTGAGATTGTGAGCCAGGTGTAGCTGACACGCCTAAAACCCCCTGCAGTATGATGACTCATTCCTTTATTTATTAAGTCTTTGGACTCTCTGTGAGATTGTTTGTTGACATAATGCAGAAAACGTGGACCTGTTGGTATCACTGATTAATTTAATGTAAGGTGGTATGCCAGTTTTATTTATTTGGTAATACATCTGAGGTGAAATAAATCTGATACAGTTTCATAGCTTATTTCAACAAAGACCATAAACTTGCTGTTGTTTGAAGACCTTTTTTTGTGGCTGGAACACATTTTGCACATGCAGTTCACCCACAGTAGATTTAAAATAGCTTTCCTCATTTCTAATATAATTTTTGACTTATATTCTATATTTATTATTTAAAGACCCCCCCCCCCCTTTTGCAACATAGACTTATCACTAAAACTATGATAGCCACCTATAAGCACGCACAGCAATAAGTTTTTAGAGGTATATGTGTAGATATACATAGTGAAATCTGTCTGATAATGATGTGAAGTGAGCTGAATCTTAACATTTGAATCTTGCTTATTAACTCCTATTAACCACTGATGCCTTTAAGGGCAATTTTGGTGAAAGTTTTCACTGCGGTATGGTGTTTCTTACTAACCGAGTGATTGTATCAGTTTTGATATGTTTTGTATATTTATAATAAAAATATTACCAAAATGACCCATCTGAGTGTATCCCGCCTCTCGCTTTATGTATGGGCTCAAAGTGTGGTCATAAATATTTTGTACTTGTAAATCAGGATTTGTATGTGTAAAAAGAATTTGTGTGTGCGTAAAAAAGATTTGTGTGTGGACTTAGCCAAAAAGTACGTGTGAAACTCTGCACTCAAGTTTCAAGTTACAAGTACGAATTTTGACCCTATTTTTCTTCCTTTCATCTGATTGGCCAATGTCATGTCAATCACAAATTTAATAATCCAATAGGAGAACAGAGGGGTTTGGCTATTGGAGGGGTGCGTTATGGAGCTTCAGGTCCTAAAATGCATATACTATTATATATTGTACATATATTTATTAGTTTCAGATGTAGCCATTCTTGTATTTTGCTTGTTTACATTATTGTATTTTGCACAACTCTGTTGCTTGTGAAGCTCGCACACAAGAATTTCACTCACATGTGCTGTACCAATGTACCTGCACATGTGATGTGACAATAAAAGTGATTTGATTTGATTTGATTTGAGGGAATAAATGCTTTTACATGCCAGTCCAGCGTTTTCCTTCATCACCTTCATGGAAAACAGTCTGTGGTGATTTTTGTTTCACAGGTTTACCTGCTTAATACAGGGACCTCCAAAGCCTGGGGGGGGGGGGGGCAGTGTTGTGGAAATGACACAGTCTTCACTAGTGGAGATAGTTACAAAGCTTTCTTCGTTATGAATTAACGATCCATGTTTTTATTGAACATTTGAAGATAAAAAAACAAACAAACAGAAACTCTTGTAGAGGACATAAGGTCAGAGATAGAAACGACAAGGAGCAGGTGCATCTAGTACAGGTAGAGCTGCTGCAAAAACCCACAGAGCTCAGCAGCCAGCGCAACTAATTCTGGATCCTTTGCTATTAGTTAGCATTAGCAGCACATGCTGCATCCGATGTGTAAGGACCTTTATGCTGAGCACTGTGACTCACAGCAGTGGTCCTGGGTCAGCCCTGACTTTGTGTTAAACTAATCCTAAAGTAACAATGGTATTTCTAACCACTGATATACCACAACTTTTTCCTTTCAACAGCTGCTGAAAGTTACGGGGACCTAGCTTCTATCGGACATTTATATAGAGATCCTCCAGCTTCAAACTGTATTACCCTTCAAGGACCTGCAGTTTAAAAAAGCGCCCCTCAAACAGCCAAACCCATCTGTTCGCTGATTGGAATGTTAAATTTGTGATTGACATGACATTGACCAATCAGCTGAAAGGAAGAAAAATAGGGTCAAAATTCGTACTTGTAACTTGAAACTTGAGTGCAGAGTTTCACACGTACTTTTTGGCTAAGTCCACACACAAATCTTTTTTACGCACACACAAATTCTTTTTACACACACAAATCATGATTTACAAGTACAAGATATTTATGACCACAATTTGAGCCCATATTTATGACAGCTGAACTGGATGAGCAGCAGAAAATGGATGGATGTTACCAAAATGTATGATTCCCTGTGACAAACACAATGAACGACCAAAAGCAGGGCATCAAAAACCATTTTATGTTTGTTTACAAATAGCCTTCAATTGTCGACGCACTAATTCACGTGAAGCACTGATGACTGTGTTTCATGAAACTACCACAAGAAGTAACTCAGTGTTACGACACAGAAAATCACAAACGTGCACAGGAGAACCAGCCGGCAGCGCTGCAGCCAGTGAGTCAGAGGATGTTGCCTCCACCTGAAGAGAGCAGTCGGTCAGTGTTTATCCAAAGTTATCAGAAATAATACACTTTTGAAAAAGAACAAACATGACGTGTCCACTTACATCCCCACTGTGGAGATCCGTCTGCAGATATTTGCCATCTTTTTCTCCCTTCCTTTGTTGGATAAGACTGCTTTGCCCCTGTGTCTGTGCCGCAAAGTATCCAGAGAGAAGCTGTAAATATAAAAGCACATTCCTCAGTTCCAACTTCTTGAAGCTTGTGATGCTTTTTTGTTGATAAAGTTGCTAATGCTGACTTTAGTAAGAGCTGTATTTGTCAAACTAGACACAGGCCCCAGGGCCAGCAGCAACCAATACTGACACGAAACGCTTCAGAAATTGGTCAATACTGCAGGCTGTTGTGCCTCTCAGTTAGTCCACCTCCTCTGAATAGTGCCATACTTTTTGTTCAGAGTCTTGCTGTTGTTCACTGGTTTTGATGGGGGGCTCTCTGGGGTTAGGATGGGAGCGGGTCCTGGAAGAGCTTCTGATGGAGTTTCATCTGGATTGTGCGGCCTGAAGTAAGACATGTTCGTGATAAATGTTACCATGTAGTTAGGATACCAAAAAATATGCCTGTTGGCTCTAGTTCACCTGTCCTCCACTGAGTATCTGTCGTCCTTGTTCATGAAAGAGCAGCTGGACTCTGAGCTCATGGGAGAGGGGCAAAAAGGGACAGCCTTCTTGCTGGAAGAGAGACGCTTTCTGGAGTCTTGCTTTTTCCTATCCTGGAGACAAAGAAGACCCTCCCTGTGGTTTATGGCTGATAACATGAGAAAAAAGCAGGAAGGTTTATTCAGGAAACCTCCCTTACCTGAGTTTGGCTGGAAATTACTGATACACAGACCCTTCTACGGATGTGCTTCTTGTTAAAAAACAAACAAACACACAGATAAAAGGCAGATTCAAGTTCAAAAGATTGCTTAAACCTACATTAGACGTTACAAGTATCCAAATATGCATACCTGCTGAGTATCTTTCTTTATGTTGTCACTTTCCTCTTGATCTACAACAATAAATCCAGCAATTACTCAAACTTTGCACACAACTGCAGAAGAAAACAAGTGACAAGAAACACACCACTGATGCAGAAACCTGTGGAGGCTCTGGGATCTGTGATGTTTCTGCAGGAGCCCTGCTGCTGCTGCTGCTGCATCATCATCCTTCTGGCTTCTTCCAGCTCAGCTAGATTTCTGTCATATCGCTTCCTCAGGTGCTCCACGTGAGCCACCATGAGTTCCACTGCTCTACTCACTCGAGCCTCCTAAACAAAGCAGGAAATAAATAGAAAACTCCTACTCCCAGTGCTGGTCCCAATATAGCAGTAACACTTGTTTTTAACTGAGCCTGACCCATAGTGTACCTGATGCACGGCACCGAGCACCTCTGCTGTGTTAGAGATCCGTTCCACGGTGCCTCCGAGGATGTCCAGGGACAGCTCCAGCTTCTGCAGGATCTCGCTGCGCTTGTTGTCCAAACACAGGCTCTTCAGTATCTGAAATCCCACAGGATTACACTTGTATTTGCAGCCTGCTGGGACCAAAAGGACTCACTACAGATAATAGCCTGCTACGTACAGTACCTCCAGGGTCTCCCTGCCTCTGCTCAGCTCTAGCTGGATGTTCTCCTCAGCCAGGTTACGGGCGTGCTCCTCCGCCTGCAGCCTCTGCTTCAGGGTGTACTGATCACAGCGGAGAGACAAGGCGATCTGAGAGAAAGCTGTCTAGGAGAAGAAACAAAAATATAACAACTTCATTCAAGTTCTCAGCGTCCTCCTGCATTTCAGATACCAGTGGCTCTGCCTGCTGTTGAGATTTAAGGATAAATAAACTTTAATGAAACCGTAGCTGTTCAGAAATACAGAAATCTTGAACTTATAATCAAATAATCCTGTATGTAAATTTTCAAGTGCAGCACATTAAAAAACAAAGTTTAAAACCTACTGAATGGATTTAATGAAGGGGAAGTGTAGACTACTTACCTCCAAATCCTTCTCTGACATCTCTACACTGTTAGGAAACAAGAAGTCTGACAGTTTGATATCACTTCTAATTAAATCTGGCGGTTATCATTTGGTTGTATTTGTACGTATGAATGTCACCTATTGAGGCCGACGCGCTCTATGATGGGCAGCTCACTCCAGCTTGCGATTGGCGGCTCCTCTTGGCTAGTTTCTGTTAAAAAGTTCAAACTGATTTAGAAACTTTTTAGACCTTTTAAAAAAATTATTATTCTTAAGCCATTAACCTTCTCCGCTGTCGTCACTGTCCGGCATGTTGGGCAGGTTGTAGCTGCTTATCTCTGCCTCTGGCTGAAAATATTTGAAAGACATTATCAGCCCTCCGAGGTGTTAAATGACTGATTAAAGGAACGGGTAGGACAGCTGGTTAGACTCACCTCAGCGCTCATTACTGCGTCAGCCTCTTTCACCAGAGTTAATCCAAATGTCAGAGAAAGCCTGATTACAGTATTCAGATTCACTTCAGAGTTCACAGTGGACTCTTCATCATTTGTGAAAGCACAAACATATTCTCACGGGTCAGTGTTTGGCTCATTTGCTCCTCAGCCTTTCTCCAGTCCTGAGAATAGATAATCCTATTAAGAGATCCACAATCAGACCAGAATAGGACGACTGGCCCAAGAGGCTCATGGGAAGCTGTGTTTTTGTATGTGGTAAATTAAAACTAGTGTTGTACCAGTTAATAAATCAAATGCACCAATTCCACAGTTCACCCTGCATCCATACTATATAATACACCATGTTATACTACACTCTATATTCTTGTAGGAGCAAAGGGAGTAGCTTGTTCACTTAATCTCATGAATAAATAATTAGGTTTTAAAGGTTTCAGCAGGACAGGACACAAGGGTACACGGGTCCCATGAGGGGATTACATAGATCAGGAACCGTAGATCTTATTAACACTCCGCTTCCCGTTTTTCACTCTACATACACATTTGTGATCTGCATCAGTCGAATATTAGACCTTTATTTACCCAAGGCCATTGGAGGACAGTTCAAGCTTTTTGCACTGTAGAGGCTGGTGAGAAAAAGTGTTTCATTTCAGGCTGTGTCCATACGAAATGACAACAAACATCTTGAGGTCCAGCTAATGCACGCCAAAGCAGACCGACAGAGACACCTAATGGCCATGCACCAAATATTTGGGATGAATACCCAGGCTCACTGGACTGGGTTGGTGGTTCAATCCCAGGGCACTCTGGTATTCCCGCTGAGCCCTGAGTTGGCCCTGATGTGTTCATAGAAGGGTGCATGTTGAGGGAAGAAGCTTAATGGTAGAATGAGGCATGAAAACCTGAGGCCCTTCCTGTAATTTCTCCCAAAACCTGAATTTCACTACATTATACAGACTAAAGTTAACAGAGTTATGTAACTATGTATTACACCGTTACACACAAGTGAATTTCAGATTATCAGTTAGTGATACAAGACCTCAGTAATGAAATCTAAAAAAATAAATCACTCAGAGCAGCCGACTTTGGAGAATCTCCACTTTTATTAATAGAAAAACTGTATTTAGTAGAGGCGCTGGGGTTTGCCCATGGTGCTCTTGACGTAGAGGGCACGCACGTTCTGCCAGTTCTTCTTCAGCAGCGACACCAGGAAGTTGACAGCCAGGTGGATGTTGTACACAAGTTCGTCTTCTGTCATCTTCACATGTCCTACGGCCACAGCCAGACAAAGCACCTACAACGAGCAGCAAGGTTACTCCACACTGATCAACTTCTTCAAACCAAGTGTTAGATAATGAAACCATAAAGCCAGGAAGCAGCAGAACACACCTTCTTCATCTGGAATTTGATGGTGGACTTGACTTCATCCACCTTTGTGTTCAGGTTCTCATTGTGGGTGAGCAGTGAGGGGAACTTGCCGGCCTTGTTCAGCCCAGGACCCAGGATACGAGGGATCTGCTTGATCAGAGACTCAGAGGCCAGGAAAGCATCATACTTCTTGGCTGGAAGAGGAAGAAACAAGCACGTTAGGAAGCCTTGACAGACTTTGGTCACAGATGAGGCAGTTTGTAATCTTGTGGACACCGTACCGAGCTTCTTGACCAGCTTCTTGTTCTTGTTGAGCTTCTTCAGAGCCTCGATGTCCATGTGTGGCATGTCGGCAGCTTTGGCCTCGTCGCAGTGCTGCTGGTCTCCCAGGATGCACACGGAGAACTTTGGCCTGGGGAGAGTCTTCAGCCTGCATGTCAACAAAACATTTTTAGTGACTGTGCTCACAACCACTTTTCAACCTCTGAGAAATAATCAACTCATTCAACATGTGATGATATAATTTGACCTTTTATGAGACCACCTGACTTTACTGTGGAGTAGAAAAAGTCTTACCCATACCACCACAGGGGCTGGCGTCCAGCTGACCTCTTAGGTGATACAAAGCAAAGTGGTCGGCATGAGGGCGTGAACTTAGCAGCTCAGCCACTCAAAGCCTCCCCTCATGTTTTAAGACCCAGGGTAGGGGTCCGCCTGCTTCGCCTTCCCCAGCAGAAAGCTGAGTAAGCTCAGTCAGACTACCCAGAGTACTTCTCCATGTCTGCTCCTGGCCTGTCTGGACTTTGATTTTTAATGTACTACATGGCCGTTAAACAGGCCGCTGTGATAATCAGACAGGGCTGGAGACGCACAGGGAAAAGGGTGGGTGAGACAGTAAAAGGTCGAACCTGACAGTGCCGGAGAAACGCTTGTCCTTCTGGGGATCATAGTTTTTCAGGCTGATCTGAAGCTCCACCGACTCCACAAACCTACAAAGAGATGACAGGTTACACACATGTCCGGTATTTTCAGTATTACACTTTAACCATTGGTTATCACAGCTGTTCGGATCTGCTTACTTCCTCGGCTTGGCCACGGAGCCCTGCAGGACCTCCTTCACGGCTTCATATAAAGTATCCCTGGAGACCTTACTGTAATGTAGAAAACGTCAGGAAAAAGGTTAACGTCACTAGAAATGCCACCAAGAGAAATAAGACGGCTAATGATGCTAAAGCACAGCGCTAAAAATTCACCAAGCAGCCACAAAAGTCGTGAAAAAAATATGTGCCGGTTATTTAAGAGCATTAAACTAAACAGCAGAGATTAGATGAAGACTGTAAATGTATTTTAAATACGCGGATGACGACGGATTACATTTGAGAAACTTAGCGCGCTGACGGTGCACCGGCGATGAACCGGTCCCATGCCGCACCTTTAACGTCAATAAACTACAACATACCATGAAATACAAACAAAGCCGGACAATATTACGACTCTACGTATCTAGAAGAATAACACAGTAGAGAAAAGCGCGTTTAAAATGAGGTTTTTAATCATTTATTGGGAAAAATGCGGCCTGACCTCATCTTGGTAGCTCGTCGCTCTCGTCGTGCTACGCTGGAAAAGGAAGTGACGTCGTACGTTACGCGACATAAAGGCGATCCGTGACGTCATCAGAAAGCGCGAGCTTTTTTCCCAATAGAAATCAACAAAACCTATATCATAAAACAGCAAGCATAAAAATATCTATTTAGTAGTAATTGAAAAATGTGTGCCTGTGAAGAAACATATACATAAAAATAAAATACCTGTAAAACTACATAAAGATTCTTACCTACTTATAAAGCTAAATAGTTACATAATAGCTACATAATTCAGCTGTCTTTGTCAAACTTTGTCATTACAGTTTTTATGCTGTTGTAAATTATAATATCAAAAGTTGAGCTCTGGCTGTTTCAGGTACTTTTTTTTGTTCCAAAATGATAGTCCTGTGAAAAATCCCTGACAATTTCTATAAGGATAAAGAGTGTAAATGACAACCAAGTGCTGTTAATCAGATGCATTTGCTTGAACTCCCTTATAAATCAGTTTTCTTGTGTGGAGCATTTAGGTATGTTAAACCAAACAACATATCGGCACAAACACCTCATACCAACTGGTGGAGTGATGATCTGTGCTTGTTTTGCAGCCACAGGAGCCTGGGCACCTTGCAGTCATTGAATCGACAATGAACTTCTCTGTATACCAAAGTATTCTAGAGTTAAATGCGAGGCCATTGGTCTGACAGCTAAAGCTTGTCACAAATTGGGTCATGTGACAGAACAATGAGCCTAAGCACATCAGCTAATCTGTAACAGAATGACTGAAAAAGAGTCAAGATGTTGCAATGGCCCAGTCAAAGTCCAAACTTCAACCTGATTGAGATGCTGTGGCAGGATTTTAAGAGAGCTCAATGAAGTGAAGCAACTTTAAAAAAACAAACAAAAAAACAGTGGGTCAGTATTCCTCCACAATATGAGATTCTGATAAAGCAAAACAAAGCAGAAAGACTTCACGTTATTGCTGCTACAGGTGGTTCTAGAAGCTACTGAATTATGAGGTGTGTATTAATAGATTTTGAGGCGCTGTAAGACATTTTTTGGGAACCCCGAAATTTGAATAACTTTTTTTAACCTTTAAAAAAATGGAGGCTTTGAGACAGTGTGGTCACCCGAATGCCAATCACTCTCATATCTTTTGGACGTGTACACAATTGACCTCATTTTGGGATAGTATATCCAAGTTAACAGATGACATCATGTCCTATGCATCCCTAAGGATCTCAGGATCTTCCTACTGGGTTTGCTACCCAGTGATTTGATTCTAAAAAAGGAAAGATATATTTTTTAAATCCCGTTGATCGCATTTGAAAAGGCCATAACAAGGAAAATCCTTAAGAAGGATCCTTCCCGAGTAGAGCAAGTGCTAGAGATTATAGAGGAAATACATCTGATGGAGAGACTGACTTTCTTTGTACGACTTAAATGTCATCTTTTTCAACAACTTGGACTAAACGGCATAAATATAAGCACAGGCTTGAAGATTCTGTCACTTAATTCATGATGCTTGGAACAGTGCCCCAATTTGTTCCCCTTTTATTTTTGTTATATTCTTGTCACAATGAAAATTCAAAATAAAAAGTTGCAAAAAAAACCCCTGAGGCTTTGAAAATGAATACAATTAATTGACATTATGATCTAATCCACCCATCCATTCAGCCTAGCTTCTGCTTATCCAAATTCAGGCTGTGGTGGCAGCAGGTTATGCAGGGCCCTTCTTCCCAGCAACACTTTCCACTTCCACACGGGGATTCTGAGGCATCCCCAGGTCTGAAGACAAGAAATACATGCAACAAATTTGAGGTCTACCCCAGGGTCTCCTTCTAGTTGAGTATGCCTGGAAACCATCCAATTGGAAGCCCCCATGAGGCATCCTCACCAGATGTATAAGCCAACTCAATGGAGCCAGTTATAATTTATAATAATTATAAAAATAAATACCATATAAGTAATAATAATGTTTGCTAAATGAGATATTGCAAAAAAAAAAATTGCAAATATTTGTAAAGACTGACCAATAAAAGTCTGCAGGTTACAGTAATTCAGTATCAACTTTGTCCTAATACTAGATTGAGTTAGATACATGGGTGTGTTGTATTCAGGAGTGCAAGGATTAGCATTTAGGAATCGTTATTGTAGGACCTGTGAACAGTCAGAGTAATAAAAAATAATATCAGCCCTGTCAGACTGGTGAATTAAGATTCTTCATTGTCAGTTTAATTTATTTATACAGGGGTTTTTTTTAATGTAAATTAGTTGAAAAGGTGGTGAGGTCATGTGTCCGCGATTCGTTTTAAAGCAGCTTGTAGAGACTTCTTCAGGAAGGTCTCATTTAACATCAGGCAGCTGGACAAGGAGTGTTTGTGTGCAGCAGTCACCTGGAAATGCAATCATTTATACGCAGAAGGTTATCACACACCATTTCATCCACTGTACAGACGTTATCTGTGATCCCAATCTGCATACTTACATCAGTGCTGTATTTGGTGAGTACTGTGAGCATCATTTTTGCAAACTTCACAGACTTTGTGAAACGAGGAGCCTGACTGACGAGCTGTTCTGTGAACTGTGTGAAAAGTTCTTCATTCAAGACAGGCTGTTGGGGGGAAACAGGCAAAACAGGTGGCTCAGTGGCAGTGAGTATTATGACTAACAGCTCTTGCAGCTCTTTCCCATGAATAATCACCTGGATTACCTTTGAGTCTAGCAAGCTGTGGATAATAGACAGCACTGCCTCACTCCATGCAATCTTCAATGTCATTCTTTAAAAACAAAACATAAAAAAGCAGGAGTGTTAGTCATTTACTACTAACCATGTGTCCGTTATTATGCGAAGCTTCTTTGTCGCAGCAGTTACAAGTGAAAACAGAACGTAACTTTATACTTACTGAACCACCAGCAGTCTGTAGTGAGAATCTAGGCAGCTTTCTATCAGTCTGCTTAGCAGCTCGGCCTGTGGAGGCCCTGAAAACAAAACAATGTTCAAAAGGATTAATTCATGCTGGGAGCAAAGCCTGAGTAAAAGGAGCTCTATCACATCAAAGCATCTGTCCTGTTAATGTGTACTTAAACCAGAGCTCTGAATCCGTGCCTGCTCTGCTGCTCTGCAACTCTCCGATTTCCCTGAAGCAATCAGTGCACATACACGCTCACCAGCTGGGTCATGAGGTACATCTTTTCAACTGCTTGTTAGCATACATTATCAATCAGTATGAGCAATTGTATCCGTAGAGAGATGAACACATGACCCGCTGAAGTTATAACTGAGCATCGGAGTGAAGAAGAAAGGTTATTTTAGTGACTTTGAACGTGACATGGTAGTAGGTGCAAGCTGGTCTTGTCTGAGTATTTCAGAATCTGTTGATCCACTGAAACAGCTGGAATCAGAGGAGAATGGACAGACTGCTTCAAGCTGGGCACGGCAACAGTAATGTAAATAACCACTAATTGCAACCAAGGTATGCAGAAGAGCATCTCTGAATGCACACCACGATGAACTTTGAAGCAGATGGGCTACAGCAGCAGAAGACCACACTGGGTGTCACTCCTGTCAGTAATCTCCAAAAGTTGATTCTGTTCATCTGGACGTAGCGTTTTGTGGGAGAAACGTTTCGTCACTCATCCAAGTGACTTCTTCAGTCTCAGCTGACTGCAGGTTTCCCCAAATCTTATAAACAGTACATTTGCTGTCAGTAATAACAGGAAATGGGCTCAACAACACTGGACAATAGGAGATTGGGAAAAATGTTGCCTGGTCTGATGAGTCTCGATTTCTGCTGCAACATTCAGATGGTAGGGGGAGAATTTGGTGTAAACAACATGAAAACACGGATCCATCCTGTCTCGTATCAACTGGTCAGGCTGGTGGAGATGGTGAAGTGATGCACTTTGCAGAAAAACTGATTGACATGTTGCATCACAGTATTAAGAAAAGTGCAGGACATATTTATCACTTTTGCACATGTCACACTGTTTTAACTGAGTGCTTGTAAACACCAGACCTTATTAAATCACATACCATCTTAGCATCTGACCAAGATCACAAACCCGAATGAAGGACATCATTAAGTCATTTCTGTAGTCACTTTCAGTGAAACGTTTTCCTTTCATCTCACCTATGTTCTCGTTCTCTAGTACTGGTCCGATTAGAGCCTGGCACACTGGTCTGGGATAGCGGCTACACAGTGATGTCACTGCGGTAACCAGACACCTGGAGGCCGGCTCTGACAGGGACAGCACCTGTAAGGTGAAACAATATTCTGTCAAGATGAAACACAGCAACACATGTTGCTTATTTTTCATATTCGGTGTTATACCTTCTCCAGCAGAAGGCTCTTGATGAGCGTTGCAGCAGTGCTGTAGCTGAGGTCAGGAGAGAGGGCCAAAACACTGCTGCACAGTTTAGGCAGCGCCTGGTCAGGTAAGCCCGGCAAATTCAGCATGCTGCATAACACCTCCACCTAAACAGGGCAGGTAAGGACCTGGGTTCAGTCCAATCACAACTGCAGATTATACATAAAATATTGATATATTCTCTGGAACCCAACAGAGACCAATAAGAAAATGCCTCTGATACTCACTTAATGGTCCCAACCACTGGTGTCAGTCCTATATTAAATATCTTTTATTCCTCCTATAAATATGATCTTGTTTATAGGAGTGTGTGCTTAAGATACACCCTCAGCTCAGCCCTAAGGATTTTAAATAGTATAACAGATTTAAAAGATTGCCCTGCACCTTCATTCTTTTTAATGAACAGCAGGGGGCGACTCTTCGGGTTGCAAAAAGCAACTCTGGTTTCATGGAAATGTGTGAAAACAGCTCTTTTGCACTTTAATCGACAGTTTCTATCTTGTTGAATAGTTTTATTTTGTAATTTAAGTCAAATCCACCCGTTTTCGAAGTAAAAGCGCAGGTTAAATTATTGAGGACATACTTGGTTTGAGTCACAGTTGTTCAGCACTTTGAACACATCTGTGGAGCTCTGGTCCCACTGAAACACACAAAAAGAATGACAGTGAGACTAAATGTCACTTACTGTCTGCACTGAATGAGCTAGAAGAAAATAAAATCTTCTTACCTCCGTCTGACTCTCCAACAACTCTTTTATCTGAGGAATACAGACCTAATCAACACAAAAACAGTAAATCAGCTCATCGTTTTACAACTTCTGCTTCTCTAAGGACAAAACAAACATTGGAATTGGCAGAAAGATTTCAGTGTGGAGAGGGTACCCTTCTTTGTATAGTGGTTTTTACCTTTATCTGTTCAGGCAGGCCACCACACGAACTGTCTGAGGCTGGAGTTTCTGCTGCAACATCACTTTCTGGCGCTCCCGACATTTCCTTGGGAACTCTCAGTTCTTCAGCTGTGACACACTCATTATCATCCATCTTTATCCGTTTACTCTGTGATCCCGTTTCTTCACCATCAGACCCCACGCTGACAAAACTGCCCTTTCTCTTCCTCTGTGTCCCCAGCTCAGATAAATCAGATGTACTCTGGGATTCAAATTCTGCCGTTTGACCACTGAAGCACTTGGTCCATCCTCCAGTTTCAGCAGATCCGATCAAACCCTGGGAGAGCTCCTTTAGTCTTTGGCTGCACGGTGTGGTGTACAGAGGCACCTCACGGTGGGTTTCCAGGTCTCTTTCGAGTTGTCTGCACAGAGCAGTCACCCACGGGTTTGGACGAGAGTCCTGGCTGAGACATTTGATCAGATGGAGTACAGCGGTCCGAGGAAGAACAGAATGCACCAGGTGGATGAATGACAGCAGGTTTTGTTTAAATAAAGGTGGAAACAGGCAGACTAGTGGTTTACTAGAAGAGGTAAGGAAAAACCAAAGAAACCGTCAGCTGGTCTCTGAAGTTGTGTAGACAAAGAAAAAGTTCATGTTTAAGAAAAAAGCAGGAGTTAGAAAAAAACATAAAACTGATTTGTGACTATCAGTATTTATGACACTTTTTTTCACAAATGTAAATCATTTTGGGGGAGATTTGTGCTTGCTAAATACTGATTAAAGGGACTTCTTAGAAAGGAATTTTGTGAATTTTTCTTAATCAGACTGCAATAAAAGCAAGGAAATGTGGCAAAGGACCCCAGATCTAAAACAAAAGAGGTTAGGAAACACTGATTTGATCTTCACCCTACTTTTCACACGTGTGTGTGTTTACCCTAGAATATCTATGTGAATACTAAACTAACTCTACACTGTTTTTTTCTGTGTACTTTACTCACACGGTTAGAAACTCAGTGTCAGCCTCGGTGTGGGTTATTTCGTCTCTGCACAGTGTTTCTATGAAGCCACACAGTGAGCTCTCGGGGTTAGCCCGTTGCTGCCTGTGGAAGACGCCCAGCGCTCTCGAGGCCCCGGAGGTTCCGGACATCAGTGACCGAAGCAGCAGCCTCGACTGCCCGTCAAATCCGCTAAGAAACATGCCGGAGTTCAGACAGCTGTGTGCCCCATCTCCGGGTTTGTCCTTGCCGTCTCGCCCAGACACCTGTGGCTTCATCCCAACCTCACTATACCGCCAAAGCTGTTTACATTTCTTCTTCGACACCGGTAAAGGGCTAGATGAGTTCAACATCGCCACCTAGTGGTCAGATGTGCCACTGGCGACACAGCACGATTTATCCTGCGGCGTATACTAGTTAAACAAAAGCCAGAAATTCCTGAATAGAACGAGATTGCCATCATCTCTCAGTCGTTTCCACTTTAAGTCTTTATTTGGAGACCACAGTGGAGCTACTCAACAGCATAGATAAATGTATTTTTGTTTGCTTAAAGGTTAGACTCGTCCAACTAGCCCATACTTGCCTTTTTTTTTTTTTTTTTTTTTTTTTTTTAAATGAAAATCCATTACGTGAATTCATTGTATGGTGTGATTTAGGAACATCCTGACCCCCAGGCCATGTGGGCATACCATTCAGGGAAATGCCCCGAATAGCACAGCACCAATGAAGAAAACAACACTTTAGTGAGACAAAGTGAATCAATGTTTTATTTTTTGTGTACAGGTACAATTTGGTTAAAAAAAAAAAAAAAAAAAAAAAAAAAAAAAAAAAGGACATAAAATCATTTGTTCTTGCCAAAACTGGGAAGTGTGTGACAACTAATCATTTTTATACAGATATCAGACATTAGGACAGTACACTTTTTTTTTTTTTAACCCTTGGGCAATTAAAACTACCATCGACATAACACTTTAAAAATATCTAAATGGCCCAAGCTACTAGGGAAATGTCTACATTGGCACGCTCAGAAGTTGGAAGAGAAGCTGACAGTTTGCTAAACACTTAACACATAACAGCTGTAGTATTTTTAAAAAAAAAAAAAAAAAAAAAAATTATAAACCCCAACTAGAAACAAAGGTGTCTTACGCTGAGACCACTAGCCATGAGTTCTGGAGTGTCCAAGTGTGCACAGACTTGGAGACAGGTTCCTGTCTGAATTTAGGAGTCCTTTAAGTGAGATGTACTTTCCACTCGATGATCCTGAGTCAAAGCTACTCGTAGGCTGTTTCAGTAATAATTTCATGAAGACACAGGTGGTTTTTAAAAAGGAAAGAAGAAGAAGAAAAAAAAAAAAAAAAAAAAAAAAAAAAAAAGGCAGCAGCCATGCATTTTCCAGGGACCAATGATGGTTATAGACCCCATTCAGTGGTTTCAAACACTGACCAAAAAAGGAAAAAAAAATAAAAGGGGGAGGGAGATGAGCACTCAAACTACACTGTTTTAGTAAGGTAAAAAAGTAAATTCAAGGTCGTCATCATCATCATCACCAAGAAGGGTCATGGCTATGAAGAAACTAATTAGATCCACTCCATCATCTTCATCCTCAAAGTCATCTTCTCCAAAATGCTGCAAGGACAAAGAGAGTGAGGGGAGAGTAAATACAACCTTATCTTAGACACACTAAGAGGGAGGAGAACGTAAAACACTCACGGATCACCATGTAGTTACCAGAAAGGACGCGCTGTGTCGACTTTTGTCATGTCGGTAAAGGCACTCGCTTTTGAAGGGGCAGCATTGGTATCGAGAATAGTAGGTGCAGGATTTCTTACTGGAATCAAACAAGAGGCAGCAGGGAGGGGTCAGTTAAATGTTTATACTGGCTTGAGATGACAAGCAATTTTAAAATCTAAAAAATAAAAAAATAGTGTGATTTAAGTGAAATATGCACAGGGCTTTGAGCAGTATATGCATATTTAATTTGTTGTGCATCAGCATTATAGATCCCCTTTCAATTAATACCTAGAGTTCTCCTTTGCTAAATTTTTCGTCATTACTTCTCTTCACACCGATTTCTGTTCCTTTTGCATAAATTTGATTCTAATTGCCATGTTGTAAAAATCTGTGCTGAATCATTCACTCTGTAGCTCCCATTGTTAATTAGTTAGCAATGCTACACACCTGTGTTTCAGTACTCTTCCTTAGATATGACATCTGCTGCACACTCCATACTGTTAATATCAGAATGACCTATGACCTAATGAAAATCTTGAAAACTGGTGAACTGTGCCGAGTCGAGTACGTACTAATGGTAAAGGGACTTAAAGGCGCAATAAGCAAAAACAAAAGCAAGTTTTTGCTGAATGGGAGATCTGTAGCAGCTCAAGAGATTCAATTTATTGGGAGGAGTATATTTATTTAAAAAACAAAACAAACCTTTAGAAAGCAACTTTGGACCAAGTTACCATGGCCTAACCCATAGGTGTCAAACTCTGGCCCGCGGGCCAAATTTGGCCCGCAGCCTAATTACATTTGGCCCGCGAAGCCATACCAAATTACTGTTAGAGCTGGCCTACTGGTATTATACAGCTAATATATATATTGTTTAGTATTAAGCTTTGCTTGTTCCATATTCAGTTTTCCAGCAAAACTTATTTGAGTCCATAAGAAAAGATTCATTCTTATATCTGGAGGAAGATTTTTTTTTTCAATAAATATTAACATTAGCCCGCAACTTTGTTCCAGTTTTGAATTTTGGCCCACTGTGTATTTGAGTTTGACACCCCTGGCCTAACCAAAGGATTTAGATGAGTAGTTTAATTCAGGAACCTTAATCTACAGCAAGACTCACTATATAATTTTTTTTTTTTTTTTTAAATCTATCTATAGTAAGAAATCTGAAGAAAAGGCTGGACTATTGAAACTAACATCCACACAACATACCCAGGAAGACAGACTCAAAGGATTTTCTAAACTCTGCAGACATGAGATCTATTCCTCACCTGAATTTTTGCTTGAACTCAGTAATTAGATCTTCCTTTTCTTGTCCTTCAACCCAGTATTTGTGCGGCACATAAAAGGCAGACCTCACGCGGCACTGTGGGCAGCGTCTGAGAAGAGGGAAAAAGTCAATCAGAATCACTTCAAGCCCTCTCTGGTTTTGTCAGATCCTGCTGCCTCCTAAATATTACAGAAACCTACTTTATCACATCCAGGCCGAGGTCTTTGGTCTTCCTCCAGGTCATTATGCATTGTAAACAGAAGGAGTGATTGCAGTTGGGCAAGATGCCAAAGACACCGCTTTTCAGATCAGTCTTTTCATACACTTTGTCCATGCAGATCCCACAGGTCACGTCTTTGCTCCTGAGGAAGGCCTCAGTTTCCTCCTCCCTTCCCTGAGAACCAGAAGCTGCAGCGGCAGCCCCATTCTCTGGGGTTTCAGATGGGGAGATCTCCTGAACATTAATAGAAGGCTTTGGGTTCAGCCAAGTTCTCCTGCTGAATGAGCATGCTTAAGATAACGCAGTCAAATTAAATGCAAACCTCATTTCTTCCATCGCAGGCACCTGCTTCAGCAGCTTCTGAGCTTTGAGACGATCCCAGACCAGATTCTGTAGAGGAAAAGCAAATTAATTAGATCAACTTCTACGTTCAGGTCCATCTACAAACTCATGCAATACCTTCTGACTGCTCCTCAGCGATATTCGCTGGCAGGTGCCCAGTGTCGCATTGAGGGTTTGAGGTATCAGCTGCCAACTCTGATCTGCTGCACTCTTGTTCAGATGTCACCTCAGCTTGCAGAACTGCAGGTTCTGACCCTCGCCTATCAGGTGACGCGTGAGCCACACTGGAGGAGGAGACCGTAGGTACTGAAGCCCTTCTTCCTGCAACAGTTGTGCCAGCTTCAGACTGAAGAACATGGAAAAACCTAGCAGAGAAAAAATATAAGGGATTAAATGATGGATTTTCTTAAATAATAAACATGGGGGGAGGGGGGGGGGCAGCTTACCTGCAGCGCTCACCATACCAGCATCCACCTTTCTGATAATACCGACATATTTGGGATGAGTGTATGGTTGGCCATTCATGACGATAATTGCATCTTGAACCAAATCTGCAAGAGCCATTTATGAAACGCCTGCAATGAGGTGAAAACCACAAATCGCAAAGTAAATTTCTGCCACAAACCTTTTTTTTTTTTCTTTTTAAGTAGCAAGATTGGTTTTACATGCCGCTCCAGTGATTTGAACTGTGATGACTGCTAGTGTTTATAGGGTTATTTAGAATGCAAGTTCATAACGATGAGCCGCTGGTATTTTATTCTTTATAAGTGAAGATGCTCAGATTTTTATTGAGTGTAACCAGAAAGTATAGGATTAGGAGTGGATCAGACAGCTCAGGCTGAGGTGTTTGGAGACAAAGTTTGAGAAGCAAGGATGAGATGTTTGGACATGTGAGTGAGCTGCTCTGGCCAAGCCTAAAGGAAGAAGCTGAAAAGAGTAGTCGAGCCGTTTTTATAGTTTAGTAAATTCTTACAGGTGGGAGAGAGACTGAAAGCCCTGCCTGACATTAACCAATTTTTTTTTTTTAATTTTTTTGACGTAGTAAAATTAATAATCTGACTTGAGCCTCAACTGCAGAACACATTACAAAGTAAAGAGCGAAAATTTTATACGTTGAAACAACATCGGTACTGTATATGCACATCATTAAACAGCTTCAAAAACCGTATTTGTCAATAATAATCATCGTGTACTGACGCGTTTCTGGATTAACTGACGGAGAAGGGCCAAATCCGACACAGAAGTGCGGTCGTAAATCCCACTTACCAACAGCCACTAACTCAGTTAGCTCAAGTTTTGGCTAACATTTCAACATTATATTTAGTCACCTAGCAACACAAAATTTGTACGAATGTACTCACACAGCAACATGGTCTACCACACTTTCTTCCTAAGTTGATGTAATCAAAAGTCACTATTTCACTTTAACGTGTATATTAGAACGCCACACGAAGGCATTAAACTCTGACAAGCTATTTCTCGGTGCTTGGTCCACACTTTCCTCATTTCTAACCCACTCTGTGGGACTGTGAGGGGCTGCTTACCGACAAATGTTTCTACTACGAGCCGAGTCCATCCTCCGTGTGTTTTGAACGAGCCGCCGCCAAGCCTTCACCGTCTACGTTATCTAAATAGTTGACAGCTGGTTCCTCGTACCAATTAACCTGGCAACGAACCAATAGAAACGTGACGCTGACGTCAGCACGTTACGCACTCCATTCAGAGAGTTTATTGAAGGACGCCAATCACAGCAGGGAGCAACTTGAAAGAGTTGTATGATCCACCTCATGATAAAAAAAATTCCAACAAAATAAAAAATAAAATAAAAATAAACCGAGAAAATCACCGTTGCCGCTTCTAATCAAGTTTATAAGTGAGAAATCACTAAACTAAACGTGCAGATAGGTTACATGTGACCATTAAGAAGAAATCATTTCAAGTTTTGAACAAATATGTCAGTCCATCACTTACACAGGCATAGAGGTAGCTTACATCAACTTCTTTTTTTTTTTCCTTTCTGTTTTTGGTGTAATTGCTCCTTTGCCAACTTGGCACACTGCACACCAGCCAGTAACATCAGGATTTCAATGTGTAGCAGGAATTTAAGGCAAAAATAATATATGTCAAGGATTAGATGAGACAGCGGAATAATGTCACAGATCATACATTAGAGGTAGATAGGGATCAAGACAGAATAAGAGCAAAAGAGGAGACCTGTGCTCACACCAGCAGGGACAGTAACAACAGAAAAGGGGAAGAAATGATTAGAAACGTCTGGATCCTGGCTACTGTATCGCAAGGCTTTTACACTCTATGCCTCACCTTTCAAGACACATCAGCCTGTACATAAAAAGAGCATTAATCTAGGACCGTGTCTATCTCCAATACAAAAGCACCCTACGATATTGGAAGATGTTCAATTTTCATCAAGTATCCCAGTAATAATGACATGGTTAAAAATGCTGGCTTAAGGTAATTCCTGCACATGAAACCATAAAATCCAAACTCCTCATTGGGGAGAGGTTTGATGGTATTCTTGGTGATATATTTGGTACAGTCTAAAACTAAAACAGGCAGGCATGTAATATGAAAGAACACATATGAACTAATATATGAAACAAGTTGATAAATTCATGTTTTGCCCTTAGAAATACAATCAAAAACTACAAATAATTTGTTACAGAATTACAAAGAATAACCTAACAAATATATTTAAATGGTAAATTCATTATATTTTGGATATCAAAAGGAAGAAAGAAAACATGCTGTCCCTTGTACTTCAATGGGTCATGTATGTATGCGTGTATAGTGTCAGATTCAGAAATAAAATCTTTGCAGCATAGTCCAACAGTTCACACTTGGCTAGATGGCTTTAAGACAAAACCTAAATAAACTGGATCTCACATTTATTGACAAATGGCAAAATGGTATTGCACACATTGCTGCATTAAGAGAGAGCTCTACACTGCTGGAGCCAGCCCAGTTTGTGTTCTTTATACCAAATGGCAAAGTGGTGGTCAGTGATGATGATGATGATGATGTAAACAAATACCAGCTGCTGCATCTCTCCCGTCAGTTAAGTCTGAAAACACAATACAATCACTTGTTTGTTTGAACGGTGCCACTGGTGTGAGAATGTGAAATGCTTTCCCTTTGCAGCACAAACACAGAGCTGAGGGGAGCGAGGATGAGCTCCCTCTGCACACTGCTCTGGGGTCAGCTTCGCTAACAGGATGAAACAGGAGCAGCCTCATTGAGAAAACATATCATTCTTCCTGTTACGTGACCGTTGTGGGAAACTGGGACTCGCAGCAAATGATTCCAGATGCTCGTCACATGCACGCGCACACAAACACACGCATAACTGTGCTGAGGGTTACGCTGACACTGCGAAGACTCTGCTGATTGTATTAGCACTACCAGGTGAATTTGCGTCATCTGCACCTTAGAAATCCATCCCGTACTACAGTGCTTGTACTGAATGCAGTGTTTCATTATAAAATTCAGTCTGTAACAGTATTGCTAAAAGCAGTTTGTGCTGGAGACTGCTAATACATGTCCTTGTAGATCTCCTGTAGTAGAGGGTGGAGCGAGGTCTCCGACTCAGTCTTTTTGATCTTTTGGACGAGCTGAGCGTTCTCTGTAACCAGCTGACGGAGGTCAGCCATCTTCTGAAGCAGTTTTGGGAAGAGGTAGACAGAGTCAGAGTGATTTGCGTGGAGGTGAAGGTCCAGGGCCTGAAGGATGTTGTCCTGACTCTGCTCCACCTGCTTCACGTTCATTAGCCCGGGACGATCTAGTGCAAAAAGAGGAAAAAGCCTGTGATGAGTCACAATTTATGCTGGGCAAACAAGACATGCAAAGACAAGTTAAAACCCGTTTTAGAATCTTACTGGCATGTAGCAACATGATAGATAACCAGTAGCTGTTATGTGGCTGGTTATAGACAATTTCTTTCTGGTGGAACCAGCCCCGAAAACAGACACCCTCTCTACTTTTAAGATTAGCCTTAAAACATTGCTGTAGGACAAAGCTTATAGTTACAACTGGATCAGCTGAACAACCCCTTAGTTGTGCTGCTACAGGCTCAGTGATTACTTTTAAATCACTGTCTTATCTTTTTCTGGATGCTATAAGACTCGAACCTTAATTGTACCTTCTAACAGTTTCAATGCAGCACTTTCAAAGAGGTTTCAAGAGCTACAGACACACTTCACAAGATTTGAATCTTCATACTTGACCAGAAAGCTGCTCAGGCTCACCTCCACAGAGAATAATGGCAGCAACAAACAAGGCCAGATCACTGTCATCCAGCTCCAGAGCATTGAACTTAACAGCAAACTCAAACTTTGGCTCCATGATCTCACTGAAGGGCTTCCGTAAGCTGCGCAGAAACTCCCGTGTCACAAAGCCTTTGCCATTGGCCACCAACAGTCCATCTTTGTTCATGAGAGATGGCAGCATGGCAAAAATAGCCTCGTGCACACCATACTTTAACAAAGTCACCTGCAGTAAGCACACAAACAGCTGTTTATTTGTGCTTTCCTAAACTTGGATATACTACTAATTCTTTGTTATATGAGACAGCGGCTTACCTGGTCATTAAGGAAGAGGTCCACAAACCCTGGAATGCACTTGGCAAACTCTGTAAGCTCTCGCACGGTCTCCACCGTGGTGCACTGACAGCGGTAGAACACATGAACCCCAATCTCCTTGGCCAGAGGCGCACCTGGAGTTAACTGGCTCCACACCAAACCACTCTCTGCTTTCCAGAGGGTGTCCACATCGTAGATCACAAATGGCTAAAAGGAAAATGTATTAAAGGGAGAAAGGTCTGAGGGAAAAATTCACATAACTGAGTTTTGCATAAAGCCAAGCACGGCTGAAAGACAGGAACATACTGAGGTGCTGCTGGTTTTGCCCATCAAGATGCTGCGGGCTCTCTTCTTGGTCATACTGAGGTTCTTCAGGTAGGCTGTATTGACTTGTTTGGCTAAAGTCTTCAGGTCTGAGCCACCTGGTTTGCTGACGTCCAGCTCCTCTGCGAGTATGCCTGCCACCAGCTTCTTCCTCTCCGCCTCAGGCATTCGTCCATATCTGATTGCTGAGCAAAAACACCCACAGAGACGGTGTTACTCTGAGAGGATATTTGCAACACTAATGAGTTCTGAAACCTCTTTGTGTTTTGGAACAACTCAGAGCATTAACAATGCAACACACCATCCATGTGCTACAAAAGATTGGAAAGGCTTTGACATGAAAACAGCGGATTTGTTTCCTCCTTTAGACACAATAAAACTCTTGGATCTCTCAGGCAGCCCATCTTCAGCTGGTCAAGAACGTAGAAGCTAGACTGGCTTCAGGTGAAATTCAAATTCATTTTAAGATTTTATTACTAGCATATAACGTCCTACATGGCCAGACTCATTCCTGTATAGCAGATATGATAACAGCTTATTCCAGCAGTTGGCCTTTCTGATCGTCTCATCCGGGTCTTTTAACTGATCCATGCTCTTATTTTAAAGCTAGTGATGACCACACTTTTGAGGCTGTCTCCCCTAAACTCTAGAACAGCCTTCGTCAGCACATCAGTTTGGCTGAATCTGTGGTTTGTTTTAAACAACTGCCCATTATTTTTGGCTCTTGTTCTTCTAATGCGTGTATAGAAGTGCACATGCAAGAATGAATGCATGACCACATGTTTGACTTTACATTTCTATGACTGGACATGCACAGTTATCTTTAATGTGCGGTTTTACTCAAACAGTGAAGCACTTTGTAACTGTGTTTTAAAAACTGCTATACAAATAAACTGATCATCATCTTAGTATTTTAAGTGAATCTCAGAAAACACTTAAGCCCTCACCATCGTGGGACATTCCCAAAGACAGGCACTTCTGGAAGCGACAATATTGGCACTTGTTACGATTTTTCTTCTGAATCTTGCAGGAACGCTCACAGCGCTCATATTCCAGTTTCATCCGCACAGTACGCCGGAAAAAGCCCTGCACAAAGCAAAGCACATCTAGTTAAGCAACTCACACAGGGGGGGGGGCACAGAACTTCCCACTCAATAATCTGTTGTGGGTAAAAGAAAAAATGTTTTACCTTGCATCCTTCGCAGGCATGTACGCCGTAGTGGAAGCCAGAGGCCTTGTCCCCGCAGACCTTACACTCCACACTGATCCCGGAGCTTGTGCTGTCCTCTTGGCCCAAACGCAGCTGTTCTGAGAGCGAAGGTGATGAGGTATGGGACAGGTCTGCATATAACAAAAAATAATAGCATTTCAGTTCAAGTACAGCTTCTGAAAATTTAAGAGAGTGGAAAGTCTTACCTGTGTAGCTCGATGATGCGCTGCTGTTTTTCTTGTTGCCACTGTTCTCCTGATCTTCCCCTTCTTTCCGTCTCTTCTTCTGGTCCCTTTTCGGGTATTTAGAAGCAGGGACTACCTCCTTCTCCTCCTTTTCCTCCTCATCTTCACTCTCCCTGCGCTTTAACTCTTTCAGATCTGCCACCTCGGAGACGCTTGTCGCACCACAACTGTCTGAGCCTACAGACTCTGCCTGCGGTGGCGTCCACCTGACGTCAGCTGCGTCCTGGGGGCACTTTGGCTCACAGTAGCCGTTCACCCCGTCATGCTCCTCTGGGGCAGTTTGTTGAAACCCGTCCATGGTTCCTGTTGCAGCTGATTCAGCAGCTCATCTCCTGTCACGTAGCCACCATAGTTGCACTATTTAAAAACAGAATCAATCTACTTGAAATACACCTTACTAAAAAAATATATCTGTTAACATGAGGTTTATTTACACAACTAGAAAGAATAGCTAATCACACTTTAGAGCCCACATATCATCAAGGGTTCCATTTAATCCAGGATGCCAGCGGTTAAGAGTCCAGTTTCAGCTTGCCATAACAAACCAACAAAGCCAAAATAGAGCCCTATTTTTTTTAAATAAGCACACGGGTGAAACTCACATAAGTCTTGTATTCAGTTTAGTATAGCAATAATAAATGAGATGAATGCTGTTCAGTAATCTTCAACAGAGTTTGTTTAGGTGCCTTTCAGTCAGTTAGGTTTTGTTATAACAGCCAGGGAATGTCTTTTAAAGAAATAAGCTCATGACCTGAGACACAGATGTTATGGAATCACGCCTCAGTTACTTCAAAGCCAACGGAACAGACAGACAAGACAATAATAAGGATATATCTACATTTTCAATCCTGATTTAAAATATCACAGAGCACTTTACAGGAATATTAACACAGACACTGTTTGGGGTAACTGTTGCTAGGTTCGGTTAGATTTAAATACTTTATTATAAATGAAAGATTGATTTGCTTATTTGCAGCACTGTCCAGAAAAGCCTGTACATACATCCAGAGATGCCATCTCAGTATTACTCAGTAATTACGTATTAGTTAGCAGCATGTAGAACGAAGCCGTGTCTAACAGTCACACTTAAACAGGGGTTTTCCTGGCTCAAAAAGGGTGGACTGTGCACATAAGGACAAGTTAGAGCTGGGCGATATGAGATTTTTTCATATCACGATATGTTTTTTTCATTTCAGGCGATAACGATATCTATCACGATATAAGCCAAATAACTTGTAAGAATTTGTAAGATTTAAATGTGCTGTTGCTCACAAGTAAAATGTGAAATAATCAGCAGCTTGTTTTTATTTAAATATTTATTTCCCATAATAAGTTCAACAGGGTAGATGTACTTAAGGAACATGAGACTTTTTCAGATAAATAAAGGCAAATATTGCAAACTACACAAAAGGCAGCCGCTAAAGCGTTTAAGTTTCAAAATAGAACAAACGAAACAGACTAAATTGTCAATTCCACTTAGAAACAAAATATTAATTCTAAAAATAAATCTTAGTTTGTTTTACAGAAGAACAGACAAAACTGACTAACTTTTGTCAATATCAAATAAACTGAGAACTAAAAGGAAATTCTCAATCTCTCCTTGTTGTATAGCTGAGCTTTTCAAACAGTTTTAACAGTTACTTTAGTCTGACAAAAGCCGAATGACGAATTAGCGCTTCCAGTCAGAGACTGAGGCTACGTCCACACGTACACGGGTATTTTTGAAAACGGAGATTTTCCGTTTTCGTTTTAAAAAATAATCTCGTCCACACATAAAGGCAGAAATGAAGGAAAACGCTGCTATGAACATGCCAAAGCAGCAGGTGGCGCTAGATTCCTAACCGTGCAGAAATGTTGGCCAATCAGAAGTCTAGAAGCCTCGGTGGGAAAAAGTAAACAAAGCTGGGGCATAGAAGCAGAACCGAGTCGTATGTGTGGAGGGACAGTAACTGTGTGTATATGTAAGCATTTAAACACTGCAGAGAGTAGAATTAACAGTAACAGTATTGTAGAAATTCATTTCACCGAAACAATAACGTGGCGCACAGTGTGACGCATGCACCAGTTTATTGTATTTCCAGACTTGTTTTCGGCACAATTTACAGTGCACGCTACTCTGTTTTTTGTCAGACTTGAAATAGCCGAAATACCTTCACACTACGGAACTTCTATGGCTCTTCCGTTCGACAATCTCTCCGGCATTGGAACCATCATCTGTTTTCTCTTCGGTCACACTCGGTTGATTTTTCTAGTCGGCACACTCATTTCCTCCATTACGCGCTGGCTGCTTCCCAAACAAACACACGTGCGGCTTGGCACTTGTGCTGTACGTAACAAGTCACGCGACGTGACGCTGCGGCTGTGATTGGTTCAGCTCTGCGCTACTTAATTTGGATTGGCTGACCTTTTTTTTTTTTTTTTTTTTTTTTTTAAGAGGACAAGAGCGGCGAGGTCTATCGCGATAGCTTAATTTCTCTATCGAGTAAAAGTTATATCGCGATACATATCGTTATCGTTCTATCGCCCAGCTCTAGGACAAGTGGTCTGCAAATAGTTCAGACGAAAAGTTTTCTGTTACCTGCATTTTCCTGTTATCTTTTGGCCTTTTTATGAACCATAAATGTATTTTTAAATAAAGAAAAATCAAACACCACTTGAATAAACATGTTAAAAATCACAGTCCTGCGAGCTTTCCCTTTATTGGAAGGTCAAAACCTCTTTGGTAACCACTGTAAGTTCAAAGCAAAAAGCTACTTTCAGCTTCTCCCTTATTCATAATAAGTTGCCACAGCGGGTAGCCTCTTCAGCAGTTTTTTTCCTCCTCCAGATGGCAAAAGGACTGCCACTCATATAGTGCCTTTCTACTTAATTTGAGCCCTCAAAACACTTTCTACTGCAAGTATCATTTGCCTAATAACACACACACATATATATATGTAAAATTTTGCATTACTTCACATAATAAGATGTTTAGTATATGCCTGTGGTACCTTTAACAAAGTTATTTTTTATAGTAGATTATATGGAGATTATCTATTCTTTATGCAGCTGCAACACAATGATTTTCATTGCGGGATAGAGTATCTATCAATTTGTGCACCGGTGTGGAAAAAAAGAAGCTGAAATACTACTTTCAAAATCTTCAGTTTCATAATGAATATTCATTTATTTTGCCCCTGGAACATAACAAAAGCAAGAATTTCACAACCGCTGCATCACTTTTAATCAAAATAAGGGCCCACCGCATTTCCAGCACAGTTCAGCCAGTAGATCGTAATAGTAAGGGCACTAACTTTATCTCTAACCGAGCTTGAAGACATCTGTATTATTGTTTGCCTCACTTGCGATGGGGTGCGGGGGGTATTTGGCGGCTGCTTTTAAAGGAACAGGGTGCATGCACTATGTACACACTGAGCAGTGCAGCTTGCTGATGGAGGCGGTGGGGGAGAGGGCTTTGGGTTGAGGGTTACAATTTTTTTTTCTACCCCGGGGCCCTCTAGCGGATTAAAAAGTCCTTGTTTGTAGCTGTGCCTTAACAAACAGCTACAGTGTTGATATATTAGAAATAAATGTTGTTGTTTTTTTCCATAAAGGACACACTCATTGTAATTCAAAGGCTACGCGCTGTTTTCATAATGCTTAACACCAAATTAGGGGTGTTAGGACTTGTCCAGTAGACAACCTGTCACACTGGTTCTCGGAAGTCTCTGCTAACATTACCGTGTAACTGCATGAGTCACTGACAGGACTGTAACTGGATACAAGCGTTTGAAAAATGAAAGGACAACCGAGTTACAGACATGGCTGCCGCCAAACTTTCTTATCTCACTTAAAGTTTAAACTGTATAGGCTTTAAAACTGAGCTCGTTCAGCCGCCGGCTCGGTTAGCAGCTAGTTAGCCACTACCTTGAATTGTGACTGAGTCCTACTATCAGCTAGCCGTTAGCACGGCTGACCCAAATTCCCGTTTGTGCCTTTAAATCACGTTAGCTATCCTACCAGGTTAACTTACCTCTCCCGGTTGTGCTGCTGCTTCAGAAGATGTTTATGCCTCCCGGCTGAGGTAAACAAGCCACAAAAGCAGTCCCGAGTCCCGTCCCGGATCGATCGGCTGTTGACAAGTTTGTTTGCTTGAAGCTGGAGTTAGCGATCTGACGTTAGCTCTTGCTGTAAGCTAACTACTATAAACTTAGACCGAGTCAGGCCTCCGTCCATGTAGAAACCGGGCTGACGAGACGGGAAAAACAATGTGGAAATCTTTGTGGGCTACCATGTCACATGCAAATAAGTGGAGTTAACTAGTAATCCCTCCCCGAGTCTATCCCTGGCTTTGCTTTTACTCTGCTTTGGTTTGGTTTGCTTCACTCCCCTCTCTCCTCCCCCTCCTTCTCCCTCGTCACATGCCACAGCACAGCGCCCCCGCTGCACACATACACACAGAGCGCACAACCGACTGGATGTAACTACTGCAAACAGAAGAGTCAAGGTCTCGGTTGAGTTGTTTTTGACATGGACATATATTCAGCTTTGACTGACATTGACCGCATCTGCCTTAATGGAGACACACAAAGAGCACGTGGCTGAAATCCGTATGGGAAAATGTGCGATTTATAACTGTAGAGACTGAACTGGGCTGCACGCTTTTGAATCTGAATGAAATGGCTATTGTTACTCTCCACTACCAATCAAAGAGCCTTTGAGGAAATAAACATGCCTTACAACTAGTTTATACATATATAATCAACTTTACGCGAAACCGTAAGTGACCATGTATCGAAGAAGAGGTTTTATTTTTCGTTGGTTTATATTTCTAAATTAATTTCTGTTCAAATAAACATTAAGGCAACATCTAATATTAAGAACGACATAATATAGAAGGAGGGAGGGTAGCAGCTTATTTCTCCTCTCAGCTGACACTGCTTAAAAATGTAACACTCATAAGAAAAATAGGTCGTCTCATCAGCTGTCTCGGAAGCTTGTTTCTGCCACAGATTTATTTTATTCATTATTTATTTATTTATTTTATTTTTGTCAGTTTGGGGGGTTATGAATTCAAAATGTCGAGTTTGGGGTTACTATCTGAAAAAAATGAGTGAGAAATCACAAAATATGTAAGGAATAACTCCAAATTTTGCCCAAAAAAGCAAAAACAGAAAACAAAGCAGTCTTTTATGCAGAAACAAGCTTCCATTTAGCACTGTATGCCAAATGAGAGACACAGCTTAGATTTTGCTCTGCTGCACCAGAAACTGCAGTGAAGAGAGATTTTATATAGATGATATCTCTAAATTAACTGTTGTTTAAATAAACAACTATCAGGCAAATCTAATATTAGGGAAATATTAGAGTGATTATTCAAAAATTGAAAAAAAAAACCCCATAAAATAGTCATCAATTGCTCTCACTGTGCAACCTTTTGGCAACATTTTACTTTAACTTCCTACATTTTTAAACCATTATCGGTACTTTCTACTTGTTACTTTTGGTTTAAGGCGTTTGAAGAGAGTTATTATTTTGTCAGCGTGGGCCTTTAAACATCAAACCGAGTCTAAACAGTAACACATGAAAGGCAGTCCTGTTCGTGTAATAATCACCAGGGTATGTGGCACAAAAAGAGAGGAAACAAGCAAAACTGTGTGCCAAAGTCGGAGGTTAAACTGGGCTGGTATTTTTAGTTATTTATTTATTTTTTGGCACAACACGACTGAGGCTGTCCATAAGTTGCGGTTGTGGTACTTCCGGCCCTGCAAAAAAGGAGCGAACATAAAACGAGTAATTTTTTTTTTAAGTGGCAGGTAATTTCAAATGCAATTTTTCTATCCGATTAACAAACAACAGCAAACACACAAGCTCAGTGGTGTTTGATAAACTGGAAGATTAAACAGTGTACTGTCAGTAGAGGATGGAAATCAGCCAAGACAACTCATGAAACATCAGCTAAATTCAGGTGTGTAAATCCACAAGGCGCAGTAAACCTCAGAGCAGCTGCAGCAGCACAGGTAAGCAGATCACAGCCTCATTTTTTCTCTGCTTGTGTTCTTCTTAACTGATTCAAGCCGAGCCTTTATTAGAAATAAAATTTTAACAGAAATCAAGCTGGTTTTCCTTATTTAATTATTACATTAATATAGCACAGGGTTCAGTAAGATTTGCACAAAAGTAGGTGGAAGAAATGTTCTTCAAAGAGCTGCTTTTTACTCTCTTACTTTGAGAATATTTCAGAGCCAGTACTTTTCCACTTTTACTTGAGTAAAGAAGTGGAAACAGTACTTCTGTACTTTTACTGGAGTATGTTTCAAAACTACTATCTGTGCTTCTACTTGTTGCCACCTCTGCTTAAAACTGTGCATTAGTACACTGGCACATACAGCAGTTGGCATGCAGTTTGCATTACCTGTCAGGAGATGTCTCTGTTTGCTCATGTGAGCCAGCTGAAGGTTTTGTCCCCGGAAGGCGTCAGATTAGTCGGAGATGACACATTTAAGGCCTCAGAAGTGAAGCAGACTCCAACTCAAACCGAAGCGGATGTGCAGTGTGCAACTTCAGCAGTGTCTGCGACTCTTACTTCCACACCGTGTGGTCTTTTGCATTTCTGTCACGTCTGCGTCACTACAACTCGTTTTGCAAACTCTTATTTAGCTTTTCCACTGTGTGAAGCACCAGGTTAAGATTTGAAACAAAAAGTTGCCTTAAAGTTTCTTTGAATTGCACAATGCACTAAGTTTAACACAGTAAAGATGCAGGTACGGCTTCAAACTTCACTCTCTTTATTTACAGTAATGTTAAATGACATTAAAAACAGGAAGGTCATGACAGTTTTTTTTTCTTTCACGCCTCTTCTTTCTCTTTCCTGTTTATCAGGAGTGAAATTGTGGTAAACTTTAATACTGAACCAAGTTTCTAGATCAAAAAAACCTAAGCCACCTCCCACAACCTCGAAAATTGTACCAATAGAAATGAAACATTGGTATCCGTCTAAGTTACAGAGCTGCACAAAAATGAGCTTCCTGTGTGCATGTAGGCTTTTCTCTTTGAACACCAGAGCTAACCTTGTACTTTCAGGATCTTTCTTACCGCTCATTTTCTTTCCGCTGAGGTATCAGTTATGTTCACGTCAGGCCTCACACAGGCGGCAGAAAAGGATTATTTGAGAAGGGGAGATATTGGAAAACGCACTCTCGTTAAAATGTTTTTAAACTGTTGCTGTCTGTGATACGAGGTCAGTAATATTTCAGCATTTAGTAGACGTGGTAGTACGGTAAATTCAGCTATATCCCCGCCGCTTTCATATTGTTCACAAACATGACAACCATCTCTTGCCCTTCCTGTGACGAGGCAGTCTCTATGACTCATCATTTAGGGGATATCCATGTCGCCATTAGATGCATGAGAGTGACGTTTGTCTAAATCACATCCAGCTCTGCTGTCAACATTTTCTTTGCTCTCCTCCCGATCCCCCGATCCCGAACTCCTGAGACGCAGCCCGGGGTCTCGCTGCGTTGGGATCTGGAAGCTCGTGAAGGAGCTTCCCAGCGATGGTCTCTTCTCTGAAAATGAAAGCAACAAAACGGACAATTGAAATCAGACTTAGGCTGAAACAAAAAACAAAAATAAAAACAGAATTCACAGTTAAAATAAAGTATAGTATCAAATTTAAGGAAGTATATTTGCAGAAGTTCAAAATGAAATATATGAACCACCTATTTTGACCTAAACTTCACAGCCCCTGAGCTAAGCAAATGGTCACATCAGTCCTGGCTGCAACACAACAGGGCTAGAAGTGGTTAACACTTCTCTGCTGGTATAATGCAGCAAGAAACATTTGAAAATCTGGTCTTGAAACGGTGCATGTCTGTCATGTCTCTGAGCAGGCAAGGACACATACCGCCAGGTCCGATCGGCCGCATCAGTCTGTTCATCTGGACATTCCAGTGTTTGACGTTGGTGCTCGCCTGCCGAAGTTTCCTCTGGGCGGCCTGCCGGAGAAGAAGAGCTTAGCGGCTACTGATAAACAAGTGAACTGACAAACGCTTCCCAAAAACCTCGATCTGTTGAAAAGTACCCAGAAGAGCCACTAAGACGTGAACTCGCTTCCTTTTTGCTCTTTGTCTGTGACCTGATAAATAAACAAAGTGCTGCTGGTATTTTAACCACTAAAACTGGTCAATTTATTAAAAAGTTAAACTTTGCATCTCAATAAGGTTAAGGTTCACTACTGCCACTCTCAAGGCCAGATTTTGTCAAATAAAATCAAATATAATGAAAGTAATAAAAAGACAGAGTAGCCACCACTCAACAAGAGAAAAAAAATGGTGTCCTGTTTGAATCCTGTTCATAACTGATGTGCTTTTGAGGGACTGATCACGATGGCAGTCTGTTTAGTCTCATTAAAGTCTCTGCCATCTGGCATCCTGTCTTATCATTATGAATTTCAAAGTTATACTTGCAGCACTTCCTGGTTATCTAACTTTATCTGATGACTAGGGACTGTGATGGGTGGGTGGTTGTTTTTTTTGTAGCTCGTGAGATGCTTTCGTGTGTTGTTTTAAGCGCCTATTTTGAACTTAACTTCTGTTTATTGGTTTGGTGTCAGATTGTCAGTGACTCTTGCGACAGGACAGCCTCTCGCTGATCTCATCAACACATTCTGTGGTGATTTATTTAAAAACGACAAGCAGCAGAAGCTCACTTATTTTTTTCCATGTTCAGGGGGTCTGCAGTGGTATTAGGGGCCTGAGGCCTGAGGGGTATTAGCTTCGATAACATGCTGTAACTGAGTCACACGGTCAGTGTCAGGGTTTCTACCTACCACAACGTCCTGGTCAACTCTGTGCCGGTTGGCTCGAACCTCCTCCAGCTGTCTCTGCGCCTCCTCCAGGGCCCGGGATTTGGCCTCCATTTCCTGCTTCAGCTCCTGCTTCTCCCTCTGTGTCTTCGCAATGTACTCCTCCTGTTCCTCCTGAAGGTTCATCAGAGCCTTCATTTTATCCTCCTCCTCAGCCAACAACCTGAGCATGATGTAGAATGCAAAGAAGTTAGACTTTGAATAGATCATTTGTGATAAATGCAGGGGGCTCATCAGCGAGGTACTTTGGACCTGGGATGGGATAAATCGAGAGTGCAATGACAATGGTCTAGGTGGCTGCAGCGTTAAACAACTTCCTCTTTGCAGCTCAACTTCCTCAGGAACATAACGCAATGTGAACTAATTCAGCAACAGAGTTTATTAAATGCTGCTTGTACACAACACAACCTCCACCACCCTGCGCTAAGCTTTTTGCACTGCACACCTGGCTAGCTGCTTAAACAACTTTACCCTGCTTGAGCATAGCGGAAGGCCTCCTCATCAAGCCTGGCTTTAATCTCTTGCTGCAGCGCCTCCTCCAAACGTTTCTGCATCTCCTCCAACTCCAGGATCCTCTTCCTCTGCCTCTCTGCTTCCTCCTCTTTCAAAGCCATCTCTGCCTGCATACTGACTCGGGCCTTGTAACACACAGAAAGAAGCAAGTTAAAGTCGATCTGCATCTTTATGCTTTTAAAATCTTTCATTCTTTGTTTCCATGCTCACCTCCTCAGCCTCACGGAGCTGAATCTCCAGGGCACGCTGAAGCTGTTCGTGTTGCTGGCGCCTCCTCTGCTCATCCTGCTCCAGGAGGGCCTGAGCCTGCTTCTGCGCCTCCTTCAGGAGCTCCAGCTCCGCCAGCTTGCGCTCCCGTTCCTCCTGCAAGGCCCGCAGCCTCTGCAGCTCCTCCTCCTTAGCCTGTCGCCTTTTTTCCCGAAGGTCACGCTGTTCACGTCGCTTAAGCTTCAGATCTTTGTGGAGGGATTTCTTCCCCTCCACATGCAGCCTGATTGCCGTTTGAATAGCTGCAAAGAAGACACTGATGTTTAACATCTAAATAAATAATTAAAGCTTTTAAAAATTGATGTGAATTGATGAATGAGAGTCTCTTTTAACCTGTAGTCCACTCCTGTCGCTGTTTGGTGTCTGACGCACTCATTTCATACGTCTTGGAGAGGGTTTTAAGACAAAACATGCATCTCTTCCCATCTCGGTCTGGCAGCACCTGTTCAAAAAAGGGACACCCAGTTTATCTCTTAATACTGAGTAGTTAACTGTGAATGGTTTTGCAGTTTTTGAGTCTATTTTGTAAAAATAAAGGAGAAAAACATCAATTACAGGAAAAGGACATTTTTCTAACAACTCTGAAAGCTCAAAAAACATCTGCTTCCTACAATATAACACAATTTCAGCAGCTTCCTTTGAAGTATCACATGCTGGGTGAAGTGATGAACTTGTGACTCAATTAGTTATTCATGCAAGAATTTATATTGCCAGGATTTTTGCAATATTGTGGTCTACACTTATTCCAAGTCACCATTGTAATGATCATAATCTGAGCTGTACTTTAAATGTCTTTTATGAACACAATGAGTCATCAGTCACGTTCCAGGCTGGAAACAATATGCAAAACTTTTTGCTCGAGATTTTTCTTAAAAGAATCCTCTTGCAATAAGATGTTCCAGTTAAAGGTGTGACCCATGCTTCGATCACAGTAAATTCCTTAGGGATTTATAAGAAGCATAAAGAGAAGCAAGAAAATGTTACAACAGCTTTGCTAGAGGCCTCGGTATTTAATCAGTCCACAATAAAATACAAGGCAGGGATATTAAGAGTGTTGCTAGTTCCCTGGGGCCTGGCGTGCTGCGGTGATCACAACAAGAGAACAAACCTGAGTATTCAAAGAGGTAAGAAGAGCAGCTAACAGCAAAGCACCTGCACAACTCTCATTTCCTTAGTTAATGTGTCCAATGCAGCATTTACACAAAACCGAAGTAGTGTTAACCCTCTGAGGTCTACATCATCTACACAGGTGATAACCTTAACCGTACCATAACCTTAAATATTAGAGAAGGCCAAAATGGACTTAGTGGAAAAAATGAGAGTAGTTTACCATGTGTGTCATTTACAATTGTTACTCTTCTCTTCCTTAACTGTCAAGTAAAGCGGTTGTTTCCACCACTGAATTTCTAAAACTGAAAATTTTACTTTTTTTTTTTTAGGTAGGCCATCAAGTTTTTGCCAAATCAAACGTGGTTCATCAAGAAGAAGAAGAGAAATAGTTAAAGGACTCTATAAAGAAACAAGTGCTAAAACAAATCAAGTCATCGTAATGAGACTTTGTCATGATTACGCTTTGGCTTCATTCATGCTTAATAAAGTTTTTCATGCTTTATTGTGTTATTCTGTGAAATAAACCCTCATTAGTCCTCATATGAGGAAATACCTTTTGTTTACAGCTGATTCTTACTGTGTACTCATCAAGTCCAACTAATCTCAAAAACCATCGTAAAGACGAGCTCATGTTTCTTGAGGACCACCTGTGTATTCTGTAATAAACCTGGGGTGACGCTGTGTGGACTGCCGAGACAAACGTGAACTTTCATGCAATGCGGGGGGGAAAGGGCACTGCACACCCACGATGAAACCTCCTCCTAATTGCAAAGCACGGTAGGTGGAGTATCGCTCATCATAGTCATAGTTTGGGGCTGTTCGGCATGCGTACTTCGCCATGATTAACGCCACAATGACTTGCACGCGTGGAAGTCCAGACACCGAATGCGACCAGTCAACAAATGGTCTGTGGCATGAGCTGAAGAGGGCTGATCAATCAAGACGTCCCAGAAATGTTGCAATATTTCACGAACAGCCACAGGAAGCATGTGATGGATGTTGTGACTGCTAAGGAGGGGATCTACAAGTTACTACACTCAGGAATTCACTTACTGCTCTGCGATTAATTACTCAGAGCTGATACAAGAATAGATCTCATTGCGCTTTTAGTCATCTTTGACTGTAACTGGGATGAATTTCAGACCACATTTTATGAGCAATAAATGCAGAGAACCTAATAACAGTTTCCAATTTCCTTCTTGCAAGTGTATTACGCAGTATGATAACTGAGGCTGTGTCCACACGAAAAGTGACCAAGACACCTTAAATAGCAACCGCTGCACTCTTACTTCTGCTTCACTTTCAGCTAGGAGTGAGGCTAGCACGCTAATCACCTCAGTTCCCTTGAGCTCTGCGAGATTTGTGAGGAAATCTTGTTTTTAATATGACCCATGGCAAGCTTCAGTTTTCAGTCTTACCTTGTTTCATTATGACACCCAAAATATGAAGCAGTGCCAACACAAGTCAAAGCACTGGAGTAGAAAGATTTTGGATTTTGCAGTTATTTACTTCCTTTTATGAAAGGTAGTTTAGTCATTTGAGAGAGGCTCGGTGTCACCTTTGCTCATCCCGCATCTTAAAAGAAAATCATGAGCCACCGAGTAAAAGTGGGATTATTCAGCAACATTTCACGTTTAAATTTCTTCTCTTTATACCATGTTTATTAATGTCGACATGACTTGTGCTGATTTAACTGTGAGGGCGGTCTCATTTTCTCTCAGACTCCAAAAAAAATTCTTTGCTCTTGTAAACGTGAAGCAATAATTTTGACTTAAAAGAAACTGAATTATATAAAATTAAAGGTATAAACTGAATGTATGAATTACATTTAATCTGACCAGATTCCAGGGTCTTGCTGGATTTTGTACTTGCTCCCCTTTTTTTGTCTTGTTTAACCTTTGGAGGGACAGGATTTCAAATTTTGTAGTAAGTTACAAGTTAAATCAAAGATGAGGGGCGTGATAAAAAATAAAACTACAAAAAAACCTTAGTGTAGCACCTTGGGGAAGTCCCCGCCCTACACTGAGAACCACTGCCTGAATGTCATTTAAACGCCTGCTTTAGTATTTCTGCTGTGGAGATTTTGTTATTAAGAGTTTCTCTAGCTGTCACAGATGATTATCTCTCCAGCTGTTTACCTCCACGCAGCAGTTCTCATCCAGGGCTATATTGCCTTGGCAGTCCTTGCGGTCCTCTCCAGTGTAGTAGGACAGGTTGCTCGGCTTTAAGGTGAACCACCGTTCCTTCCAGTTTCTCCTCAGCTGGCCTTTTTTCCATAGATAGCCCTGAACGCAGCCAAACCGACACACAGATCACTGAAATAAATCTCACCGGGGAGGAACGAAAACAGCATTCTGGAGGCACATCAGTTTCCTACCTCTTTGAGGACATCACCAACTATTTCCCTGTACACTTCCTCTATAGCCATGCTGATGATGCTCGCATCAATTCCTCTGGTTACCTTCCCGGAGTTCATCATCTCTAGAAACGTCCAAACAGTAATTCCACTCTGCTGCACTGAGTCTTGAGAGAAGAAGTCCTCTAACTCGACACAGTTGAACTCAATACTCATAGCCATACATATTTTCTTGAGGAGGTACTCCACCTGCATGGAAAGAGACAGGATTAATAACTCAGCTGGACTGTCCCTGCATGCTGTGCTGCACTCAAGCAAGCTATATATTACACCAATCACCTTTGTGTGCAGTTTTAAGGAGTATTTAAAACTGAATTTACCATTTTTAGTGACCATCACCTGCTTATTAAGGACTAATTCACAGTAATGCTTTAATATTACTTTGTTACTACACTTTTATTTGTAGTTTGAATCCTTCTGCTTAAAACACAACTGCAAAAATTGTATCTAATAGTGTAGCTGAAAGCAGCTTTTGCTATTTCCCAATAAGGCTTTCTCTAGTAACAGTATAACCTCACAGTAGCCCTGGCTACACCACAGAGTGCTTTGCACAGTGGCTGATGTGTGAAACACGCTCCAAAATACAACTGGATAATGCTTTCTTAAACCGAGGGCGACAGAAACGACCCTGCCCTTGAAAAATTGGGGCTTTCTCTTGGCAGCGGCTGTGAAGAATACACGACAGGAAACCAAAATGAGACTTTGCAAGTGAGAAACAAGCCCACACTGCTGCGTGACATGAGCACCATGTTCCATGGTGGCAAGAAACAAACTTTCAGCTGGTGTACTCGGTGTTTGTAAAAGATCCAACAGCATTTTTAGGTCAGAGATTACTGAGTGCAATCTCAGACTCAACAACAGAGCGCGGAAATGTTGAGTAGCTTAGGGTCTAAGTTTGGAAACGGGTTTCTTTTGCCACACACACTTGTGATTTTTTTTCTCTTTCGGTTACATTTTCAATACGATAAACAATGCATCGTACTAATGATAAGAGTTAAGAGTTAAACCCACCTCGTCGGGAACCATAACCAAAGGGTACTTGTCCTCAGAGAGAAAATTAAAAAGGCACCAGAGACGAAAAGCATCTTTGTCTGGTAAAATGGTGCTGCTGCTTCGGTCTGGCTGGTAGTTTTTCTTCGCAGTAAGAGTCCAGCAGAGCTCGTCTACGTTTTCCTTAATAAAAGAACCTTCCACAACCTACAAAGACACAAGACCAGGGGTTTAAAAAAAGCTGTCTGAATTATGAAACACATGAGGCTCGCAATACGCTGAAATAAACTGAGCACACTTGTTTGGGTTTTTTTTAATCACCTTATCCAGGATGTATTTATTGAGGTAAGGCATATAACCCTGACTGGAAACTGGGCCATCATCGTCATCCCTGAAGTGCTCCTCCAAAGCCACGGGGTCATGTGGAATACACAAGACTGTGCACAGGTTGTGAGACAATACCTGAAGGATCACAATATGAGGATGTTTAACAAAGAAAAACACTGAAGCAGAAAGTCATTTCAGTTCTTGTTGTCCAACACAGGACTGTGCAAACTGTTTTATTTGTTGTCCTGTGAGGCTGCTAACCGCATCCGCCTACAAATTAATAATTAAGTGTCTAAAAAAAGAGATTACACGTCATGAGTTAGGAAGGATGAAACTTTCTGTAGAATATAAAAGGTAAGTGACATGATGTATAAATATATTTATATAGCTGGCTGCTCAATCAGAGAATGAAGGCCAGGGAAGTGTTTGAGGAACTGAACTTTTAAATTTCTGCTGCATCGTTTTTTCTATTTTAAAAAATGTGTTTGCTCAAACATGGAAAAAAAGAGTCACCAGAGTCAGCAAAAAGCTTTAATTTTCTAGGAAAGCTGCCTGGAAAACCGTTCAGAAGCACTAGTTTAAGAGTGGAACGACATCAGTAAAGCAATATGACCGTTTTAAAGTTTAAAAAGATGAAAATTGAGCTCAGGAAAACATCTCCAAGTTCTATTAGAAACTTCAAGTGTTACACTTTACTCTTTGTGAGCAGTGGCATCACTGACAGCATGTGAAAAACAGTTAGATTAAAAAACGCTTTTCCTTCTTGTTCTGTTTCTTCAGCTGAAACCATGCAACATCTTGAGGTATCGTGCATTTTATCAGACAGCTAGGTTCTCTGTGTGTTGAGCCATAACCACATCCTGTCGCCAGTCTCCAACGCTACAACATCTGTCAGTTTTGAGGCCAAAGCATGCAAAGTGTTTGCCTGCGAGTGCCTCTGAGCAGCGCGGCGCCTCAGAGAAGGCTGAAGGCACGAGGGGGGATAAGCCCAGTCATGAGGCTGACTCGCTGAGAGCCAGGAGCGCCGGGCGGCACATTCGCAGGAGCGTGGAGGTGGCTGGAAATGGAGTCTGAGCCACAGCGAGACCGAGTGACATAACAATGAGATCAACGCAACATACAGTAGCCTCGTTTAGGCTCTGTGGAAAGAGACAACGGTCACCAACATGTGTCCACTTTATCCCTGCTCTCCCTGTGACAATGTCCTTTTTGACGTGTTCGGCCTCATGTTGTGAACCTACTCTATTCAACAGGCTGCTCTCTGGCCCGGTGCTGTGCCAGAGGGTCCCTTTGCACTACAAGCTGGTACATGGAGGCCCAATGTGAGCACAGCTTGGAGATGAGGGCTCCCATTCATGTACAGACTGAGAGCAAACTGTTACTCTCGTGCTCGCGCCGGACAGAGGTGCATATTGTGCCCTCTTTCAGCAGCTGAAAGCATTTTATTCAAAATAGGGGGAACAAATTTGTTCCTTGTTGGGCAGTACACGGCTGAAAAAAACAGAGTTTTACACAGGAAATGTTAATGATGATGATGTTTTCTGATAAGTAGTATCAGACGTTGCACACCATTATTTCCTGACACATAAACACATAGTAAAAGTAGTAAACCTTGAGATTTAATTTGCTTTGTTGCTGAAATTGCTTTCACCTCCTTCACAACCAACCCGCATGATGTAAAATGCAACGAGGTAGGAAACGAGGGTAAACGGTAAGAGATGAGTAAGTTCTCGGGCAGGAAAAAAAAAGTTTCTCTAGTTCCATCTTCCAGGTAGACGATCCCTCACTCACCTTCAGCTGAGACTTGGACACTTTCCCGCTCTTCTCCAGATCCAGGGCTGTGAAACCATACCAGATGGATTTAAGCAGCTCAGACCGCAAGTCCATGTCTGCTGCAGCGTTATTTTCTGGTTTCCTCCTCTACGTCTCTTCTTCTTCCCTCTACTGTTGACACGGGTGACAGGCATACACCCACGCTGTGCTGCTGCTTTCAGGCAGGCATGGGGCTTTACTGTTCTGCTGGCAGCGGCACCTGCTGGATTACAGTGGTCAGTGATGAAGAGGGAGGGTCTCGCTGTTTACCGCAGCGTCAGATCTTGCCCTGCAGTGGCAGAAGCGTTTTAATCCTTAGAAAATTTTAAAAGAAAAAACTCCATTATGCATTGCCTAGAAATCTACAAGTGTCTTGCTAGGTTTAGTTATGCGCCTGTGCAAAAAGTGTTGTTATTACAGTTTTATATTTTTAATGTTCTAAAGTTATATCACTGATTTACTGAAAATCTCCATCCCCTTCCTGTGCACCTTGGACAGAAAGTAATTTGCCATTCATTATAAAGGTTTATTATTTAAGTTAGTAATTAGATGGGCTCCTGGCAGTGCTGCTTTTACTTTCATTTCTCTGTGAAGTAATCTTTCAGTTTGTTTTCAAGGTCCTCCTTATTTGGGTGATACCTGCACTGATGTGTGAACATAAATAAGGCATAAAGAGCCAATTAAGTGACAGTGAATGATAATTGGCCTTGCATGTGTATAGCACCTTTCTGTACAGTTGAGCACTCAAAATACTTTTTACTACAAGTCTCATTCACCCAATCACACACGTTGTTACAGTACTTGTATCAATGTCCAAAGGCTTTCTAACATTCACAGCACGCTCACACTGGGATTACACTGGTGGAAACTCGGGGTACCTTCCCCCAAGTGTACTTTGCCACATGGATTGATCCACTGACCTTCCAACTGGTAGAGGACCCACTTTGTTACCTGAGGCCACAGAGCATCTGCAAAACAAGCCCAAATCATCACCCCTCCACTGGTGATGTTACCCGCTGTTCTAGAAATCTTCTGGTTTGTTCAGATATGATTTTGCAATCAAAGCTGTGCTCCCATGTTCTTTTGAGAGGGAAGAGGCCTGGCACCCCTACCAAACAAGCCATACTTGTTCAGTCTTTTTCTAATCGTACTGTGACGAACTTTAATCTTTAACATGCTGACTTAGGCCTGCAGAGTCTGAAATGCAGCTCTTAGGGGTTTTTTTGCAGTTTCTCTAACCTTAGGGTGAATTTTCAGGGATGATTAAAAGATTTTTTGGGCAGCACAAATTGTTTCTCTAAGATCACTGCATTAGCTTTATGTTAAGTTAGCTTGTCTCATCGCTACTTTAGCAGCTGTCTGTTAAATGTAGACTTCTTGTTAGCTAAGTTTACCGTATATTGTTTATATTTGCATATAAAATACTAACAAATGCAGAATGGCTTGGTAGCTTGACTTTACCTTAGTGCTGTCCAATGAATTTAAGAACCTCTGACATCAATATTCAAATATGTAAATTAAAAACAACAACAAAACAAAACCATTACGTCAGTAACTGACGTGATCCCATTGATTTAAACAATGTTTATATTAAAATATCTGAAAATAAAATAAAAATAACAAAAAATCTAAAATTCTTCTAATATTCCTCATGATTTGTCAAATAAATCAAACTCCACTTACTTTAGATCTGGAAGTCTATATCCTTGAAATGGCTCCGCTTTATGTAGAGTGTATTATTATTATTATTATTATTATTATTATTATTATTATTATTATTATTATTATTATTATTATAGGTTTCTCTGAATGTCTGTACTTTGCACATAGGGGGAAGCCGCGGCGACACGCTGTCACGTGGTAAAACAACTTTCGCGTCGTTACCATGGAGTTGTTTATGAAACTCCATTTCTCATTGGTCGAAGACGTTATCCTGACTAAAGCGCACGCGGCCATTGGCTGATACGGATTCTTATTTCGACCAATGGCAAAGCGCGCTTTTTACAAACTCATATGAGTCCAGGAAGTTGACAGCCCACTGTGGTGAGAATAGACGGGGCTAGTGGTTTTTAAATCTGCACAAAACACCCGATAAACCAAAACATTTGGAGCTGTTCCGGTCTGAAATACTTTACTGGATGATCGGAAGGAAGAAACGGATACTCTGTTGAATTATAAGAACACAGAAGGTCCGTATGTAGCCAGGCTTGTGATCGGGGTAAAGCTAGCTTCTCTGGGGTAATTTTCACAAGTCAGCACGATGGTTTGTACTGTGTTACTAACAGGCATGCGCTTTTACGATTAGACAGATTGTTTGAGAACTTTAAATTAGCTCATGTTAACGTTTTAAAGTCTCGTGTTTCTTTTTTGTTGTTGTTTTCATTGCATGCTTGGTGTCTTTTGCCCATCTCCATACTACCCTTGTTAGAAGCCTGTTTGGTATTTTGGTTGCTCAGCTTTAATTTCTTTCTGTCTTTAGTTGCTTCAGTTGCTCCTCACAGCTTTATCTCCTCATCATGGACTCTTCTCCAATCCTTCGTCAACAGAGTCAGAATAAAATCCGCAGTGACTTTATGAGGTGAGACTGATGATTTGAGCCGCAGTTACTGATATAGAATTTCAGAGCTGGGACTTATTTGGTCTGTCTACAGAAGCGTGTTTATTTGTTTGTCTCATAGTAAAATATACCTTTCTAAATCTCAGGTATCAAATCAGTACTGGTATTAAAAATGTCAGGCAGCTTGTTCCTCTCCTGTATCTGCCTCCCATCTTGTCTGGTTTTCTTTGTCCGTGAATCAGTTTCCCCCCCTTTTTTCCCCTTTGCATGCTGTCTCTGGTGATTTCCCAGCCTCGAGCTGGGTTGTGTGACAAAGCTGACCGTTTTTCTTTTTTCAGAATGAAGAATGAACAAAACAAAAAGGTAGCAGACCCAAAGCCTTCCAAACCCATGTCAGCATCTCACCTTTCCAACAAAGATATTGAGAACAAAGATCCAGGAAGCTCAGCCACTGGTAAAAAGGCACCTCTGCAAGCAGGTATAAGCAGGCTTCCGGTGCTTGCAAAGTCCCTCCATCTTCAGACTCCCTCGGACTTCAGTCAGTCCCACTGCAGGTGGGAGGAGAAACCTCTGGCTGTAAGCATCTCCTTTTGATCCTGTAGATTTCCATATTTTTATTTACTCGGGTTAGTCTGATGTGTTTAATAAGCATTTTCCTTTTTCTGCAGCGAAAAGCGCCGAAGAAAAAGCCACTCACTCGGCCTGTACCTTTTAATCTGTCACAGCCCAAAAGCACAAGAACGGCTGCTGAAAACCAACCTCTGGCTGTCCCAAAGCTTTGGACTCATGCAAACACAAAACCGTCTAAACATCCAACCGCTTTAAAGGGCAACAAGGACTCAACCAAAGCTGCAGGGAAGCCTCTCGGAAAGACAACAGAAGATGCTTCCCACCTATCGGGACCAACTGGGCCTTCCAGCACATTTCAGACTTCATCTTTGTCCACCGCTATGTCATCCCGTCCTGATAGTGCTGCTACTTCTGCACAGTCTGCTCCCAGTGCAGAGGTCTATTTGAATAGCATGAACCTGCTCAGTCTAAAAGACCATTCAAAAACAGCACATGCTAGTCGGACCACGCAGTGCAATTCTTCAAAAGGTGGTAAGCTTGTTTATTTATCGCATCTAAGGCACAAACTTCCACCTATATTTTGTGGATAATCACTTAAAGCTTGCAGGCCGTATTTCCCTCACTCCTTTAAATCCATGGAAATCCATTTATTTTGTTTAGTGAAAATGAAGATATTAAGAGAGTTTCTCTTGGGCTTTTTTCTTTTGCATTATAGAAAAGGGGGAGAACTTCCAGCCTGACCATGCGGCTTTGCTTAGCATCCTCCGGAACGAAGGAGTGGGCGTCACAGGTCCGGCGCCTACGACTCCACAGTCCAAACCGTACAACTATTTGGTGAGTTGGATTCACAGCGGTGCATTCTTTATCATGCTTTTTTTTGTTTGCTTGTTTTTAATGCCTATAGTTGCAGAAGGTAAACATTTTTTTAAAGGTGTCCAATGATCATGTGTGCAGCCCCAGCGAGTGTCCGTCATGACGAGCCGACAGAAAGCTGGAGCCCCTGCAGGTCAGTGTAAGATGGAGAACACAGCATGTGCTTGGCACATACATGTGAACATTGTAAAAGACTTATTTTATAGTAGATGGCCGAGCAGTCCCTTTGAAATACTATATAAATATATCTCACTATACGTGTGTGTTCTCTCGTCCTGTGTAAAATCCCCAATAAAAATGCCACAATTATGAGTCTCATTAACTGGAAGCCAATTTTATTCAAACTAAACATCAGGCAGTGTTAGTTGGGTGTTCATAATGTTCAGTATTACACTCACGTCATATTATTTAAATGATTGTTGTCTGTACTTTTCTCACAGGATCAGTGAAGTCTGTGCAGTTCTCTCCAGACCCCGCTGCGCTGCAAAGCATCCTCCAGAACGAGGGAGTGAAAGCCGGAGGGCCCGTGGGCACAACACCCCGAAGTTCAGTCTGTCCACCAAGCAGGGCGACTTCAATCTACACAGTAAATTTGTGTTCACTTCTGTACTTCCTCATACTTGTTACATTGTTGTTATTGCTTTTTTTTGCTTTTTAAGTGCTGCCTTTGAAATAATTTCTTCTGTCTTCAGGCTCAGAGAGTGCCGGTTAGAAAAAATCGTCCAGAAGCGACTGCTGTGCCAGCAAGTAAGACGCAGCATTGCTCCACTCGTTATCTTTATAAAACCCAAAGCACTCTTATCTCGTTGTCCTTTTAATCTGATGTGACGTGGCTTTTTTCTCCTGAGCAGCAGCATCAGCAGCACTCAAAGAGACGGCGCTGAACAAATGGACCCCACAGAGAGTCCGCAACACCAGACATCAGCCCCTGTCTGCTATGGTCAGTATGTATTTATTGTATGTTGGCACTCTGTCCAGGTAGTCTGTTGTGTTGTGCACAATCACCGCGTTAACTCATAATGCTTCTGTTTGCAGAAATGGCATCAGTCGCCATACGGCACTCCTGGATTCAAGAGTTGCAAAACCAACCTTCAGCCCCAACAGGAGGTGAGATGGGAAACCCTGACTTAACCTATTATTTTATACCACTCGTGTGTGTGTGTGTGTGTGTGTGTGTGTGTGTGTGTGTGTGTGTGTGTGTGTGTGTGTGTGTGTGTGTGGCAGTGCTAAAAGATGTTCTTAAGTACGTAAATATTGTTTAACTAGTCACCATAAAAGGGAATCAGGAACTAATCTAAGTGAACACATAAAAAGTTTTAACCAAAAAAGCTTTTTGGTTTTAAAATATTAAGCTACAATGTCAGTATCCCAACTTTGGGAGTGATGAGCGGTGGGGAAGGAGCGAGACATCCTTCATTGCGAACAGGCCTCACTAAGCATCTCTTTATACCTTCTAGTAGAGATGGCACGATACCACTTTTTTATGTCCGATACCGATACCGATATCATAAATTTGGATATCTGCCGATACCGATATGAATCCGATATAGTGTTTTTTAACCAACAAAACTGTTTTTTAAAATATCTTGCTGCATTTTGCAAGTCTGCAAGTTCATACTCAAGTTTAAAACAACAACTACACTAAAGCTATTCTGTTATACCTGTATACAAAAAAAATATTTCATAGTTCAGCAATACTGATCAATCTAATAAACTTAAACCTACACCATCCTCCCTATTCTGGTATTTTAAAGAGTACTTAGTGTAAATATTAAGCAACCTAACTAATAGGGTTCTAACTCCCAGCAACAACAAAAATAAATAAATAAAAAATAGGGAACCACCCCTCACGCTCCACCATATGATGCTTAATCGACGTAATCAACCTTAATTTGATGCAGTGCGGAAAAAAAATGCACAGAAATCAATTATTTTTCAAGAAATATTAAATAGATTCAACATCTTTCTTCAACAAAATTGCAGACTGCACAGATGGTACCTTCCCAAAGTAAAGAGTACTATAGCTTACTAGGGTATATATATTAGACTTAATAGTCACTATATACAGTAATTGACTTCTATTCATTTTACATCAAATTAAAACTTTGGGTGTCAGATAATTATTTATTAAAAGCTCGACATTTTAAATGAGAATAAGAAAGAAAAGTATGTCTTTGTGCCCCCTTTTCCCTGTTCATGCCCTATCGGCCCCCCTGGCTAAACTTTGCAAGATCCGCCCCTGCACAGTTACCAGCGTCAGCTACGTAGAAAAAGATCCTAGAGTAGAAAGTAATATTAAATAAATTCTAACAACAGCTTATCAAGCTTAAACGTTCTGCTGTTGTTCAGCCGCTGGTTTCCTCTTTCTGGTGCAAAGTGGGCCAAAAACAAACAAGAGACACGGACTCGCGACAGAAAAGCCGATCAGCTGATCGTTAAGCAGTTTCATGATTGAAGTAGCAGCCGGAGAGCGAGAGGCAGTGGCTTGTTAAGCTTAACGCAGGAATGCTTTACAAACATTCAGAGATGGACTTACACACTTGCTTTACTTCTCTCGGGGATAACTTTGTCGGAGATGAAATGCCTGGTTGCTAGCGAAGCTCCACATGCTATCCAGACCACCGACAGGTCCCGCATGTCACAGCCGCTCTATCAAGTGATGCATACTGCTCCGACGTGCTAACGTTCTGAGGTGAGTTACGGCGTGTTGCAAGTTTTGTGAGGTGCTTTCGTGATATTTAATGGATCGGATTACATTTTTTATTTTTCTCCGATATCCGATCCAGTAATTTAGGTCAGTATCGGACCGATACCGATACGTAATATCAGATCGGTCCATCTCTACCTTCTAGTATAACTCTGTTGAACAAATCCAGGTAGGGATGGGTATTGATAAGATTTTCACGATTCCGATTCCATTTTCGATTCTGTTTAACGATTCAATTCTTTATTGATTCTTTTTAAAAAAGGAGAACACTAAGGTCGAATAGCTTAGAACTTTGTTTTATATCTTCTCTTTGAACAAGATAGAAATTTAGGAGTAACATGGCCTCACAAACCCAGCAGTGACATCTTAAGAGATCCACAGCATACGGCTCTTCCAAGGGGTGTCACAGGGTCCCCAGGAAAAAAATTGTAAATGTAAAATAAATATTCTTCTGTAGCAATAACAAAGTTTTAACTAGAAAAAAACTGTCTAAAATTTATGCTTAAATGAAGAAAATTTGACTTATTACAAGGAAAGAGACTGAATTGTTTCTTTCTTGATTGAGTTAAATATAAGAATTAAATCTCAACTCTGAGAACAATAATTAGAAAAAAGTGCTGAGAATAAGACACCATCAAACATACATTTTGCTCTTATTTCACATTTTAATATTTTTAATGATAACATTATTAGGTTTTTAATGTCCCTTACTGCAGAATAAAGATTTCTTATGAAAGTTTTGTTTTGTTTTGGTTTTATCTTTAGCTCCATTCTAAGAAAATGACCAGCTTCAAGTGTCCTCAGTGTAGGACACATACAGGATGCCATGCTGAAATGTAAAGCACTTACAATAGAAGCCACTAGAAACAAATTATTCCAGCCTAATAGATGACATTTATGGCACTTGTTTTCTGTGCTGACTGATATGCTGCTCAGTGCTTTGCTGCCTGCTTTTAAATCAGATGTCACTCTGAACATAAACACAAGCTACGTGTGATGTCTCTGATGTGTATCTGTTTCTACTCGTGCTGATGCTACCGTGACTAAAGCTAGCCAAGCAGCAGTAAATATGTGAAGCAAGGCAGAAGGATTTACTCATCAAATAAACAGGATCATAAGAATATAAGACCACGAGCACCACAAATGTAACAGAAATATGTTGACATAAAATGGCATGTTATTTGAAATCTACATGAAACAATGACACAACTACTTTTTTTTTATTTTTCTAATTTATTTATTTATTTTTTTACCAATTGTCCAAATTAGTCTGTGATTGGCCTTAGTGTGACAGAAATCATATTTATGTACAACTAAATATGCCTCAGCAAACATGTTTTAAATGAATGATTCCTCACTTGATGACGAATGATCCTTTTCCATATTTGCTGAGTCTTAAATTTGATGTCAGTGAACTTATCAGTGGTTGGTGTTTTTAAAAAAAAAAAAAAAAAAAAGCCCCCAAATCCCCTATGAGCAAGCACTTGGCGACAGTGGAGAGGAAAAACTCCCTCTTAATGGGGAGAAACCTCTGACAGAACCGGGCTCAGGAAGGAGTGGCCTTCTGTCTCGACCGAGAGGGGTTCAAATGTTCACTGACAATTTAGTTGTATATAAATATGATTTTTAGGACGTGATGTTGAGACCAATTAGGTGAAATTGGGGACGCGCACAGTTCCGCTTCTTCTTGTTCTTCTTCTTACTTGGCGGAGTCTCTGGCAGGCTCTTAACTTCAGCCTCGAGTTCAGCCACCTTGACATTGAGCATTTTCTGTTTGTCTTGTAGACTTTGCAAAGATTCTGTACAGAGAATGCAGCTGACTCTTCTTTTTCTGTCTTCTGTTGTTCTGTGGTGTCTTTTTCTTTCTGAGGCTCCTGCAGAGACATTGCAGTGGATGGCAGTGAGTCCTCTTTTTCCATCTTCTCCTGTTCTCCAGTCTCGTTTTCTTTCAGAGGCTCACATTTGTGCATTTCATTTGCAGCAGTGGAATTTTGTTCTTTGTGCTGCTGTGGGATTTTAAGTGAGGAAGCTTTGGGCTCTTTCAATCTACCTTCAAATCATGAAGGGCCTTGTTGGGGCAGAGCTGGGATTTCAGGTCACTGATTTCCAGGTTGAGTGTCTCCTGCTCCTGCCTATGTTTAACGGCCTGCTCTTCAAGCTGATTTTGAGCTGCTAGGAGCTGTTTCTGGAGCATCTCAATCTGCTCTTGCTGAATCCTACATTTGAGCTCAAATTCAGCCTCCTTAGAGGACTTCAGTCCTACAGAGTCAGTGTGTGAAGCCTCTGTGGTTGGAGTGGCAGACTCCACACACTGCTCTGTGGTAGGGTGGCTGATTTGGTCCTGCAGGGTAACCATGTTGTAAGTTGTAAGAGTAATTTCTAACAGTTTTTTTTTTTTAACATGGAATAATGACAGATGCGCTATAGATTTAAAGATAATAATAATAATAATAATTTTAAAAATTATTACTTTAAAAAAATCCTGTAACTACAATATATTTTGGGGACAAATGCACATTTTATTTTGTGTCAGTTACAGTTCCTTTAACCTTTCGCAGGAGGTGGTCCAGAGACTGTTTGATGAAGAAGAAGAAGAAGAGCAGAGCGCAAATGTGACAGAAAAAGATTGCGAGCAGCGACCAGTTCAAGCCTCAGCTGTGAGAATTTGAAGCGACCGATCCACATTAAATTAAGTTCTTCTGATTAATGTAGTAGCTTAACAATCAGTGTATTTTTGTTTTCTATTCATGTCTCCAGAGTAAATCTCACTGTGACAAAGAGGAGGAGAAGAGCAGGAGCAACGATGATGATGATGAGGAGAAGTTAGTGGGAGAACAGATGTTCTTGCAGGCCCAGCACAGAGAGTCTGTTATCTTTTTCTCGACTGGCAAAAAGTTGTTCAGAGTGCCGCGTTTAGAGAAGCTGGGGGACTCCGCTCTGCAGGACCAGCGCGCTCCAGTTTCACCAGAAGAGAGAAAGGGGCTACCAGTGCACGGCGAGGTGCCGGCTGTGCCAGAACCGAGCTGTAAGATCACCCCTGCTGTTCAGCGCCCGCACAGAGGTAACTCTGATCGATCACACTCCCCTTAACCTCTTAAAAGCTGACTCGGAGTAACCATTGAAGCTGTTTTCTGAACCGAGTGGTTTCGTGGTGTGAAAACCACAAGTGTCCTCTTTATGGGGGAAAGGGTTAACAATGTTGTGTGCCTGTTGTGACATTTATTAAAGTGTAGACTAAAAGTGAGTGCCAGGAGAAAAAGAACCACAATATTTGATTTTAAAAGTGACAAAAATTGACACAATTTTCCTGCTATTAAATAATTAGATTCTTTAATTAATTTTTACGAAGGCTGCAGATTTTTTTTTTTTTCCTGTCGCAGATCTCGTTGGTCAGAAGACTTGCTCTGTGAGTTCTGCAGTGTTGATGTTGCGCAAGCGTTTTCCTCCCCTGGAGGAGCTGCGTTTGGACGAGGAGGTGGCCACCTACACATCAGCGTCTGTCGGGGCTCCCCCTGGGTTTGCTCCCCTTCGACCTTCCTGTGGAAATCCTCTGGCCTCCATTTTGCACTTCGAAGAGTCCACTGTAAGTGTAGCTCTGACAATCTGCAGTGTAACAAACTTTATATCACTGCTTTATGGTTTCTTTTCTTTTTTTTTTTATTGAATTGAAAATACCAGCATGCTGTCGCTCTGCCTGAGTGGGTTCTCTCCAGGTTCTCTGGCTTTCTCCCACAGTCTAAAGACGTGTGTGTTAGGTTAAGTGGCAACTTTAAACTGGCCGTAGGTGTGATAGTGAGTGTGTGTGTTTCTCTATCCATGTCAGCTCTGTGATGGACTGGTCACCTGTCCAGGGTGGACCTCATGTTTTGCTCTATGACAGCTGGACTAGAGCAAAAGTGCAACCCTGAACTGGATCAAGGTTGAGTGGATGGATGGAAGTATTCAGTTCAGAGTGTGCTTCTAGAGAAAATGATAGTTGGCAGAACAACACAGGTTCAGATTTTTGATTAATTGTGACTTTTATTCAAATTATTCCATTTTGAAAAGCCAAGAAAAGGGAAACCATGATGGTACAAACATAAAAGAAATAGACCCTGCACAACACAGGTGATGTTGCAGCAGGGATCTGAAGGTGTCATAGGGGATCATCTTATTGTTAGGGTTGTCTGCAGGCTCTTTACCTCACTATCTCAGTATATAAAGCGCCTCGAGGCGACTTGTTGTTGTGCATTGGTGCTGTATAAGAGTGGAAAGGAAACACAGACGCCACAGAGGAGTAGTTGTTCTCTGTGGAGGACACGTGGCCTTGCAGCTCTAGCATCTACACAGATAAGTGGATGTTCTCACAGAGGCACAAAGTCACCTTCTGAATTGACTGAAAAAGTTAAATAAACAGAAAGACCAAAGTAAACGATTGCCCTCTGAACGGACACACTATAAACACAAAAGAAAAGGCGCTTTCAGTCGCACGTTGGCTCTCCAAACTACTGATTATCATAAAAACTCAGAGAAGCCATAATCTGGAAGAAAATTCTGAAAGGAGACACGTTTTGTTTTCATCTGTTCACACAGTGCAGATGCTGTAGTCTCACACTGATCCACACTGCATGCCACTAAACAGGTTTTGGTGTTTGCCTGTAAACAACATTCACCACCTCTTCTTTTGTTTATAGCATAGAATCAAAGCATTTTTAAGTATCATCAAAGAGTCGCTACGCTTTATTTCAGTGCATTCTTGGTTGGATGCTGTTCTCTGATCATTTATGTGAACATTTCAGCTTAACAGTCAGTTTAATAGACCGACAGCGCGCATGTTTTGGAAATGTGGTGGCACAGAAAAGCTCAAATGAAGACCATCTGGAACATGAATAAAAGTTTTAAAGCAATGTTAATGATCAGTTATAGAAATATATAATATTTGGCGGTTTGATTATTGGGTGTGATAATTATGCACAAATCAGTTGGAGATTTCACCCTCGGTGTACAAATAACTGTTGCAGCAGTGTATGAAGCTCAAGATATCTTAAAGAAGATCAATCCATCTTTATTTCACACTCAGTGGTCCAGGAAAAAACAAAGGTACATTAAACACGTCATTGAATTCTCACAAACAGACAGCTGTACCAGTGCGTCCATATTAAAGATGGTATCATTATTACCATTAGTTTCCACATGAAGAGTGGCGTAAGAAGATGTTTGCTTGTGCATTTGTATCATTTTCCCGTAAACATCTTCATCATCTGTCGTTTGATCTGTAATGACGTGTCTAAGATATGCGAGCTAATTACAGACACTAAAATCAGGTAATCTGATGAGCATGTGTCCTCTGTGGTTTTACACATCATTATAAAACCCCAATTCCCAAAAAATTGGCACGCTGTATAAAATGTAAATAACAACAAAATGCACTGGTTTCCAAGCACAGGCGATGTCAAACATTTAAATTGAGATAATGTCTCTTTTTAAGAAAAATCTTTGCTCATTTTGAATTTGAAGGCAGCAAAACGTCCTAAAAGTTGTGACGAGGCAACAAAAGGCTGGAAAAGTTAGTGGTGTTTAAAAGAAACAGACGTTTAGGTTAATGTGCAACAGGTCAATGACTTGATTGGGTTTAAAAATAGCATCTCAGAGAGGCAGAAGTTCAAACTGCATCGACAAATTGTGGAACAAATTCAGAAAAATGTTCATTAGCATAAAATGATGAAGACTTTGAATATCTCATCATGTACAGAACTTAATATCATTAAAGGATTCAATGAACCCAGAGAAATCGAGGCTGAAAATCTGTTATTGGATGCCTGCGATCTTCGAACCCTCGGTGCTGTCAAATTTAATAATAAGCTAATATGTTCCTTAAAATGTTGAGTTTTCTTGAGAAATGGAGAGCACCTACTTTGTTGTTCCCTCATAGAAACTTGTGTAGAAACAAATACGAGTCCAATTTATAAGCTTCAGAAGAAAGCTATAAGAATTATAAATGGATTAAGGTTATTATTCACCAATTACACATTACTATTTATTTATTAAACTACATTAATTCACACTTTCTCACCCTGCACACGTGATGTACAAAATGATCTACCTCCAAACTGTATTCACGGGTTGTTTAAACCATATTTGAAAAAAATACAGTTCAGGACGATTTACAGGTGTACGTCTGCAGTACGGACACAGCAAGACGAGGTAAATAAATATTAAACTGTCGACATTTGCTTTATTTTTATCTTGTTTGGTTTTGCTTTAAAGGTGTATAAAGTATGCTGTGTAAATGGAATAAGGTGTAATTTTCTATAGCACGAATTGAACCTTTTAGTCAGTTTGTGCTACTAATTTCAGTTCTATTTGTCTGTTGTTGTTTTTTCCTTTTGTAGCTGATGTAAGATTTAAAGCACTTAACACTGACCACAATAAGACTCTGTGTGATCCGAGTGCTGCACAGAACACTCGGACATCAGGACAGCAGCTTAAATATTCTCTGTGGTCGGATGTGTTTGATGTGCACAACACAGTCAGAATAAATATTTGTCTTGATTTTGTTTTTCAGAGATTTGTCCCAATTGGCTCCGATCTCTCGTCTGGTCCGCCTTCTCCGCTGCAGGACAGTTGACTTGCACCACAGCTGCAGTGTTTGCTTTCACTGTGAAACGCCGCTGACTTCACTTTACAAATATTTGTCGAACACTGACGCCGCCAGGTCAATGGCTGCTCCAAAAAGAAAAAGGGTATATCTAAATTATACTGTTTTTCTTTCATAACTACAGACACTTGTATGTTTTTAATAAAGTAGATTAAAAGTTATCTTTTTGGGACCTAGGTCCAATGTATGTGTTGAAAAAAATATTTTTTTAAAAGGTCAATGAAGAGATCAGTGCTGTTGGCTGTAGTGTACATGTGGATCAATGGTTAGGATCTCTGTGATGTACAGTGTTTATAATAAATAGTTGTTACTGTCTGGCCATGTGTGGTTTGTTTGTTTGTTTTAAGCACATACACAATTTAAGATTTGTTGATTTGGGAAGTAATTTCAGGATTTGACCCCATGATAAAAACGAACTTTGAATAGTGTCAGACAAATATTTGTTTCATGTCTTTACCTTCAGTTATTTCATGTTTGTGAAGATGATGCTTTAAGTTTGGTTAAGATTGACAGTTTGCTATATTTTAGAGAATTAAGTAGTGGCGCTATGGTGTAGAGGTTTGCACATTCGTTTAATGCCACAAAGATCCTTAGTTTGGTCCCGGGAGGAGACACAAATCCCTTTGAAGTTGTGTCAGGTAGAATGTAAAAGTCTCCCAAATCACACATCCGGAGCTACCTGCTGTGCTCCTGTGAATAAGAGAGCTGCTGAAATCATCATTGCCCCACTCACATGTAGCACTGAGATATGGAAACGACACTTCAGTGATGCAAAATCTCATACCGTCTTTCATTCTGCACTTTGTTTCTTGGCCAGATATAAAGGTCAACCATTTTTCTTGAAACATGCAAAGCATCCTGTTCAGTCATGTGATGAGGTGTCCTGTTAGGAGTTATGGAGTAATATATGAGAAATGTAGCCAGCTGCTGAATCACCTCTGCTCCCATGGGCTGATTTCATCCCCGTCCAGAGGTTTGCATGAAGCAAGATTTGGTGCTTAGTGAGGTAACATCAAGATTAAAAGCGGTTTTCATGGAGGTACATCTCATGCTGAGCTAGACTGCAGACCTAACCTGCACAGGAGCAACAGGAGAAACATTATGGAGGTTATATGTACCTTGTGTAAATTATGCAAAGAAAAATCTACTTAAAGTTGTTTTGTTTTTTTACTTTTCCCCACTTTACTCTCACACCACTGAACACTGCCAGAGTTAAAGCTGAAACCACCCAGCACACATTAACTTAAATTTAATTAGTCCAATCTTTTATTGATCATGAATAAGTCTTGATTGATTCATTACTTGCCAGTTTCCTTGGTGACTTTCAGCTCTTCTGATAAATGCCTAAAGCACAAATACAGGTTCATACAGACCTAATTTGTAGGGCACCGCAAGTGCCAAAATTAAATAAATAAATACACGATTAAATAATTATTAAATTATTTATTTATTTAAATGTTAAATAAATAAATTGCCAGTCTTGGCAGCCGACCCCCGGCTGCCAAGACTGGCAATAGGGACATGGAATGTCACCTCTCTGGTGGGGAAGGAGCCTGAGTTGGTGCGTGAGGTTGAGAGGTACCGGCTAGATATAGTTGGGCTCACCTCTACGCATTGTCTGGGCTCTGGAACCAGTCTCCTGGAGAGGGGCTGGACTCTGTCTCAGTCTGGAGTTGCCCCTGGTGAGAGGCGGCGGGCTGGGGTGGGTATTCTTATATCCCCTCGGCTTGCTGCCGGTACGTTGGGGTTTTTCCCGGTGGACGAGAGGGTTTGTTCCCTGCGCCTTAGGGTCGGGGAACGGGTCCTGACTGTCATCTGCGCTTATGCGCCGAGTGGCAGTTCGGAGTACCCAGCCTTCTTAGAGTCCCTGGGGGGGGTGCTGGAAGGTGCTCCACCTGGAGACTCTGTTGTCCTGCTGGGAGACTTCAATGCTCACGTGGGTAACGACAGCGAGACCTGGAGGGGCGTGATTGGGAGGAACGGCCTCCCTGATCTGAACCCGAGTGGTGCTTTGTTATTGGACTTCTGTGCTAATCACAGTTTGGCCATAACGAACACCCTGTTCGAACATAAGAGTGTCCATAAGTGCACGTGGCACCAGGATGCTCTAGGCCGTAGGTCGATGATCGATTTTGTAATCGTATCACCAGACCTGCGACCATATGTTCTGGACACTCGGGTAAAGAGAGGGGCTGAGCTGTCAACTGATCACCACCTGGTGGTGAGTTGGATCAGGTGGCGGGGGAGGACGCTGGACAGACCTGGTGCACCTAAACGCGTAGTGAGGGTGTGCTGGGAACGTCTAGCAGAGGCCCCAGTCCGCGAGATCTTCAACGCACACCTCCGGCAGAGCTTCAACAGCATTCCGAGGGAGACTGGGGACATTGAGTCCGAATGGACCATGTTCAGCGTCTCCATTGCCGAAGCTGCTGCATTGAGCTGCGGCCGCAAGGTGGTTGGTGCCTGCCGTGGTGGTAATCCCCGAACCAAATGGTGGACACCAGAGGTGAAGGGAGCCACCAGGCTGAAGAAGGAGGCCTATCGGGCTTGGTTAGCCTGTGGGACTCCGGAGGCAGCCGACAGGTATCGACAGGCCAAGCGGAATGCGGCTCGGGCAGTGGCTGAAGCAAAAACTCGGGTGTGGGAGGAGTTCGGAGAGGCCATGGAAAAAGACTTTCGGACTGCCTCGAAGAGATTCTGGCAAACCGTCAGGCGTCTCAGGAGGGGAAAGCGGTGCTCTACCTGCACTGTGTATAGTGCTGGCGGAGCGCTGTTGACGTCGACTGAGAAAATTGTCGGGCGGTGGAAGGAATACTTCGAGGACCTCCTTAATCCCACTGACACGTCTTCCGGGGAGGAAGCAGAGTCTGGGGATGAGGGGTGTGACCCACCGATTTCCGGGGGCGAGGTCACTGAGGCAGTTAAACAACTCCTTGGTGGCAGAGCCCCTGGTGTCGATGAGGTCCGCCCCGAGTTCCTGAAGGCTCTGGACGTTGTAGGGCTGTCTTGGTTGACACGTCTCTGCAATGTTGCGTGGAGATCAGGGGCAGTACCTGTGGACTGGCAGACCGGGGTGGTGGTCCCCATCTTCAAGAAGGGGGACCGGAGGGTGTGTTCCAACTACAGGGGGATCACACTCCTCAGCCTCCCCGGGAAAGTCTATGCCAGGGTGCTGGAGAGGAGGGTTCGTCCGCTAGTCGAACCTCGGATACAGGAGGAACAATGCGGTTTTCGTCCTGGTCGCGGAACACTGGACCAGCTCTTTGTCCTCTCGAGGATACTTGAGGGTGCATGGGAGTTTGCCCAACCAGTCTACATGTGTTTTGTGGACCTGGAGAAGGCATTCGACCGTGTCCCTCGGGGCGTCCTGTGGGAGGTGTTGCGCGAGTATGGGGTGTCTGGCCCATTGCTACGGGCCATTCAATCCCTATACAACCGTTGCAAGAGCTTGGTTCGCATTGCCGGCAATAAGTCGGACTCGTTCCCGGTGGGTGATGGGCTCCGCCAAGGCTGCCCTTTGTCTCCGGTTCTGTTCATAATTTTTATGGACAGGATTTCTAGGCGCAGCCAAGTGGCGGAGGGCTTTCGCTTTGGTGGCCTCAGAATCTCATCTCTGATTTTTGCGGATGATGTGGTTCTGTTGGCTTCATCGGGTGAGGGCCTCCAGCTCGCACTGGAGCGGTTCGCAGCCGAGTGTAACGCAGCGGGAATGAGGATCAGCACCTCCAAATCTGAGGCCATGGTTCTTAGCCGGAAAAGGGTGGAGTGCCCACTCCGGGTCGGGGATGAGTTCCTGCCCCAAGTGGAGGAGTTCAAGTATCTCGGGGTCTTGTTCGCGAGTGATGGGAGAAGGGAGCTGGAGATCGACAGACGGATTGGGGCTGCGGCTGCAGTAATGCGGACGCTGCACCGGTCAGTCATGGTGAAGAGGGAGCTGAGTGTAAAAGCGAAGCTCTCAATTTACCGGTCGATCTACGTCCCTACCCTCACCTATGGCCACGAGCTGTGGGTAGTGACCGAAAGAACGAGATCGCGGATACAAGCGGCGGAAATGAGCTTCCTCCGAAGGGTGGCTGGCCTCTCCCTTAGAGATAGGGTGAGAAGTTCGGCCATCCGGGAGGGGCTTAGAGTAGAGCAGCTGCTGCTCCACATCGAAAGGAGCCAGCTGAGGTGGTTCGGGCATCTGGCAAGGATGCCCCCTGGGCGCCTCCTGGGCGAGGTGTTCCAGGCATGTCCCACCGGGAGGAGGCCCCGGGGCAGACCCAGGACACGCTGGAGAGATTATATCTCTCGGCTGGCCTGGGAACGCCTTGGTATTCCCCCGGACAAGCTGGAGGAGGTGGCTGGGGAGAGGGAGGTCTGGACCTCTTTGCTTAGGCTGCTACCCCCGCGACCCGACCTCGGATAAGCGGATGAAGATGGATGGATGGATTAAAAACATAATTAATTTCTTATATATGCCATTAAATGTGTGTAATGTGAAAGCCATAAATTATTTATTAAATACATAATTATAATAATAACAATAAATGATTAAATTTGTCATTATTGCATAACATATAAATTCATTTTTCCTAAAAAGAACAATTGATTTATTTCACTATTTAATTATTTTAGGCTTACGAAATTACTTTAACTTTCAGAGCATGTGATTGGTTAGCCAGTACAGTCAAGACAGAAAGAGCCCTGATAATGAGTCAATGCAGTGTCACAGTCAGTTGAATAGGTGGTGTGGACTCTTTGCATTTGAAATGAAATTACCAACAGCAAAGGCAGAGGAAAGCAGCCCAAACTGTAAGTAACATTGGGAAATACTGTTCCTGTTTCACCAAATACACAAGATTTTTTGGGGTAAGAGTGTAGTGGGATCATTTTTAAATATCTTGTTGATTTGTTGAGGTAAAGCTTATTTATTAACGTGCTCCAATATTTTCCATTACTCCAGAATTAATGTTTTTAATATCGATCCAGCTTAATTCTAAACTCTAGCTGTGAGAATTATGTGTAAATGTATAATGCTTTACAGAGAAATCTACAGAACATTCTGTTGATGAAACAATATTATTTGATATACTGGTGTACCATATTTTTTAATGCCTTTTTCATAATTAGTCCAGTGTTTATGTCCTTTCCAAATCATTACACATTAATGGACCTTTTATTCTTAAACATCTTGCCAGATACATGATATATGTTTTAAAAAGACAAATAAGTAGGTCTGTTCTCTGCTAGTTTCATTTCATTTCATTCAAATATTATTAAATATTTATTCATGCGTACAGTGATTTTTGTGTATTTTGAGGGCTCACGCGCTCATGCTTCACAAGTAAAACTATTTTACAAATGTACATCCAAACCTGAAAAAATCTATGCACAATGTATTCAGTTCAGCTCATGAATCTGATCATTTCTCATTTCAAAATTCTTTCTGTGTGTACAACTGTCTAAAACCACACCTAACATCTTTCACTCAGTTACAAAGCCTTAAATATATGTGGACGAATCGCTTTATTCGCACTTACAGGCACGTTGCATGACCACATGGGGTTTTGAGACAAATTTAAAGCAGTACAATCTACAAATGTAAGATGCATTCAAGTCACAGTGTAAATAATTATTTAAATAATTATTTAAAAATAATTTCAATAATTATTTAAATGAATGTTTTCTACGATGTATTTTTGTTATTTCATTTTGGCACTCTTGCCACTCCATACAATTGAGGGTCATCGCTCCACGCAGCTAATATAATTATGCTTTTAAATCATGCTGCATAAATAAATAAGAGCATATTTGAAACGTTTTGCTAAAAGACAACTTTTTTTTATATAAGTTAAAAATAAATAAATAAATAAATAAAATCTTTGTTTACCTGAAAGCAAATTCTAACCCGTGCGCTTTTATTTGAGGTATAGACTTCTACTTCCGGGTCACGTTCCTTACATTTTTTTCTTCTTTCCATTCTTCTAAGCGAAACACAAATACCCCCAAAGCACAAATTGGTCCTTTTTGATAATTTTGATTTCTTGTTTTCGGTTTGTCGTTATTGACGACAAAGACAAAAGCCGGCCCTGAATTTTCCTTCTCGCTTTAAAACGAAAAAAAAAAAAAACTCTCTCTCTCTCTCTCTTTTTTTTTTTTTTTTTTTTTTTCATTTTTGGCTCTCAGGAAACAAAAAGCGAGCTGCGCGAACATCGGACCAAACCGCTTTTATTCTGAAACTAACTTCTCCACAGGTATTCTGATTAAAGTTTTGTCGGGTTTGGGGAAAAGTTTTTGTGCCTTTACAGTTTAGCGAGGCTTTATTTGAAGAGCTTTTCTGTTATATAGATGCTTTTGAGAAAACTGATGAGAAATGAATGATGTGCGTATTTTTTATTTATTTAGTTTTCGTTTTTTAAAGCAAAAACTAAAGTCATCAAAAATCAAGTAGTTTAATAAGCATCAGGTGCAACTAAGCATAATGTGAGATGAGATCTGTGACCATGCTGTCTCACTGTGCAGAAAAGCTGTTTGGAGAATTTGCAAGCATGAGCTACTTCTTGTGTGTTTCATGTCCACACTTGTATTGGACCAGTCAGAAACTCTGATTTTATTCCTAAACAGTTTCATCTCTGAGGAATTTATTCATGGGGTTGGGTCTATTGTCTCGCTTGACGACCCACATGTTTCCCTCAACGTGGCATGTTGAATAGAAGCAGCAAAGCACCCCCACGACGGATAACCTCCACCTCCATGCATGTTTTCTTTTGGGGGATTCTGTGTTTGGTGGGGGTCGGGACCCCCCACGTCCTCCAAACACTCAAAAGTGTACTGAGTCATAAAGTCAGATAGCTGGCAGTGGTTTTCTTCTTGCTGCAGATAGTAGAGTCATAAACACTGACCTTCGCTAAGGTGAGAGAGGCCTGAGGGACCCTTTGATGGTCACTTGTTGTTGTCTTGCTTTTGGGGGAACTTTGGTAACTTTGCCTGCTGTTTGTAGACAATGGGTTGGTCTGTCTCAAATATTCCGATTTTTAGGTCATTTTCTGCTCACACACCTATGATTTGTCTTAAAATGATTTTTTTTCTCATAAATTTGAACCTTTATAATATTTCCGTTTAAGGTTTAGCTTTGTATACATTTCAGAACTCCTTTTGTTTTTGCACGATTAAATCTGAGGTAATGTTTGAACATGAATCCTGATTCACTTTTATTATACAAATCAGTAAAAATTTCAGGCTTTCATCTTAAATGATTTTTGAGATATTTATGTTTAAACATTGAGTGATATATACATTCAAACTTTGGACCATAACGTTTTAGGCTCATCAGAGATGGGCGAGCAGGAGGCCCATGATGATCTTAGATGGAGGGGCCCTAATGCCTCTTACTGTGGGCATGTGGAGGGTCTCAGTGCCTTACAAATGTCTTTGTAACCTTTCATAGACTGATTATTTTAAATAAAGCTTCCCCCAGTCACTCAGAAATCCCTGTGATTTTTGTCACAATGTGCTTCTGGTGAGAACTTCTCACCAGAAGTTGTCTAAAGGGCGTCCTTTTGAAAAAAGTCTGTTTACTGAACAGGGCTGTTACCAGTCAGGCCTGGGTGTGTCTTCCAGCTTAGCTAGTCAAATTAAAACAGGTTGGTAGTATTTTGGATTGAGCAGCTAAGTAGGTGTGTGGGTACTTTTTTATTTTTTGTAGTCAAACCGTTTCCTGCCACGTGCAGTGTTTTTCTCTCTTGCTGTTTATTGCAGGTGATCCCTGCACCCGATTATATTTAGTCGAGCTGTGTGAGTGAGCGGTGGAAGGGGGCAGGATCAGGAACAGTAGTCTATAAAACCAGTGGATTTACTCGGGCTCCCATGAGAAGACAGTGAAGGAAGAGCACTCTACTTTTCTTTCCCCCCTCTCATCAAGGCCACCTGTCTGCCCGGTCCCTCTGGAAACATGTCTGAGGACCTCCAACCAACCGTGGACCCCACAAAGATGGGGGTCGGACGATCCATCGCCGTGCTGACGTCAGGAGGAGACGCTCAGGGTAAGCAGAGGAATGAGGCTTTGCTTTATTTTGAGCATAAAATGATTCTCAGTGGAGGGTAGAAGAACGATCAGACAGCATCTTCTCCTGATGTGTCTGATCACTGAATCCCAGCAAGCTGTTGAAGTCCTAGTTTCTCTTTGTCTCGTGGATGCTAATAGAGTATCATTTTATGCTCTCACTGCACAGCATTTTAAATAAGATCAGAAGCCAGAGAATATAAAGGGCTAGCAACATTTTTTCCAGTGCTGAATGACAGCTGTCAGAGGCCGACGGAGTTTTGGCTGCAAGTGCCATTTGAAGTCCAGAACATGATAGGAGGATTACATCTTGGATTAACTCCACCATCAATGCCTAATGTTACACTGCTCGTAATGTCTCAGAGTAGAAGTGTGGTGGGGGTTAAAACTGGATGAACTCAGATTGTTTAAAGGTTCAAGTCCAAGGTGTTATTATCATTGCTTTTATTCAAGTAGAATAATGTGGACTACGTGAGGATCACAGTGAATATGAAACACTAATTAGAAACTTTTCTCTTTCTCTCTATTTTTTGTTTTGCTTCTCCTGTGAATCCTTCTGGAGCTTTATCTGCCTCTTCTTCCCCTTGTGTGTTCCCTTATTTTACATATTTGGAGCTAATCTTAGTGGCAGTGACCTTTTTCTGGTATGGACAAGAGAAACACCCCCACCCACAGCTGCTGTCTATTGAAACAAGAGCTGCAACATGCCAACAGCCACAACACAAAGTCCCACAGTGGCCTTTAGTGTGCCGGACTTCAAGGGCCAAGATTATGCACAAGATGCACTTTTCCCTTATGGCTATTCTTGGCTTGACATGTGCCTGTGTGCACACTAAGTCACTTAAAGGTTAAGATAAGGCCCGACAGTGTTCGGGTGATATTTGATAGAAAGTTTGAAATGTTCAGTCATCACAGATCAGATCATTTGTGTGTTTTTAGGCATGAATGCAGCCGTGAGAGCCACAGTCAGAGTCGGCATCTACACTGGAGCCAAAGTCTACTTTGTCCATGAGGTATTTGAGCGGCATACAGGTGACATGTTGGCATCAGAATACAGCAATTAAATATAAGATGGAGACACATAGGAGAGAGTTTCCTGTTAAAGTCATGACAGAGGCCATCAGCTCAGGCCTGACGGTGTATGTTGTCATGTGTTGTAGGGCTACCAGGGCCTGGTGGATGGAGGAGAAAACATTTGTCTCGCTACATGGGAGAGTGTGTCTATGATGCTTCAGCTGGTGAGTGATATACAGCTGAATAAAGACCCGTATTTATTGTACCATGGAGAAGACTATTAAAAATGCCTTTTTTAATATATATTGTAGGCTCATTTCTATGTTAAGGATTAATATTTAAAGAGTCACCCTTGACAAAGAAATCAACAATTAACAGGCCAAAATTCATTCTGATCGGTTCATCTTTTGTCAGTTTTTAGGATCCTAAGTCCATCCATCCATCCATCTTCATCCGCTTTGTCCGGGGCCGGGTCGCGGGGGCAGCAGCCTAAGCAAAGAGGCCCAGACCTCCCTCTCCCCAGCCACCTCCTCCAGCTTATCCGGGGGAATACCAAGGCGTTCCCAGGCCAGCCGAGAGATATAATCTCTCCAGCGTGTCCTGGGTCTGCCCCGGGGCCTCCTCCCGGTGGGACATGCCTGGAACACCTCACCCAGGAGGCGCCCAGGGGGCATCCTTGTCAGATGCCCGAACCACCTCAGCTGGCTCCTTTCGATGTGGAGCAGCAGCTGCTCTACTCTGAGCCCCTCCCGGATGGCCGAACTTCTCACCCTATCTCCAAGGGAGAGGCCAGCCACCCTTCGGAGGAAGCTCATTTCTGCCGCTTGTATCCGCGATCTCGTTCTTTCGGTCACTACCCACAGCTCGTGGCCATAGGTGAGGGTAGGGACGTAGATCGACCGGTAAATTGAGAGCTTCGCTTTTACACTCAGCTCCCTCTTCACCACGACGGACCGGTGCAGCGTCCGCATTACTGCAGCTGCAGCCCCAATCCGTCTGTCGATCTCCGGCTCCCTTCTCCCATCACTCGCGAACAAGACCCCGAGATACTTGAACTCCTCCACTTGGGGCAGGAACTCATCCCCGACCCGGAGTGGGCACTCCACCCTTTTCCGGCTGAGAACCATGGCCTCAGATTTGGAGGTGCTGATCGTCATTCCCGCTGCTTCACACTCGGCTGCGAACCGTTCCAGTGCGAGCTGGAGGCCTTCACCCGATGAAGCCAACAGAACCACATCATCTGCAAAAATCAGAGATGAGATTCTGAGGCCACCAAAGCGAAAGCCCTCCGCCACTTGGCTGCGCCTAGAAATCCTGTCCATAAAAATTATGAACAGAACCGGAGACAAAGGGCAGCCCTGGCGGAGCCCATCACCCACCGGGAACGAGTCCGACTTATTGCCGGCAATGCGAACCAAGCTCTTGCAACGGTTGTATAGGGATCGAATGGCCCGTAGCAATGGGCCAGACACCCCATATTCCCGCAACACCTCCCACAGGACACCCCGAGGGACACGGTCGAATGCCTTCTCCAAGTCCACAAAACACATGTAGACTGGTTGGGCAAACTCCCATGCACCCTCAAGTATCCTGGAGAGGATAAAGAGCTGGTCCAGTGTTCCGCGACCAGGACGAAAACCACATTGTTCCTCCTGTATCCGAGGTTCGACTAACGGACGAACTCTCCTTTCCAGCACCCTGGCATAGACTTTCCCAGGGAGGCTGAGGAGTGTGATCCCCCTGTAGTTGGAACACACCCTCCGGTCCCCTTTCTTAAAGATGGGGACCACCACCCCGGTCTGCCAGTCCACAGGTACTGCCCCTGATCTCCACGCAACATTGCAGAGGCGTGTCAACCAGGACAGCCCTACAACGTCCAGAGCCTTCAGGAACTTGGGGCGGACCTCATCAACACCAGGGGCTCTGCCACCAAGGAGTTGTTTAACTGCCTCAGTGACCTCGCCCCCGGAAATTGGCGGGTCATTCCCCTCATCCCCAGACTCTGCTTCCTCCTCGGAAGACGTGTCAGTGGGATTAAGGAGGTCCTCGAAGTATTCCTTCCACCGCCTGACAATTTTCTCAGTCGACGTCAGCAGCGCTCCGCCAGCACTATACACAGTGCAGGTAGAGCACCGCTTTCCCCTCCTGAGACGTCTGACGGTTTGCCAGAATCTCTTCGAGGCAGTCCGAAAGTCTTTTTCCATGGCCTCTCCGAACTCCTCCCACACCCGAGTTTTTGCTTCAGCCACTGCCCGAGCCGCATTCCGCTTGGCCTGTCGATACCTGTCGGCTGCCTCCGGAGTCCCACAGGCTAACCAAGCCCGATAGGACTCCTTCTTCAGCCTGGTGGCTCCCTTCACCTCTGGTGTCCACCATTTGGTTCGGGGATTACCACCACGGCAGGCACCAACCACCTTGCGGCCGCAGCTCAATGCAGCAGCTTCGGCAATGGAGACGCTGAACATGGTCCATTCGGACTCAATGTCCCCAGTCTCCCTCGGAATGCTGTTGAAGCTCTGCCGGAGGTGTGCGTTGAAGATCTCGCGGACTGGGGCCTCTGCTAGACGTTCCCAGTACACCCTCACTACGCGTTTAGGTGCACCAGGTCTGTCCAGCGTCTTCCCCCGCCACCTGATCCAACTCACCACCAGGTGGTGATCAGTTGACAGCTCAGCCCCTCTCTTTACCCGAGTGTCCAGAACATATGGTCGCAGGTCTGCTGATACGATTACAAAATCGATCATCGACCTACGGCCTAGAGCGTCCTGGTGCCACGTGCACTTATGGACACTCTTATGTTCGAACAGGGTGTTCGTTATGGCCAAACTGTGATTAGCACAGAAGTCCAATAACAAAGCACCGCTCGGGTTCAGATCAGGGAGGCCGTTCCTCCCAATCACGCCCCTCCAGGTCTTGCTGTCGTTACCCACGTGAGCATTGAAGTCTCCCAGCAGGACAACAGAGTCTCCAGGTGGAGCACCCTCCAGCACCCCGCCCAGGGACTCTAAGAAGGCTGGGTACTCTGAACTGCCACTTGGCGCATACGCGCAGATGACAGTCAGGACCCGTTCCCCGACCCTAAGGCGCAGGGAACAAACCCTCTCGTCCACCGGGAAAAACCCCAACGTACCAGCAGCAAGCCGAGGGGATACTAGGATACCCACCCCAGCCCGCCGCCTCTCACCAGGGGCAACTCCAGACTGAGACAGAGTCCAGCCCCTCTCCAGGAGACTGGTTCCAGAGCCCGAGCCATGTGTAGAGGTAAGCCCGACTATATCTAGCCGGTACCTCTCAACCTCACGCACTAACTCAGGCTCCTTCCCCACCAGAGAGGTGACATTCCATGTCCCTATTGCCAGTCTTGGCAGCCAGGGGTCAGTCCGCTAGGGCCTCCGCTCCTGGCCGCCACCCGGCACACAATGCACCCGACCCCTATGGCGCCTCCTGCGGGTGGTGGGCCTGCGGGAGGATGGGCCCATGTCTCCTCTTCGGGCTGTGCCCGGCCGGGCCCCATGGACTAAGGCCCGGCCACCAGACGCTCGCCCTCGGGCACCCTCCCCGGGCCTGGCTCCAGGGCGGGGCCCTGGTAACCCTATCCCGGGCAGGGTAAACTGTTCCCTCGGTGTCTTTTTCATAAGGGTCTTATGAATCGCTCGTTGTCTGGTCCCTCACCCAGGGCCAATTTGCCATGGGAGACCCTACCAGGGGGCAAAAGCCCCCAGACAACATAGCCCCTGGGATCCCTGTGACACACAAACCCCTCCACCACGATAAGGTAGCGATTCCAGGAGGGGAGGATCCTAAGTTGAGTTTCTAATTACAATCAATGTTTATGCTGATAACAAAAGGAAGCAGATACATACCTAAAAAATGAAGGAGGGAGTTTGTCAGCCTCAGTCTGACTAATCTGCAAAACACTGCATCTACAAATTGTGGAAAAATGTTCCAGCAGCTACAATCCTATGTCAGACAAGAGCGGGACAACTTTCCTCTCCCAGAGGTTCCCCAGCTGGTCTCAGTTCCCAGATGTTTGCAGACTGTTGTTAAAATAAGAGGGAATGCCACACAGTGGTAAACTTGATCCTGTCCCAACTTTTCTGACATGCTTTGCTGTCATCAAATTCAAAATGAGCTAATATTTTTCTTAAAATATAAAATTTTCCCACTTTAAACATCTGATATATTTTCTGTGTTCTATTGTGAATAAAATATGCATTTATGAGATTTTCTAATCAGTGGATTCTGTTTTTATTTACCTTTTTTTGCAGCATCGCAACTTCTATGGAAGTGGGTTTGTGGTAACAAATGGATGCTTCTGTAAATGCTTCTGATATCACAACAAGCTGAGTGATGACATTAAACAAGTGACTCTGCCCTGTGATTTAAGGATCGTGGTAATACTGAACGGCATCATTCATAGTTATTTGTCTAAATACAGCAGTCTGGCAAGGAGTGACACACTGACATTTATGAAGTGTGTGTGAATGGCAGCAGAGGCTGCGGCAGATTTCTAAGATATCGTCTTTACTCGTGATGCAACCTCACTCCATGGGAATCCAGGCCACCCTAATGAGCTGTTATAAAGCTGACCCGATGATATCTAACTGTTATGGAAAACACTGTTGGGTTAATTGTCTGTCAATGCTGCATTAACGTTTTCAAAGCCAGTTATAAAAGCTTCTCCTCTTCCTGTGTTAGGGTGGTACTGTCATCGGCAGCGCTCGCTGCAAGGACTTCAGAACCAGAGATGGTCGTATGAAGGCCGCCTGCAACCTGGTGAAGCTGGGCATCACCAACCTGTGTGTAATCGGTGGAGACGGCAGTCTGACGGGAGCCAACGAGTTCAGGACCGAGTGGAGCGGGCTGCTGGTTGATCTGGTCCGAGCAGGTAAAGAGACAAACGAGGCTGCGAGAATCGTGAATGTGTCAAATCTTTCAGCCTCGTCTTTTTGTGTCTGACTAAATCTGTCTGTCCTCGTCTCTCTTCCAAGATTAGCTTCTAATTCATCACAAAAAGACGGGGTAGGGGAAAATAATGAAAAGCATGTGCATTCACTAGGAATATACAGTGGTGTGCTTTGTTTTGACCACTAAAAACTAAATTTGGGGACGTTTCCAAAATGCTGCATAAAGTTTAAATTTATAAGTTAAAGCCTCAGTTACACAACTCATACAAGCTCCAGTAAGGGCTAAATAACTGAATTTTACATTTTTTTCCACTCACTATGTGGTTGGCAATAAGCATTTTACCCTAGCAACCAGTAGATACCAAGGGGTTGACAACCAGTCTCTAGGCCTGTGCGTCTGAGGCTGCAAGAAAGAAAGATAAGAATAAACTTTATTGTTCCACTTGGAAATTTGTCTTGGACAAACGGCGCTAAACATAGCTGCATTCGCCTAATGAAAACCATGAAAATTAAAAAGGGGGATAAAAACAAACAAACCAATGTTTGTATCATCAGATTATGTATCATGTCTGCAGGTAAGATCACTGAGGAAGAAGCTAAGAAATCGTCCCACCTCAATATTGTTGGCATGGTCGGCTCAATCGACAATGACTTCTGCGGCACTGACATGACCATCGGTACTGACTCGGCACTGCACCGCATCATTGAGGTGGTGGATGCCATCACCACGACTGCACAGAGGTCAGACCCCACTGTGCATTCAAAAAGTGAATCTGTCAACCAAATTAATAGTTTGCACATATGTACAGGTAGAAAACTCTAGAAAAAAATGGACGTATCGCCTTTCTTATGCCTGTCAGTTTATAGTGGATATACTGATTCTGCATATTCATTTTTTTCAAAATCCACAGCCACCAGAGGACATTTATCCTGGAAGTGATGGGCAGACACTGTGGGTCAGTACTCTATCTGTGTGTGTGTCATTAGACTGAGAGACTATTATATTTGCGTGACTTATTTATTCTCATTCATGTGTGCAACAAGTAGTTACAGTGCATAACATAACGAACTCTCTCCAGTTACAGTCTTCTTATTAATATGATGCTGGTGCACAAATGACCTGAATGCCTCTGTATTGTTTGTGTCAGTGGACTGGTGGGATCTTGTGACTGTCAAAGAGGTTTTGTGATTTAAAAGTACAGCCGAAAAAACATGTTCCTGTGGCTACGTCTATGAATCAGGCTGCTTAACCGTTTGTGTTTGCACACATGCGTGCAGTTACCTGGCCCTGGTGACGGCTCTCGCCTGTGGAGCTGACTGGGTGTTCATTCCCGAGATGCCGCCAGATGATGGCTGGGAGGACCACTTGTGCAGGAGGCTGTCAGACGTAAGTGTTTCTTCATTTGAAGATACCCACATCCTCTCTTTGCATGCATATTTGTACTTTTATCTCTGTTATTATTATTATTTTTTTACTTTAGCAAAGAGCCCGTGGATCTCGACTAAATGTGATCATTGTGGCCGAGGGCGCGATGTGCAAGGATGGCAAACCGATTACATCTGACCAGATCAAAAAGGTAAGCTGTATGGTTCTTACTATTGTGCGAGTATTATTGTAAGCTATGCTGACAGTATACTGAACAAAGAGCTGGATTTGTTTGTGTCCAGTTGGTAACTGACAGACTCGGCTTTGATACCCGCACCACTGTTCTTGGACACGTGCAGAGAGGAGGAACACCCTCTGCCTTCGACAGAATCCTGGTGAGTGTCCCAGTAAAACGCAGAGTAGAATCCACACAGTACACAGCTCTACTTCTGCCTCTACTGAGGCTCCTGACTCCTGAGGAGTGTACTATGAAGTAAGAATTAATGGAGTAGTAAACCATAATGAGCTAAAAGTCTGAGTTTCTTTAAAAAAGTAGCTTTTAAATGGCTAAATCACCATGGTAACTTACCTTGAACACCTGGTCTGGAGAAGGTTTAAAATCCTCTGGAAATGCAACATTTTTAATACATTTCTTTTATTTACAGCATATAAAGCAGGATATAGAGTCTCTGCTAGGAGAACCTGTTTTATATGTACAAGTTGTACAGAGGGTGCAGTCTGCAATAAAATAAACTTGAATTATTTTACTCCTCTGTGCACTAAATCACCACATTAACAGTTTTCTGCAGCATTAATTTCCTGTCTTATTTGTAACAGTGTGTTTACATTTTACTGTAATATTTTATCTTTTTATCTTTATATATTTGTAGTCACCATTTCATTATCATCATCTGATAACATCTGTGAGTGGAGTAGGTGACGCTCATAGGGATCATTTTATACAGAAGAGTCATATAATCCGCGAAGCACCTGTTTTTATTAGATGCGCATGAACGAAGCCTGAAGGGCTGAACTGGGTCAAGAAAGCTAACGGAAAGAAAGCCTAGCTGTGTTGAACTTTCTTCGTAGTACACCCTCTGGTGAACTGGCTCTGTTGGTTTCCTCTAGGGCAGCAGGATGGGAGTGGAGGCGGTGATGGCATTGCTGGAGGCCACCCCAGACACTCCCGCCTGTGTGGTCACCCTGTCGGGGAATCAAGCCGTCAGATTGCCGCTCATGGAGTGCGTGCAAGTGGTACGTCAGAGTATTTTCACCCAAGGAAAAAGATGATTAGTGTGTTGCTTTGCCTGTTCTGAGGGATATCCACTAACACTACAATGACTTTACGCTTTACAGACAAAAGAAGTGACTGCTGCCATGGCTCAGGGCAGATTTGACGATGCCATCAAGCTCAGAGGAAAGTACGTGTTTCACAGAGAGTATTAGCAATAAAACATTTAAGTGATCGACTAACTTTGCATAACTATGGAGCCTGAATTGTGCAGCTTCAGGCTCTGCCAATGTCATCTGCTCTGTGGGCTGAACAAATTAGACATTAGATGGCACATGCAATCAATTAAAAAACTTTAAAGTAAAACTTGCAATACCATTTAAATATTAAGTAATGCCTAATAACAAAAAGGAAAAATCATTAAAATACTGACTACAATAATTTTATATTGTTTATTCTGACTAAACACTGTAAAAGTCTAACAGCTGAGCCGTATTTTTAATCTAGCTAATAACCCACTAACCCTCCTTTATGATGTGTAGGAGTTTTGAAAACAACTGGAATATGTACAAGCTGCTGGCTCACATCAATCCTCCAGATACTAAGGTGAGCGACCTTCACCTTCTAAACCAGACTCGTCCTGACTCCCTGTTGTTACTGAATCATGTTTAAGGACCTTCAGCTGTCTCATTGTGTCCATCTGTCGCTGGCAGAGTAACATCAATGTGGCCATTATGAATATCGGCGCCCCCTGTGCTGGTATGAACGCTGCCGTGCGTGCAGCGGTGAGGATGGGCATCATCCAGGGTCACTCCATGCTGGCAGTCCATGAAGGTTTCGACGGTCTGGCTCAAGGACAGGTAATAATTTTTTTTGGTAATCTGTTATCCTTTTAAACCAGAGAACCAGTGTCACATGTGCAAGAATCTTCTTCCTACTTCGGTTACGAAGACTAGAACTGCTTTTTGTTGCCTCTGGTGTTTTGTTCCCTGTCAGATCAAAAAATATGAGCATAAAACATCCATCAAACAGCGACGACAACTGTTATGTTATCACACGTGGTGGTCACAATGGCAAGATATTAAGTATGAATGGCGACATACATGCAAGACATAAAAAGGCTAACAAAGCACTGAAAACACATGTTAGAAGAAAGATCAATGTGTACTTTAATGAGCACCACCAAACTGGGAGGTGGTTCCACAGAAGAGGGCCTGAAAACTAAGGGCTCGGCCTCCCATTCTACTTTTAAATACTCCAAGAATCACAAATAAGCCCCCAGTCTGAGAATAAACTGCTCTTGTAGGATAATTATGGGGCCTGATTATGTATGTGAAGAGAAGGATTTAAAAAAATATCCCTACATTGTTGTTGTTGTTGTTAACTGCTGTTATTAACAACCAGTGTTCTTGCTTGTAGCATCAGAGAGAGAGAGAAGTTGCTGTGGTGAAGTTGTTGACTGGACTCAGTGTGTGTGTGTGCGTGTGTGTGTGTGTGTGTGTGCGCGTGTGTGCGTGTGTGTGTGTGTGTGTGTGTGTGTGTGTGTGTGTGTGCGCGTGTGTGCGTGTGCGTGTGTGTGTGTGTGTGTGGCATTAGTTGGTTCAGTTGTTGTTCAGTTGATTAGCTCAGAATTTATATTGGGAGCAATATAAACGCCCCTGTACCCATGAAATTGGAGCTATTCCCATTGAAGCCCTTTTTGCATCTATGTGTCACGTAAAGAAAAACAAAACAAAAACGGGCCTTTCAAAATAAAAGACCTCTGCTTCTCTTCTGTTTTTATTGGGTGGGGTCAAATGCAGATACATGCTTTCAAATAATTCAAGTAAGTCATTGCTTTCATGTGTGAGTACTGTACTTTGTCTTCCAATAGTTATAAGTGTTTTACTTTTATTATATAAGCTCAGTTAGATCTTCCTGTTCACTACAGATCGAGCCCATTATCTGGACTTCTGTGAGTGGCTGGACTGGAAAAGGAGGTTCAATGTTGGGCACCAAGAGGTAAAAATATGCATTTTTGTTTCTTTGATTTTATATTTGGAAAATAAACATGTATCCTGTATTCCCGAAGAACTCTTCCAGGCAAAAGGTTGGAGGAGATCAGCCAGAACATCGCCAAATTCAACATCCACGCTTTGGTGATCATTGGTGGCTTTGAGGTAAGAAGTGGCAGAAGGCTTTGTTTCTCTTCTGCTCATTCAAAGTGAGCAGAAGTTCCTGAAACTAGAAGCACAGAAAAAAAAATGAATCTGCGTCTCCTCTTTTGCTGCAGGCATATGTTGGAGGCCTTGAGCTGGTGCAGGCTAGGGAGAAATATGAGGAAATGTGCATTCCCATTGTGGTTATCCCTGCCACCGTATCCAACAACGTCCCTGGCTCTGACTTTAGCATCGGCGCTGACACTGCCCTGAACACCATCACCTCCGTTAGTGGCTGAACAGCAAATATATATGCACATGCACAAACATAAATTAAAAAGGAAGCAGTTTATCTTTTACTTTCTGGTTTGTTTCTCTGCAGACCTGTGACAGGATCAAGCAGTCTGCAGCAGGCACCAAGCGCCGCGTGTTTATCGTTGAGACTATGGGTGGATACTGTGGCTACTTAGCCACCATGGCAGGTCTGGCTGCTGGGGCTGATGCCGCTTACATCTTTGAGGAAAAATTCGACATTAAAGATCTGGAGGTGAGCTGAAAGTCGGTGAAGAAGAGGGCATGGCCATCAAGTGTGAGTTCATTGCTTGAAGTGACTGTCTTAAGAGGGCAGTTTCTTCCTGAGGACAGAAACATAATGAATTCGTTGTGTTGCACTCTTTTGGTTTCAGTTTTCTGTCTTTAAAGTTTATGGAGTCTGAAAAGTAATTAGGTGAACTTTTGCTCACAGGCGAACGTCCAGCACATGGTGGAGAAGATGAAGACAACAGTGAAGAGAGGTCTGGTGCTCAGGTAGGTTTTGTTCTGGCAGGGAAAAGAAATGAAGTGCAACAGGAAGAAGGTAAATACCTGGTATAAAACCAGTAATCTGGTTAACTGCTACTGAGTAAATCTTCGGAATATCCAGTTGTTGTAACCCTCTAGTCATTGTGAATCACTGATTTAGCAGAGCATCAATCACAAACTCACAGCGAGTGCTTCAATTTTCTGTAGTACAAACACCAAAAACTCAGGATATTCAAAACAATAAGAACCCAGGAGACGAGTTCTTTTATACAACAGGCAATTTTAACTGAAAGCATGTCATTTCAAAATAGGAAAGTGACGGTTTAAATAATAAAACTAGTAAAGAATTTTATTTATCTGCTCTAGTTTGATTGGCTCACTGTCATAGTTGAATTCAAATGAGCCATTATTACACCTTTACAATGTCTGCTGTGAACAGGACCCATAATTCATGCTCTGAAACCAGATAAAGTGTCCATTTATTTTCAGGCAACAGCAGAATAATTTACTGTTCATTGTTCAAAAGGAATGAAAGCTGCAATTCCAACTACACGACTGATTTCATCTTCAACCTGTACTCAGAGGAGGGAAAAGGCATCTTTGACTGCCGTAAGAATGTCCTTGGACACATGCAGCAGGTGTGTTCATGAGGGGAAATGTCCAAACGCAATAATTGGTTTGCTCCTCATTTTTCTGTGATTTATTCTAACTGCGTGTCCTCTACCAACTGCAGGGCGGCACTCCTACACCCTTCGACAGAAACTTTGGCACAAAGATGGGTGCCAAGGCAGTTCTGTGGCTTACTGACAAACTGAAGGAGTGCTATAGGCATGGTATGTGCACTTAAAGCCAAACTCTGTGTTATATATGATGAAATATGCCGTTGTTTAAAGTTTTGAAGTAAAGTTTCTTGAATCTGATATATTTATATGTAGAGTTAATTTCATGTTGTAAAGTCATAGCAAAGAAAAAGTACACCTTCTGTCAGTTATAAGTCTGTACATATCAAAATTAACCTTAAAATTTGGTTAATAAAACATACGATAAACAGCAACTCATGACCTGTTACATCATCTTGGGATTTATTTGACAAATGTGTGAAAAAGAAGGTAAATAGCAGCCAGTTGCTGCCAATCTTGCACTTGATTAACTGATCATCTTTAAGTGTGAGCACTTCTATAAAAGCAGAGCTTTTGGCAGTTTTCTGCTCTGCAGCATTCAAATGTGTGTTAACATGACGCCAAGGAGGAAAGACATCAGCAGAGCTGTTAGAGGAGCAACTGCTGCTGCCCATCAGTCAGATAAAGTCCATCATTCTACAGTGAGGATTGCTCTCCAGTGGAGATCACTCAGAAAAGCTCCCAGTATTTCCATGAGTGGATGTTCCAGCAAATTCACCCCAAGGTCAGACCATGCAATCCTCAGAGAAACTGCAAAAAACCCAAGTGCTACATTTCAGACTCTATAGGCCTCAGTTAGCACGTTAAATGATGACTTGGATTTGCAAAATTGCTTCTAAACAAACCACAAAACCCCTAGAACAATGTCCTTTTGAAAGACATGACCAAAGAGGGAGATATTTGGCCAAGAGACACTTCATATCAGCGGTCAAGCACGGTGGTGATTTCAGCTTGTTTTGCAGCCACAGGATCAGGGCACCTCTCTATTGAAGTATTCTACAGTTAAATGTGAGGCCATCTGTGTGACAGCTAAAGCTGGGCTGAAACTAGCTCGCACAACAGGACAATGATCTCAGTCACACCAGCTAATCTACAACACAATAGCTGGAAAAGAAAAGAATCAAGGTGGTGCAATAGTCTAGTCAAGGTCCAGAGCTGCCATAAATATGTGGACATTAGAAAGACTGATACAGTGATACATAAAACTGCTGTACAACGGGGTGAGCTTTAGTTTTTCAAACAATGCTTCTGCTTTTTAATTTAGTTTTGGTTAAATAAACAATGAAACTGTGAAATTGTTCACAGAAACTGAAAAGGGGGCTGTTTTTAAAGCTGCTGAAGACCAGATGATTGTTTTTACGTTCAATGCTCTAATATGTAAAAGCTTCCAAGTGGCCGAGCCAAACATTGACAACAATCGTGTAGCAGATCTACGTCATGTTTTGTCATTCTAAATGTACATTTTTCATACATAATCATATGTTATGAATATTCCTTTCAGTAAGTCATGTGGAATGTGAATCATGAATTAGTTAATCAGTTTGTCTTTGGGGCTTTTAGGTCGTATCTTTGCTAACACAGCAGACTCCGCTTGCGTGCTGGGAATGAGAAAAAGGGCACTCACCTTCCAACCTCTCGCTGAATTGAAGGAAGACACAGATTTTGAGTATGATATATATTTTCGAGCTCACATGTTGTAAGAATATAAGTACAATAACAAGCATCCGAGTGAATGATCCCTCCCATCTGTTGCAGGCGCCGCATCCCTAAGATACAGTGGTGGCTGAAAATCAGGCCCATCATGAAGATCTTGGCTAAATATGACATCAAACTGGACACCTCTGAACACGCCGACTTGGAGCATGTGATCAAGAAGAGTAGCTTTCTTGGGAAGTAGACGCCATCTGCTCCCTGTTAGTACGCAGTTGGACAGGGGGATTTTGTTCTTTTCCATAAACAAACTTATGTTTTCTTGTTTAACCATCTGTCTGCCTCAGTAAAAGAGCTGCTATCTTTCCTGTCCTGATTGTTTGCTTCCTCTTTGTAGCCCTCCTCATCCTGAAAAGCTTTTCCTGAATACACAGTGCAGAAGAAAACAAGCCATTAAAGATGACTGATAATCCCCCCAAAACACTGTGTTGTTGGTGATTAATGCCAATTAATGTGATCTGTCCAGAGAAACTAGCAGACTAATTTTTAATTTACACTCTATTTTGGAAATGGTGTCTGATCAAAACCCATACAGCGAACACAGTGATTAAAAGTTTACATATTTAGCAACTGCGTGACCTGATGATCATCTAGACGTCATTTAGTGTTTTTGTTTTGTTTTTCCTTGTAGCCATAGTAAATTGTACCCGTTACACCTATACGTATGAATTTTAGGTCACTGGAAGCGCTGATATAATTACACCTAATGCATCTGAATTAGTAAGCCTCAATCACAAATCTTTAGAAAACGTCCTTTACTCCAAGAGGTTCTTGCCCCCGAAAATTTTGAACCCCAATTGAAAACCATTGATGTCTGGTAAAAGCAGCCAGCTTTAATAACGTGATCCATCGGTACACATTCAGCCTCCTTTTCTTTATCCTGATTTTGAACAATACTTGAGCTGGGTGCAGCTAAAGATGGACTCATAGCGATCTGTTTAAATATCCTCTGCACATATTCAAACACAGATATATTATTCTCTGAATAAGCTCTGTTTGTATGGGTTTGTCATAAAAATAAATGTATGTAGAAAAAGCCATAACAAAAAGAGATTACCTATGTTTAACGAAGAACTGTGACTACAACTGAAGCAGCCTTTGTTTTGTTTTATTTGTTTTCAATAAATTTTGGTAAATTTTCTGGTAACAAATGTTATAACATGTTAATAAAAGCTTTGTTTACTGACTTATTCTTTTGAGGCACTTACTAATTTATGGTTTTGCTGAAATTCCCATATCGCTGTGATGATACGTAGACTTGAAAAGAACAAATTTATATAGTGATTTATAGAACCCTGGCCTACTCGCTCGCCACTTTTTTAAGTACACACATTTAACTGCTTTTTAACATAAATAGCTAATCAGCCAGAGAAGCAACTTTAACCTCCTAAGACTTGAGCTCTTCCATGGCATGCATTTTTAATATTTCTTTGATATTTGGGCATATTGGGACCTCATGAATGTAAAAACAAAGAATTGCCAGATCTTTTTTTTTAACCTCATTTTTATTTCTGACAAAAATGAGATCCACATATGAGGACATTTGTTTTAAATTTTGATAGAACAGTGGCAGTAGAATGTCCTCCTAAGTGGATATCAGGCACTTGTAGAGAAATATTAGTGTTTTTAGGTCTAGACAATCCAAAATGTGATGTCCACATATGTGGACACAAGGTCCTAGGAGGTTAAATGTGATGTGGTTGTTTGTGTGGGGCTGTGTATGTCAAGAATTGCTGATCACATTTCTATGGTTTCCAGATAATGGTCTGAAAAAGAGAAAATATAAGTGAGCAGCAGTTCCCTGTGTGAAACTGCTTTGTTGATGTCAGAGGAGAATGGGCGCTTTGAGCTGATAGGAAGGCAACAGTCACTCAAATAACTATAAGTTAAAACCCAAATATGTGAAAGAGCATCTCTGAATGTATAACATGTCAAAACTTGAAGCAGATGGAGGCCACACCGAGTGCCACTCCTGCCAGCTAAGATCAGGAAACTGAGGCTAATTTGATAAAATGCAAGATTGTAAGAATCCTGATTGGTCTGATGAGTCAGAGCATTGATCCATTCTGCTTTGCACCAAGCTGTGTAGTGTGCGTCAAACTCAGGTTAAAATTCAGAAAATTCTGGGTTTTTCAGTAATGATATCTGAAAATCTTAGCAGGTCTCTGTGTCTTTTGTCAAGCACATGTTTGGGGCTGCACACAAATACCCCAAGTCCCTGAGTGCTTTGTTTTGAATGGTACATAAACACTGGAGCCATTCTCATTCACAATGTTGATAATCCAATTATGGATCCTTAATTACCAGCATAATAGAATGTTACCTATCTTTGACAACCCATTTTCGGGTTAATGAAATTTATTTTAATCATCTGTTCCTGATTACATCTAGAGCAGGGTGCCAGGAAATCTGATTACGTCACAGCGCTCTCCTTTTTACTTCTGTTGCTGCCACACAAAAGGTCCCAAATCACTCATTATTCCTGCTGGTAATCAACAAACTGCCTTTTCACAATGTAATCAGCACAGTAACTGAAACTGAAAGCCTATACTTCAGAGAATTGCAGCAGGCTGGTGGCCTGTATATAAAGCTTATGCAGTGCCCAACATAGTGCTGCATTTAAGCTGCATTTATTACAAGAAGTAATAAGAAATAATGAAAACACGCATGAAGGGTGAAATGGCCTACAGCACAAAAAAGGTATGTATCCCAGTGTGTGTCTTATTATTTATGTATTTATGTCATGGATTTCTTATGGTTTAAAGTCAGGAAAATAAGTTCAGATTCTCTGGTACCCGAAAAATAACATTATATGGATTTCACCTCTTGTATTTATTTATTCTTTAAAAAAAAAGAAAAAAAAAAGACAGCGACTGGGTCTCGATGTAAGTGCTCTTACTAAAGAAAAACTACAGTGTAAATCCGGAAAAGGAAATAGCGCCGTAGAGGTCACCGAGTTCTCGCGGTGGCAGCCGGGACTTCGGCGGACTGTGTGCCTGCGCTGAGGAAAGGTGCGTGTCCCCAGTGTCCGCTCCGGTCGCCCGGTTAGGAATGCGCCTCTCGAACCCGGTGTGTGCTGTAGTATTTGACGAAACGCCAGTGGGGACCGCCGTTTAAGAAGAGTCATGGTTTGGCACTGTTTGTACCATTAGTTTCTCGGCGTGTGAGCTTGATTCATTGAGCTAGCTAGTCGTTAGCCCGCTTCGTTGATTCATACGCACGCTAGCTTCAGTCTGTAGCATACCCGCTAGCCGGTTAGCCAATCCAGAGTCGAGTAGGAGAGAACCAGACTGACTGCTGAACTCAGCCGGCGTTTCGGGGAGAAGCGGCGGCGGTGGTGGTGGCAGGAGGGGGCCGGGAGAACGCGACGGGGTAGAAGTGAGTCAGGAGCGGCTGATGAGTTCAGACCAGAGCGGAGAGCCGCCGCTGCTGCAGGAGGAGGCTGATCCCGGACCGAAGACCGGTGGGAAGGACGAGGCTCCGCTGGGGAGCGAGGGAGGGTCAGGCGGCATGGTGAGTGAGGCCTTCTTTAGCCTGTTAGCTTACTGGCTAAGCGACTGCCGCTTTCTAACAGGGAGACCTGTTAGCACAGTATGCCCCCTCTGCGTAATTAGCTTTGTTATTTATTACACATCTAAAATTAACTCAAACAAGATCAAGAATGAAACTTTGAGCGCGTTTGTGAATGTGTGTGAGTTTTTGCGTGACTGTTTTGTGACTATGTGAGAAAGCGGGACCAGAATCAAAGACTTTCACGACTACTTACTCTACTTGCTGCCAGTACAAGCTTTACTTTTACACACTTGGTGATGGTGGCGGTGTGTGTGGGGGGGTTATAGCAGTAGCTCTACCGCAGCTCATTCAGATAGCTGCTAACTGTAGCTTAGCCGTTGTAACCAGCAAGCTCATTAAGTAGTTTGCTGAGTAATCATTAGCCCGTAAGTTAAGTTTTGACAGAGCTTTAGGATGACTGCGGTGGTATTTGAAGCGGACACGCGCCGAATCAGTTGTTTTCCGTTAGCGGGTGAACGATGCTTCAATTACTGGCCGAATGATAGTGTTCATTCACTCCGTTATCTGTGAGCTAATCGCGGTGCTAGCAGACCTAGCTAGCGCAGTGACATGCGTTGCAAATACCTGGCCTTTGCTGCGCAGCGCAGTCAGCTGACATTGCTTGGCTCGCTGTGGCCTGTAACACAGAAGCGTGCATTGTAACCATGTGTCAAGTTGCACTGCACATAAATGTCCGCGCTTGTCTGAATGGCACAGAGGCCTCTCCTATGGGTATACATCCCGTTCTTATTGTGTGATCGGGGAGGAGAAGTGCCCTGAGCCATACTACCACCGGGAGCTGCTCTTGTCAGGCCAAGTGCTTCTGCAAAAAAGAGCCAGGATCTGTTAGCAGGTGGTGAATGACAATGTGAAGTAAATCTGACAGTTTAGCAGGAAGCTGCCATCCACTTTACACAAGATTAAAAGCACAGTCCACAGTTAGCTCACATCAAGATCACATCGGTGTCTGTAGATCTTAATGTGTCAGTGTGCAATCTATTCTTGGCCACAGATCTTTGCAGGGTCAGGATTTCTTCTGCCAGACCATAGCCGGTTTGGTATGGAGAGTCACATCAGATCTGTGGATAACATACATGGGAAATAAATTTGTGCTGGTGAAGGTAACATGTAACGTGTTCGTTTGCAAATATTTTGACTACACACAGCTTTTATAGTCACCCCTCCTTGAGGTGAACAGGGTAAGGGCTGATTTTGTTGACAGGAGATCACAAGGCCTTATGGGGACATGTGTCACTGGGATGTTCCAGCCATCAGTATAAATTTAATCAATGAAAATCAGCAGACATAGCTGTAGTTGGCTATGACCCATCTACAGCTCCTCTCTTAGTCTATTATGGTGTTGTTGAAGACCATAATTTAGTTTGGCTTTGTTGTCCCCTGGTGTCAGAATCAAAATATTTTATTAATATCAGAGGGAAGTAATTTTTATTCAGATGCACACTTAAAACATAAATGGGGAAAAATACAAATGAAATATAAAATATAAACAAAACTGGATAAAACTAAGGCACTCAAACTGCCATATTAGAACAATACTATAAACATTATAGACAGTGTATTAGTTATAACAGTCTAGGTGTCATAAGGGGGAGTTATAAAGTTTTTTGGCCAATAGTAGGGGTGATTTCATGTGGTGTTTTTGTGGTGTATTGTGGTTGAATGAGTCTTTTGCTGAACATGCTCCTATGGCTGTCCAGCACAAGGTAAAAAGGGTGTGAAGGATTGTTCAATATTGACTGTAACTTGGATTGCATCCTCCTTCCTTAAACCTCTGCTGGAGTAAGGGCAAACATGCCTTGAGACGTGCAGCAGAGGTCTAAAATTTAAAACTCTGTTTCTTAAAAAGGAATAAAAAGCAACCGGGGAAAAAAAGAAGCAAAACTCAGGTGACAGATGTGTAAATGGTCACACATTTGTTAGTCAAAAGAGCCCTTATTTGAATGCGTCTTACGTTTGAAGAACCACTAAAAGCATTAAACAGATGAAACGTTGTGTGCATTTCAGTGCTTAAATATAAACTCTTAAATTTCAACAGTAAAATTTAGATAACTGACAACTTACCTCTGCTCAAAAATAAACATCACTCTGCTTTCAGTGTTTGTCAGAACCAAATTTGATTGATCCTCCTCTTTCTGTTTTAAAGGTCACCTTCAAGGGTGCTGGTTTGAATCCTAATGCCAAGGTGTGGCAGGAGATGCCCGTGGCCCCCAGCGAGACCGTTACCAGCAACCCTCATTGGTCTCCCTCGGATCTCAATGAGGGTAAGAAATGAAAGAGAATGCTAAACTGATTTTATTGCGCTTTACAGCACGTGTTTGGAAAATAAGTTTGAAGGCTTTTTTGGGAAACTGGACATTGTGACACCCATGTCTACTCATGGGATTATTTCCCCTTTTTGAGTCAACACTCCTAACGTTGTTATTGGTGTTTTAAAATAATTTTGGGGCCTTACTACTTAAAAAAAAAAAAAAATTCTTAGATGGCATCTGTATAAGTCGCAACTTTTTTCATGTACACAAACAATAAATAGCTAAACCATCAAAGATGTGGGTAAGTTTGAAATAGACTGCTCTTTCTGAATCAGACTCTTTACCTTGTTCACAGGTTATTCTGAGCCTCCGTCTGCTGGGTGCAAGCAGTATACCGTGGGATTCCCGGCCCTGGATAACAGCAGCTCCACAGCAACAGCTGAGATAGCAGTAAATGGAATGGACCCTCCAGAGTTGGGCTTTTCCCCCGCTGAGTCTACAACAGGGACCTCAGGTCAGTCTTGACACAAGAAGTCATCTTCACACACACAGGCTGCAGCTAAAAATTTGTGTTTTTTTTCAATACGTCTGAAAACAGGAAATTATGAACAGCTTGAATGCACTGAGGTGGCAGATTGAGTGATCTGATACCATAAAATGTATCAACAGCTTAAAATACAGGACTTTCATGCAGATGTGTTCACAAAACTCTTTGTCCCACGAGGGAAATTTGTCTGGGAGCCAGATGAAACACTGGCTAAACTGAGAGACTGCTGGGTCACACCTAACCTGTAGAGTTATTTGTATTTAATTACCACCCTGACAAAAACCCTGTCTTAATCACTTGTGTTGCTAAGCATATACTCCACTGTGGAAACTTGGAACCACTGGCCCCTGTGTTAGTTACACCTGTGCAATCTAATGCCCCCCCAAGGTCATAGATAAAGGTGTTGTTGTACACCCTGTATGTGTACAACAACACCTTTATCTGAGTTTGAATGGAGTAGAGTAAAAGTCACCTCAATCTAGCCGCTCTTCCAGTAACTCCAACTTTTCCTGTCGCGCTTATGACACGGATGAATCTGACACTGTTGGAGTCATTTCAGTCACTGCTTATAATGTGACATCAGCATATGTCTTTGAAAAGAAAAAGGTTGTGTTGGAAAAATAATGTCATTAATGCTTTTTAACAGAAAACATTTCAATTTTTTTTTTTTAACCATTGATTCTTTAATGTTTTACAGTGGATTCAAAAACGGAAGAACAGCCAATCTCTTCTGAGAATTTGCGAGAGTCTCTGAAGAAAGAACTGGAGTATTATTTCTCCAGGTAAGAAGCCAACACCTAAAGCAAATTTTTTTATGCGCAAAATTTAGAAAATAGTTTTCTCTTGACTGTTTGCAGAAGCTAATCTACGTGAATTTATTTATTTATTTTGATTCAGAGAGAACCTCTCAAAGGATTTGTACCTGATGTCCCAGATGGACAGCGATCAGTTTGTCCCTATTTGGACTATTGCCAGTATGGAGAGCATTAAAGTCCTCACTACAGACATGGACCTCATTCTGGATGTGTTGAGATGTAAGTGAAAAGCTGAGGATGGCTCATGTTTAAAAAGGTGTGTACTGATTGGTCTTTTGCCTCAGCTTAAATATTCTTAAACCCACTCTTCCTTCCAGCCTCTCCTATGGTACAAGTGGATGAGAAAGGGGAGAAAGTGCGTCCTAATCACAAGCGGTGCATTATCATTTTGAGAGAAGTTCCCGAAACCACACCTGTTGAGGTAAAAAAAAAAACAAAAAAAACGTTTGACTGACAGGCCATTAAAGCACTGAAAACATAGTTATATGCTTGAAGTGAGTATGCATTGTATTCAATTCACAGGAAGTGGAGTCATTGTTCAAAAATGACAACTGTCCAAAGGTTATAAGTGTCGAGTTTGCACACAACAACAACTGGTACATCACATTCCAATCGGACACAGATGCTCAACAGGTACTCAGCTCAACTCTTCTTCATCATGTCTAAAGTATTCAGATGAAATCCAGCATCACTAATAGTCGTTTGACTCTTTTTCTTGCCCCCCTAGGCGTACAAGTACTTGAGAGAAGAAGTAAAAACATTTCAGGGAAAACCCATTATGGTGAGTTAAATTAAAATCTGACATTTTGGAAAGGCCCTTCTGTAAACATCTTGACGTCTGTTGACACATTTTCCCCTCTGATTCATACCAACAGGCCAGAATAAAGGCCATCAACACATTTTTTGCAAAGAACGGCTACCGTAGCATGGACAGCAGCCTGTACGCTCAGCAGTCCCAGAGCCAGTCCCAGTACAGCTCTCCGCTCTACATGCAGCACGTCTACCCCCAGCAGCAGTACCCCCTCTACGGCATCGTACCTCCCACCTGGACACCTTCGCCCACACCGTACTTTGAAACGCCTCTGGTGAGATTGACTGTGCTTTTGCTGCTGTGAGACTAACTAAAACCCTCTGTCAGAGGATCTACAGTCAAAGGGGCAAATTCAGTGTAATCTTAAAAGTGTATTATTAATGTTAATTTATTATTTATAGAAGGGGTTTTTGTCACAGGACTTCAGGGACCATTGCACACCTGCCGACTAATCATCCAAGTTTATTTTGCACTAATCGAAATAACTGCATCTTTACAAATATAGCCAAATACAGTCAGGCATTAATGTCTGTTCTGTGTGATTATTAAAACCCAGAAAACAGAAAGCCACACTTCATGCACCTCAAAGGCTTTTGTCTGCGTTCATCACCAGCATTCAGCACCTAAATATAATGCAGGAAATCAACCGTGAAAAATGTGTTTCGCGCCAGCTGTGGCAGAATCCCTTGTTAGTTATTGCTTCCTTATTTATTGTGATGCTTAAATTCAGATGCTTTGCTTTCTGAAATGTCAATGACATAAATACACAATGTTGCATAAGAATTGGCTGGGATGTTTTTGTTTTTTTTTCTTTTCTAAAGCCGCTCTACAATGAGCTTACCTATTTTCATCTCCTTGGGGAAAGCTAAACAACAGATATATGCAAAAAAGTGTTGCTTTAAGGAGGATTAGTAAATACTGACTTTTTAATTTATTTTTGCCCCCTTCCACCTCTTGAGCAGGCTCCGTTTCCCAACAGTAGCTTTGTGAATGGATTTGGCTCCGCTGGACACTACAAGACCAGCTCCAGTTCTCTTAATATCTCTCGCCCATTCAACAGAAGCCGGTAAGGATTATTGTTGTGAGCTTTTTGTTTGTTTGTTTGTTTGTTTGGGGGGGGGGGGGGGGTCTCTTTTCTCAAACATATTAGAATGTTTTATCACTTGTGTTCTTGTTTGCATGAAGTTAAACAGTGAACATCGGACCATCTCTGTAATACAGTTTGTCTAAAGTTAAAGAGGGAACTGCTCATCACTCCCTGTCTTCTTTTACTTCCCCACAGTGTACCCCTCTATTCAAGAAAGAATGTAATAAATGCCTTCAGGTACCACTGTTATACTATATAATGAGCTTCATTGCTTCCCTCATTTCTTACCATACCGCAGTAGCCAAATGATTAAATACATAACAGGCCCCATGCCTTCTGCCAGGCAGATTTTTATGGCCATAATCATCCTCGTAGTTGTGATAAATGTTTGGTGCCTTTTTATGAGCGTCCTGGATTTGTCTTTCCTTTGATAAATGCTGGCTGCAATCTGATTTCGAGCAACTGGCTTTATTTATTTATTTTTCCAGTTAAGGCCATCTTGCCCTTCTTTGCATTTACATTATTACATGTGACAGCTTCTCTACATCACAACTAACTATCCATCATGTGTAGTCTTTCTTTTTATTTGTGCTGCTTTCATTCGTGACTGTCATCATATGCTGTAACAAAGAAATGCTGACAGGAGTTGAGTGTAGGTCATCTCTGCTGTCAAGCATCAATTCATACACTGCATTTTTGTGCAAAGAGATGACAACTTTTTCAAGCGTGTTCATCACGTTTGTTCAAAAGAAGCTTCACAAAGACATAAGTCAGACCCAGTGATGAGATCATGATGCGCATAGAGGGAAAGAGGGATGGAAGAACTGACTTTGGTTCTCTCTCTTTCTTCATCTTTTCTCTTTGCTCTTTCTTTCTCTCTCTCTGTTCTCCCTGTGGACTTTCAAAGTCAGGAATTTCAGTCCCAACCCAATGAGCGTTCAGATTATGAGATCTGAGGGTCAAAGACCGGTGGGAAGATAAGTTTATGTGAAATCATGCTAATCATACAATATCTAAAAGGTTTATTTGTGGCACAAATCCTGGCAGGTCTTGCAGGGGTGTTGTCAGCTCTGCTCAGTGAGTTAATGATTGGTTGCAGATAGCCAAACACAGTAATTCTGACATCTGAGTTTTAGCTGCTTCAGCCAATCATGACCTCAGTTGTAGTCCAAAACCACCTGCATGTCTACGTTTACTCTGAAGACACAGCATGTTGTCCCATTTCCCTTGCAAACTGTCAAGTTTAGTGTGGTTGCCACCAGTGTTTCCTTTGAACTGACTGAACCGTTTTAGCTTCTTTTCACTAGAAAATAGTTTATTTCCTTTGAAGACTTCAAATGAAATGATGTGTATAGGCTTCTAATTACCTCAGATTGCAGTGCATGATTTTCAGTGTTTTAACACAAGATTTACTCTTAAGTTCATACAGTGGTTTAGGGCTGTGCGATATGACCAAAATCTCATATCCCGATATAAGACATTTATCGTCCCGACAACGATATTTATCACAAAAGTTTTACATTTTCTGTAACTTCTGTGAATCTCGGGCAACTCGACTTGCACAAAGTGTTTTTCACCTGGGCGTCGTGTACCTGGAATCGAGTTTAAACTGACACAATTTTAACAATTTTTGTGAGTATTACACGGCGTGCTGCTGGGAAAAGCCTGTCTTAAGGTTTTTATTTATTTTTTTAGCACCTGACGGCTCTTTTTAGCTTCTCATCCGTGAACACTCTGCATACTATTTCATGTGATTCAGTTTATTTTGAAAAATCTCAACAGGATCTTAAGCTTTATTGTGAAAGGTTTATGTGGAAAATAAACAAGCGGTTTTACCTTTGTTGTTGCTAACGAAATGCATAAAGCAGTTGTCTGTCCGTAGTGTGGGTATTTTAAATATGAGCGAAATTCTACAGTGACCATCAAAACGATGAAAAACTATTGCTGTAAACAGTTCATTTTGCGACACCACGAAACAAACAATAGCGTAATATGAAACGATAGACGTTTTTATATCGTCATCTGAAATATATAGTTATATCGAACAGCCCTACAGTGGTTTAACATCTTATAGCCAACAAATTGGATTAATGTACTTGTAACAGCTGCTGAACTGCTTTCAAAGGCTCTGGATGTGTATTACACAGATCTGTTTCCTTGGAACACATAAGCATAATGTCTTGTGTATTTTATGACTGCAAAAATACACGACTAAAAGTTGGTAAATGTGTAAAAATATAAATCCTGAACGGAATAATTTATATTACGTGGACTTAAGTGTAAAAGCACCAAGCACCTTAACCGAAAGTTATTAAGTTCAGTAGGAAGCACTGGTTGCCAATTTGTATGCAGAGCATTTTAAATGCATAGTAACCTTGATCTTCACTTTCCCCTCACGACAACAGAAACCACGTGAAGCCCCAGGTGAGGCCAAACGACGTGACCTCAGCATCCGTAACACCGGTCCCACTGGAAAGCCTGACCGGACTGCGAAGCCCGCAGCCTCCTGCTCCCAACGCTACTGCCGCCGTCTCCACTACTAACACAGTCCAGACAACCACTGACTTGACCATGGCATTCTCGCATCTACCCCCCTCTTCCTCATTGGACGCCAGCGATGACAGTGGGGTAGCTGGACGTGGAAGGTAAGCCTCATCTGTTTCAAACCTGGTCGAATGTTAGAGCTGCTGCTCGTGGGTTAGATTTGATAGGTTATGATATTTCCATCGATTTAAGCAGGTTAGAGTTGACTTGACTTTAACCAAAAGCCATATTTTGAACTAAATGCAGTTTAAATGAGTAAAAGGGTTTTTAGACCTAGACATGAGTGTCATTTCAGTGGGTAGGTACTACTCAGATTTGATTTTTTTTTTTTTTTTTTTTTTTTTTTTTTTTTTTTGGTAAATGAAACAAACAAAACAGTCAACTTGGGAGTTCAAAATTCCACTTACAGCATTAATCATCAACTTGAAGACTAAAACTAAACTTTTTTTTTGCTTTTTTGGCAAGTCTCATGTACTGCTCCCTGCCAGGAGCATGCCTCACTGTGTCCCCAGTGTCAACAGCATCATCTGTGCTTGAGCTAGTTGCACATGTTCTTTTTTTTTTTTTTTTTGTCTGTTGCTTCAAACATTTTCTTTCTGATTTATATGTAAACATCAAATGATGTCATTGAAATTTGCTTATTGACTGACGCATGCTTAATGGATTTGGCATGCATATGACTTTTGACTGACTTGACTCTTTATTCACACCTTATTTATTTGTATTTCAGACGTACGACCTACAGAGGAACACGGAGGAGGCGAGAAGAAGAAAGGATTGCGGTAAACAGCAATTACCTATGGCCATAAAACTTGTATGTTGTGTTTAAAACCATGAACCATGTAATGATATTTCTGCCCGTTGGCTCTGTTTTTAATTCCTTTTCTCAGAGGCCTGTACCCTTAACAGAGGTCAAGGTTTCACCACCCAAGTTTGACCTGGCTGCTACCAACTTCCCTCCTCTTCCGGGCTGTGTGGTCAGCACACAGGGGGAGCCAGTGTTAGAAAACCGGATGTCGGATGTAGTACGTGGTTTGTACAGGGACAAGGTAAGAAAATGAGTTTGTAAATCTCTTGAACAATGATGCATAGAAAGCATTGTTGAGATGAGGACTGCACAAGTGTAACATTCATGCACTTTGCTTTTTATAGGCAGAACAAGCCAATAAAGAAGCCACTGCGAGTCCAGGTTCAGGTCAAGTCACAGAGGAAGCTGTGGCTGTCATAAGTCCTGCCCCGGCAGCAGCAAAATCTGCTACTCAACCACTTGGACCTTCAGCCTCTGGGTATGATTGTCTCTGCTCTTAATTTGAGCATGTTTTGTTCTTACAATAAAACTTAAAATGTTAGCTTTGCTAACTGAACCTCTTGTCCTGATAGTACTGTTCGTCAGGAGAAGAGAGTCGAACGGGTGGAACCTACGACTCAAAAACCAACTCCACGCACACCTGTCAAAACTCCCGGCAACCCCGCCTCCACACAGCCTGTGCCTAGCTCCAGGCCTCAGACCTCTGCTGCTTCCACACCAGCCACACCCAGCACAGCTGCCCCTGCGACAGCCGCTCTTCCCACCCCTGCACAGGTGAGAATCTGACTTTCCTGTTGTTGCTGCCGCCACATGAGCACAGTTGTCTTCCTGATGATGAGATCTTTTGCGCATAGAGGGAAAGTGAGGTAGTGAATTGACTGGCTTTGGCTCTATCCCTCATCTCTGTCACTCTTTTTTTCTTCTCTCTCTCTCTCATTTCACCCCAACCCCACCCCCCATGCTTTTGTCTCACCAAAAGTCCAGAATTTTCACTCCTACCCCAATGAGCGTCAAGATTATGAGATCTGAGGGTTTGACTGGAAGGGTGCTAAAACTCAGTAAATGAGTGTATGTTTTACCCATCTTAAAAATGTTTTTTCTGTTTTTGTTTAGGAGCCCCGTAAACTCAGCTACGCCGAAGTGTGTCAAAGGCCACCCAAGGACCCTCCCCCTGCATCCCCTGCCCCGGCCACCCCGGCCACCTCTAGCACTGCGTCGGGCCAGCCACTACGTGAATTGCGCGTGAACAAGGCCGAGGAGCCGGGCTCCAGCAGCAGTCCTGGAGACAAGCACGAGAGAAGCCACGACAGGGAGGGGGGATGGGAATGCAAGGAGAGCCGGCCACCGCGTGAACGTGACTCTCAAGGCTACCACCGCAGCAATGGTCCCAGGGGCACCGGGGGCCTCAAGTTCCGGGACCATAGGCGTCCTCCACCACCCCGACGCAGCTCCCCGCAGGGAGGATACAGGCACACTGGAAAAGAGCAGAACATCCCACCAGTATCGCCAAAATAAAAACTTGATATCAATAGAAAAAGATGTATGAATATATACATGGATATATATAATTATATAAAAATGAATAACATAAAAGCAACAACAATTATGGTAGCCACCTTCCCCACCCCCCTGGAACATGTCCAAAGAGAGGCTTTTAAAGTGGCAATGAGACTGACATCCAGGACTTATGGGCAAAATGACACCTGAAGAACTTTGACGAGTGATTGGAAAAGAAACAAAAACGTTGTTTTGGCCTTCAGAAATACGCTTAAAAGAATTTAAGTGTGACTTACCTGAAGGTTGTTGATTCGTTCATGCTCCGCTAGGGAAAGGTGGGATGCTGGGCCTCGTAAATGGCCCTCTACCTTTTTTTTTTTTTTCTTTTTTTCTTTTTTTTTTTTTAATTAAAGAATAGATGTTGGTCTGCAAGAACAATATGCACTAAGAAAAAAGAACATGCATATATGTCATGTACATATACAAAGATATCACTAACACGCAATGAGACATCAGTTTTTGTTTTGTTTTTTCTCTTGTGTGCTTAGGTTTGCAAGTATGACTGAAGGGTTGACTGATGTCTGTGTATGCATCGATTGTTAAGCTAAATGACTGAAGTGCTGCAGGGTGCTGTCGCACTGATGTAATGATATTGAGAACATTTTGATTTTTACAGCAGAGATTCTGAATCGTCCTGAAACGGGACAATGTGGTCTTCTAATGTATATCAATGAATTGTGTTCTATGGTGGTATTTTGATCCTGGTTCATGATTGGCTTAAACGCTCTCCGTCAGATTATCAGAAGGTGTTGACATGCACCGCGGTCAGATGTGTGATTTTTCTTCAAAGCCCGGATGCTCTGTAGGGGGGGCTCACTGGGCTGTTAGCCACGGTGAACCTGCTAGCCTGGTCCAAAGTTTTTCACGTTGAGTTTTACGTGTTTTGAGTTTAACTGTTCCGATGAATTCAGAATATCGTCATGTTGATTATCAGTCAGGTTCTCTGTTTACATGTTTTGTTGTGGGTTTTGTTTTTTGGGGGGATCGTGTGTTTTCATGAGGAAAAACAAATAGGTTTTTGCTAAGATTTGACTGCTTGGTGCGCCCAGTGGTTTTAGGCAAGGTTTGGCTTTTCTACATCATCATCATCATCATCACGGGATATCCAGGTTAAGCTTATCTGTGAATTTGTTCTTAACAATGGCATAATGTCAAAAAAAATAGACTGAGTGCTGTTAGCTAATGATGATAGCTATTTACTATCAGGCAGCCAAGTTGTGGATATAAAGGAAATTGGAATATTTTCACGTGCTACGTGCCAGCTGGCTGCGATTATAGTGTGCTAGGATAAAGTTTAGATTTTTATTGATGAGGTCTGCTAATGTAATCTTTGGGGGAACTCTTTGGCCCAGTGAAACTGGATTTTGAAAAAGCTGTAGAGGTGTAGTAACCTATGCTATATTGTAATAACCCTTCACTAGAAACGTGTGTGGGAGAATGTAATTGTTCTAGTATTGAATTTACGGAGGGAGGCTTTTGACCAGTCAATCCACCAGATTGTTTTGTGCTTTTAGGGTGAGTTTGCTGTTTTGTTTTGTTTTCCTTTTGTTTTGTTTTTCTTCTTGGAAAACAAACAGGTTAACTTAGAATTTGAAGTTTGACTCACTGTATGTATTGCTTTCTTAAATTTATTTATTTTAATTCTAATGCAGCGCTTTTCTCCCAATCTTGGTAGGCTGGTTTCCCCAAAGTTGTGTGAAATCGCATTGGCAAAAATGAAAAAAATCACATATGACATTTCTGTACCGATTAAGATGTCAGCTGAGAGAAAATACTTGTTGCGTTGACTTTGGGATTAGTAATGCAGTAAACGAGTATCCAATCACTGGAGCTGTTTTTTGTTTTGTTTTTTTCATTAATAAGTATGAGCAGCTAGTGATTTAGTATAATTAAAGAAATGCACTAACTTTGTTTTTAAAAAGAATCTTACTCATGAGTAATGTGAAATCATTTTAGAAGCATATGGTTGATGTTGACAGGCTTGCAAAAATACCTACAGGATTTGCTCTCCCCCCCCCCCCCCCCCCCCCAAGAAAAAAATATGTTTGGGTTATTTTCTGTTAATTTGGGTTGGGGTGGCAAATGGAAATGTAGTCATGAATCAACCAAGTGTTTGAGACACAATCTTAGAACTGTATGAAATGTCACCAAAAATAAATTATTTTGATTTGGCTTCCCAGTGTCACATTTATTACTGTTGTTTTGTTTTAAGCACCTACACGAAACATATGTTTTCTTTTAGTGTATCAAGCTGTTAATAGAACTACAGACTGAATATCCTGCATCTCTGATCATTTGTTACATTGTTTATTTTAATTTTATTGTTTTTAAAACATTTAAAGTCAAAAAGAGCAGACAACATTTTTCCAGTCTTCCACTGTGAAATTGTGTGTATTGCAGCTTCAGTCTTCTCTTCTCAGCTGACAGAAATGTGGTCTTCTGCTGCTGTAGCACATCTGCTTCAAGGTCCAATGTGTTCAGAGAGGCTCTTCCGCATACTTCTGTTGTAGCAAGTGGTTATTTGAGTGACTATTTGCTCGAAGCTGGCTGGCCAATCTGCCACCAACAAGGTATTTTGACACAGACCTGCCACATGGTGAATATCATTTTATCAGACCATTCTCAGTAAATGGCTGTAGGGGGAAATCCCAGTGGATCAGACATTTTGTTGGTCTCAGTTCCACCATCAGGCCAGGGTCTTTCTGTGTGGAGTTTGCATGTTCTTCCCGTGTTTGCGTGGGTTCTCTCCAGGTACTCCGGCTTCCTCACAAATTCCAAAGACATGCAGTTAGTGGGAATAGGTTAATTGGTAACTCTAAATTGCCCATAGGTGTGAATATGAGTGTGAATGGTTGTCTCTTTCTTAGCCCTGCAGCAAACTAGCGACCTGTCCAGAGTGTACCCTGCCTCTCGCTCTGAGACAGCTTGGATAGGCTTCAGCCCCCTCCCCAACAAGGATAAGCGGAAGAGAATGGATTCATGCATTTCAGCTGGTACAGGGTCTAGATTTTTCACTGCAATGCCACAGGTGGTGTTAATAAGTATTGTGTCACTCCATAAAAATTTTTCACTGCCTCCCCCCTGAATGACAAATTTCATTTGGCTTCATGCACTCTTATGATGATTCATAATTGCTGGAAAACAACAAAAATAAATAAAATTAGCACATATCTTGTGGGGGAGCTTTCCTCCTGCTGTAGAGCCCCCTAAGCTGCCCACCTTGTACAAACTAATTGCTTGTTTGTCTAAAAGCCTCTTATAGCCTTTATTTTCTTAGGAGATAATGATACAATAAATAATTTTTAAGTGTTTTTGTCAATAATTTCTTGATTCTGTTTACGTATAGGGGATTTTGACATATTTTTCTGAAGAGGTATGTACCACCCTGCCTAGACATTTTGCCCCCCCCCCCCCCATGTGAAATTTTCTAGATCCGCCGCTGACGTATGGCCTATATGTGGTTCGGCTACCCATTTTTAGGCGCGTATGCTGAGAGTTGATGTCGGCATGGGACTATCAGGTTCAGGATTAGGTTAAACCTTAGGGATAAAGTAAGAAGATGATAAAAACTTCTTATCCTTAGCTAGTACTCTCCTGATCATCGGAGTCCAACTCCCCACCTCCTCTGCCGCTGTTTCTGCTAGCTGAGCCCCTAACATGGACATAAACTGAAAGAATCCGTGGCACGCCGGTGGTAGCCTGCCGTGCCGTCATACATGCTTTTATTGGGATAAGTGAGTACACTTGGCGAGGACGTGGAGTTCTGCCAGGCCCCGTAAACGTCGGTGTTCAGAGAAAATGTCAGGTTATACCAAATTACTGCGGACAGTCAGCGTCCACTCTGCCCGCGTTTAAATACCGAGGTTCGAGACAGAGGGCGTGGCCCTAGTGGTGACGTTTCGTGTTTATGTGAAAGCTAGCAGCGGTCGGTCTATACAGTAACCTGCCAGACCTTCAAGCCGTGGACTGTAAACGGTATGGGTTTTCACCAGCATTGTTTAATTCTTGTTGATTCGTGCGAGCTGTGTTGGAAGGCGAGTTTACAAGTAGTTGGTAATTATGTCAGCGGTTTTTCTCCGTCTGTGAGTGTCGTTTGTTCCTGCATCTCGAAGCTAACATTACCTCACAGCTAGCTAGCCTAGCTAGCAGGATAGTGGGAAGTGTAGCCGGGTATGATTGTTTTTCTTTTGCCTATAAACTCCTCCGGTCGGCGCGAAGTAACCCTTGTGGTTTCTACGTCAACGTTAAAGCTTTTACTTGATTGTAAACCTTGTGTCATTGTTGCAGACTTTGTTTATTTTTGCAGAGTGAGCTAAGGTTAGCTGTGTGTGTCAGTCATTTGTTAAAAGCAGCGGCGATAGCTGCATATATATATATATATATATATATATATATATATATATATATGGCTGACAAGTGGGTCGTATCTACTTCAGTTAGGTAGCAACAGCAAAATAAAGTTGGGTGTCATCTCCCTGATTACAGCTGAGCCTTGCACCATCTAGATTATACGACAAGACATCGTGTCCAACCCAAACAGATAATAGTCGGGAAAGATAATTTTGAATATTAATTTTGGTATTTTAACAAAGCTGTGTGAAATTTCGGTCTTTAGTTAAACAATTTCTAACACATTCTGTATGTAAACTGAAAATATTTTGTATTTATAGCAAGCATATAACTCATCAAACCAAAGCACTGGTATACTGAATAAAACAGGTCTGCGTGCATACTTAGGTACGATAAACTGTGAAATGTCTGTTTTATATTCTGTTGACTTATTTAAGATTCACTGTGTCTTAGAAGTTGTAATCAAGCAATTTTTAAAAACTGTGTTTCAGTGTGCCATAGCGTCACCCCTGCCTGGGTGCAATGCTCTTCTGTTACACATGAGCTCTACTATGTGGTACATCATGCAAAGCATTCAGAGTAAATATTCCCTGTCTGAGCGGCTCATCCGAACAATTGCAGCCATTCGCTCATTCCCGCACGACAATGTGGAGGATCTTATCCGTAAGGTAGGCTTGCTTATCTTCCAGTCAAAGTGACGTAAACAATCCCCTGTAGTGTCATGAGTGTAATGTTGATATTGTTATTTCCTGGCTGATTAAGGGTGCTGATGTGAATCGGATGCATGGCACTCTCAAACCCCTGCACTGTGCCTGTATGGTTGCTGATGCTGACTGTGTGGAGCTGCTGCTGGAGAAGGGGGCAGAGGTATGTTACAGCTGCACACGGAAGTTTTTCATATTCACTTTAGATTTATTCGGCACCTTTAAAGGTTTTGGCCTTAAGGCGGGTAAGTATGCATGCAAACACAGTCAGTGTAAGTGTGAGCAGGACAAAGGTTAAAAGCTTTCTAAATGTAAAGAAGACACCTAGCATTGTTTACACTGAAGGATTCATGTTGAGTCATGATCTGAAACCACTGGCTGTCTGGAAAGATAGGGAAATTGTATCAGTTTATTTTAGTAGTACTGTGTACATGTGGTGGGGATATGGGAGAATTTAAAGGGTTAATCGTTACAATTATTTGATGGAAACTATCCTCTGTAAATTGAGTTTTACTTTCAGGTCTCACAGCATTCACATTCATTCCCTGTTTCTTTAGATGATCACTGAGCAGTTTTCATTTGGACTATTTGGTAGACTGTCGTTCTTTTGTTTTTGATATAATTTAATGGTGCAAACAATTTCTGAATCATCTGGTTATTCCATTTCACCCTCCTTTTACATCTGTGCTGCAACACATGAGCCAAAATATCTGGCAGGCGTTGAGACGCCTACACAGTCACTTCTCAGGGCACCCTGCAGCTTTGTGCTATTTAATTAAGTCTTGTTGGCATAAGACTGCTCATTATACTGAATTTTCTCATCAGGTAAATGCTTTGGATGGCTATAATCGTACAGCACTGCACTATGCAGCAGAGAAGGATGAGAGCTGTGTGGAGCTGCTGTTGGAATATGGAGCCCAGCCAAATGCCCTGGATGGCAATAAAGACACTCCTCTTCACTGGGCCGCCTTCAAAGATAATCCTGAGTGTGTAAGGGCCCTGCTGGAGAGCGGGGCCTGTCCCAATGCCCGTGACTATAACAATGACACACCTCTTAGCTGGGCAGCAATGAAAGGCAACCTTGAAAGTGTCAAAGTGCTATTAGACTATGGAGCGCAGGTCCATGTAACTAACCTGAAGGGCCAGACCCCTATCTCCCGGCTGGTGGCCCTGTTGGCCCGAGGCCTGGGCACCGAACAAGAGGAAGAGTGTTTGGAGCTACTGTGTCGAGCAGCAGGGAGGTTTGAGATTCGACGGGCCGACGGCACCCTTCCCAGGGAGCTGAGTAAAGATCCCCAGCTGCTGGCGAGGCTGACCAACATGGTGGCTCAGGCGCCCACGCTTCGCTCTCTGGCACGCTGTGCAGTACGGCAAAGTCTCGGAGTGCAATTCCTCCCCACGGCTGTCAAAGAGCTTCCTTTACCAGAGACTATCAAAGACTATCTGCTGTTGAGAGACTGAAAATGAAGCTGTTTCTTCAGACCTCACTGGCTCATTATTAAAGAGCTCATCACACTGCATTGCACACTGCAAGGAAGTGTCTCCACGGTATTAAAGAGTTGTCCAACCTTTCTGCAATTTATTACAATATATGTGATAGGAGGAATGATGAACTTAATGTATTTTTCTTTACAAAAAATCTAAATAAGCAGTGAGTGAACTGCAGATGAATATATTTTCATTTGTAGAATCAAGTTGGCACCAGTGCATTCTCCTCATGCGTTGAGTATCTCAAAGCCTGTTTTAAGGAAATCTTTCCCACTTTCTTTGCAGAAAGAAAGTATAACATCAGGTTTATTCAGCTCCATCATAGTAACGGTGTATGTATGTGCATCTAATCATCCAGCTGTTTTGGTTCATGAATAGTCAGAAATTAAAGTTATTATCTTGCCTGCTAAATTCACAGGAAGTATGAATGTTACTTTTTAAAATGTAAATATAATTTAAAAGAGTTTGCCACAGACAATGAGGAAAGTCATAAATTACAGAATGAGTATATGCTCGTTATACCTTTTTAGAGTGAAACAAACAGTTGATGAATGAGCACTCATGTCCTGTATTTGTAATAGAGTGTGTCGTGTGAAGGTGGTTTATATGTTGGCGTTGGAGTGGTCATCTTTCTCTCTGACACCCTGAAGAGCTCATGCTGCAGTCATTTTTGATATACCAATAGAAGTAAACACATCAGATTTAAAGAAAGCAGAGTGTGGGGGGTTAACACAGCAAGAACGTCCTGGATCACTGGATGGCTGGTGCGAAGTTTTCATGTTCTCCCCATGCCTGCGTGGGTTTTCTCTGGGTTACTCCAGGTTACTCCCACGCTCTGAGAACATGCATGTTAGGTTAACTAGAGAATTGGCTGTGGGTGTTCGTTTTTCTCTGTGTTAGCTCTGTGGCAGACTGGCGGCCTGTTGGGGTTGCACCGTTCTTTTTGTCCTGTGACTGCTGGGATGGATAGCCCCACCCCACCAAAAAAAAAAGTGAGGCTCAAAAATGGATAGAAGAAAACACTTGAGCAGATTAGAAATTATGCCAGATGGCAGCAGTTTTATTTATGTCGATGCAGCAGAAGGTTGGTAACTATTACTGGTTTCACATGATGTGCCAGGCACACTAACTTTGCCTCCATAGTCTTTGGAAGTTCTTCTGCTCTGATAGCAAGTCTGCAGTCTTGTGATTTAGTATTTATTTGGTCTATATTTTAATAAAATGAAATAAAAAGTTGCAGTTCCAGTTGCCAATAAGGAATAAAGTTGTTGTTTTTTGTTTTGTTTTTATTATCAGTGGAAGTTTTCAGTCTTAACTTGCAAAAGTTTGTGTTTCAAGGGTGCTCGCTGGTCCAACATTTTGCAGGATATTTGAAAGTGACTTTATTTTAAATTGTTACGTATTAGGACCATGATATGGCATGATGACTAAGTTTGTGTCTTTGAAGGATTCACTAACTTGCAATTTGTTAAAGCACTTGTCTACAATCTGACAATTTCTGTGCTTGATTATGTTTGCCTTTCTACAAATGTGTAAAAGTTAACCTCTAGATCATGTCTTGTGTACACCAGCAAAGGTGCTTTTTTTCTTCTTTGTAAACATACTGCAAGTAAATGCCTTTATATTCCAGCTCACTCTTTTCTCTCTGCTCTTCACAAAAATCACACATTGATAGCTCATATATATCAAGTCACAATTAATTACATCTAATAGAGAATACTTGATGTCTATACCTGTTATTGACTGCGCTGTGATTGTTTTACAATATGCATATACAACACAGGTTATATCTAATAACAAACTGTTACAGTAAGCACTGTCACTGATGACCAAACATTCACAGTGACAGCGTTTTAAAACACGAGCCATGATGTTTTTTTAAAACTTTGTTCCTGCTTCTGGCATGTCAAATATCTTTCATTAAAGAGACCATATACCAAGTGCAATTATTAAAGCTCAGTGCATGGCTACAGGCTACCATGAACTGAACATAACATAACATATGTAGCTTTGTCAAAATATACACTCGTGTTACTTTCTTTAGATGCATCTTGCTAGTACTGGGTTGGACCCCTTTTTTACTTCCAGAGCTTCTTTAATTCTTCATAACAAGGTTCGACAGCTGGAAACATTTTTAAGAAATTTTGGGCCATATTGACATGACGACATGACATAGTTGTGCAGATTTGGGGGCCACAGGTCCACCATGTGAAGCACCCGATCCACCACATCCCAAGCGTGCTCTAGTGAACTCATTGTCATTGTACAAGAAACCAGTTTGAGATGATTTGAGCTTTGTAACATGGTGCATTTTTCAGCTGCAAGCAGCCACCAAAGATAGCTACACTGTGGTTATGAAGGGACGGACATGTTCAGCAATAACACTCAGACTGTGGCATTTAAATGATGCTTAGTTGTTACTACGTGGTCCAAAGTGTGCCAAGAAAATATCCCTTCACCATTACACCACCGGCAGACAGTTACACGGCAGGATAGATCCATGCTTTCATGTTGTTTTTTTATTCTGACCCTATGCTCATCAGACCAGAAAGCGTTTTTCGAATCCTTTGTGCTTTGTTTTAGGCAAGCTTCACTTTCCTGTTCTCAGCTGTCAGGAGTAGCATACGGTGTGGTCTGCTGCTGCTGTAGCCCTTATGCTTTGTGGTTCCATGTTCAGAGATGCTCTTTTGCATACCTTGGTTTTAAGGAGTGGTTATTTGAGTTACTGTTCCCTTCCTATTAGGTCTAAGCAGTCCAACTATTCTCCTTTCCCATTCTCATGTGCATTTTGGACTTCATCAGGTCGTCTTCATCTCTAATTGCCAAAATGCATTGAGTTGTTGCCATGTAATTGGCTGATATTTGTGTTAATGTACAGTTGAAAAGTGTACCTAATAAAGTGACCAGTGGGTGTATAACCTAAATTCAGAAGTAATATTCATGATCTGCTGCATCTAACATATTCTCTCAAGGGCATGAATAATAAAAAATAAGAGTTTTAGTACACATGTTGGAGTGGATCACAGCGGCTACAGCGAGCAGTTCAGAGGAAACGGATAATATATTTATACTTAGTATTTGTGAAGTAATTTCTAATTGTAGTGCAAAAAAATGGCCAGAGTATCGATGGAGTTATGATAGAAGTGCTATTTACAACAGTTAAACAAGGTTTGTATTTAATTTTACATTTTAAAATGCTAAATGCTTTTTTTCTGGGGAAAGCTCTTGACAAACATATTTAAGTCAAAGAAATGACCAATTATACCGTTACTTCAGTGTTTTGGAAAGAATTTGAAAGCTACCATTAGCACCTTCAATTCTCATATTATCCATTGGGGGTCCCTCTAGCCCTGTCTCTAAGTCACCAGCTTGTAAGACTGCCTTTGAAGTAAATGTGACACTTCTATATCGGAGGAAACATTTATTGTTAAGCAACACTGGCTGTAGATTACATCAGCCAGTTTATCTGAATACATTTTTGAATGCATTTTTCAAATGTATAAGAAGAGCTACATTTACATGATCACAAGTTCAGGCATATTCATTTGTGATTTTTTTTTAACCAGCTATTTGGGGCTTGTACCTTTACAAAGGGATAAGTTGAGAGTATCAGGAAGGAAACCAAATCAAGAGGGGAACGACCCCACTGTTGACAGCTGTGACATACCATGTAACAAAACTTCAATCAGTGACTTGAAAAAATGAAGATATCATGAAACTAATAACCATATGCACCACAAGTATCATCATTTTAATGTTTTATCATGTTTTTTGAATCACACAGATGCACAGTCAGTAACTTTTTAAATTAATGACATGTTGATGATATCAGACAAATGAGACATATCTTAAAAATGTAAGTGACAGTTCAAGCTTCCAAAAAGCTTCTACATACAATGTACAGTACTTAAAAGGATGTGTTATATTCGCAAAAGTTTATTGTTCGAAAACCCATCAAATTCATACAGTTATGAGGGGAATTCTTACCCTGCAAAGCCAAATTTACCTCTTTTCACGAGTCAGTTACAATTAATATCTTAATTGCACCCACTGTATAGGTGGACTTGAAGTCAATGTTTCTCTGTTTAAGCTTTAATAAATGACACAGAAAACATAAAGACTGTTTTCCCATCTAGTCATCCTATGCTTAAAGATATATACAAAGGCTGAGTGGGGGAATACAGACACAGAAATAGCAGCAAGAAAAAAAATGTAAGAGTAAGGGTTACAATTTCTGATGAGTCAGAAAAATATTCAAAAATTAAGTTTCGTTTCATCATTAAACTGCAGAAAATTTGGGTTGAATTTATATACACAGAACTTTCATTATGATTAAATTAAAACAAAACAAAACAAATAAATGTAGGAGCTTTCTGGTGCATTTCTTTACATGTGGCCAGGCAGAGATAGCTTGTACGAAATCTCGCGATAAGTCCGCGTCGAGGGGAGTGTCAAATTCCAAGAGAGAGGAGAGGGGAGTCAGAGAGAGGGGCGCGAGGGTGAGTTTGTAAACACTTTATTAACCTTTAAATTCACCATAGATTATTCGAGTATAGTAAATGATTACAATGTCGCGCTCGACACGACACTTTTCAGTGTTTGCTGACGTTAAAACGACACGTCTATGTAGTTGTCAAAACTGTTGTGGGAGCTACAACGTTTCATTCGGACCCACTGTGTCTCGCTTTGCACTCAAGTGTCACTCCGCCAACCAACTAAGTGCTAGCCTTTTCGGCTGTTGTTACTCTAAATACCCGAAGTGCACTTTGAAATACAGCAATTCACGTCGGATGTTATTAAATTGATTTTAATATATGTCTATTGTCATGGCAGAAAGTGGTAGCAAGTGCTGCTATCACTCACTTTTTAAGTGTGCGCTCGGCCTGTTGTTAACGCTAGCCACATTAGCTAGCCATTAGTTTTGCGTTGATAGGAAAAAAAAGTTGATTTCGAGATTTTAGCCAATCAGATTCAGCTGTCGGACGTTATTGACAGGGTTCGAACCTATGAGTGCCCTAGAAGTCGCTAACTGACGCTCTCGTGGCCAATTGCTGAACAGAATAGGCGGCATTGTTACGGGAAAAGGCTGGGCTTATGTACCCGTACGTAGCCAGAGGTAATGGAGGCTAAAAAAGACAAACCTTTTCGACACAGTTAGCGGTGTCTTCACAAAGGAACTAAAGTTTGTGGAACTTTGGGAATTCAACTTTAAAATAATCTTCGTTTATATTGCCGAATATGTGGAAAAAAGCGCGCTCGTGTAGATTTTTTGGCGGTAGGATATATTGCGAGAATTTGGGTTTGCAAGAAAACCTTAAAAAAAAAAGTACTAATGATATCCACAGTATTGCAATTTGAACTGCTCAACGCTCCACGATCCATGTCTCCATCCATGTCAACACTTTCCTGAGAAATGTAGGTCATGTTTTTGGCAGAGTTGTGCATCATTCCTTCACTAAGAGAAGTGTTAGAACTGAGAAAACTGCACTATGTCTTGTCCAACCAAATACATGCAATTACTGAAGAGTAATGCGAGATGTTTGGAAGTTGGACCCAACACAAATGTTCTTTGCAGCTTGAAAATGAAACTTTTTTTTTTAAAGTGTATATTGCATGCTTTTAGGCATTTCTGTTGATTAGATTAGTTAAGTAATGATTGGCTTGAAAGTGTTGTAGAGCATGGGTAAAAGCTACTGGCTACATTTCAATGTGGTGTTCTTCTTTTTGAATTTATAGTTATAAATCTATATTTGCTTGTTAAAGTTGCAGACCACAATCAAATCTACAAAATGTCTCTGATTTAATTTTAGGAAGCTCCCTTGAGTCCATCCTGTATTGTCCTGCATCAACACTGATTTAGCTTTCAGGCCTTGTTGGTTATGCAGAAGTAGGAATAGGATTTCTTTTGTTCCATTTACTAAATCTTGTGCTCACTTTGCTTACATAAACAAAACACTTTGGTTCTTGCACACACCCAGCCATAAACCTGGATGTCCTGTCTCAAATGCTCACCTCTGATCCCATAATTATCCAAGCACATATTTGATTTGCATTTTTTTTCTTTCACGGTTTCTTTTTTTATCCCTCTCCCCTCCAGCCCCCTTTAGTTATTTTTCTCTTTGTGGGGTCTCCCTACCCTCTGGCAATTTAAGCCCCAGATTCCACAGTCATGGCTGCAGTGCAAGCTATTAATACAGTTTGTTTAGTCAGTTTCCTAGCAGGCGGCGTCAAACACTGGATGGCTGTGGCTGATTATAGCTGGGACTTGTTCCCTTACACCTGCTGAGTCGGAGAAATCCAAGTTAATGTTGGGACTTTGGCATCGACTCAATGAGAGAGACAGAAATGAGAACGCTTTGAGTGCTTCCATGTCACCTTGGATGAAAGGAGGTGAAAATACTTGATATCAAAACCTGTAATTGATATCAGTGATGTGCATCAGGACTGATGTAACGAGTTGACTGATTATCTCGCATGAAATTGGGGGTCTGCATGAAGTAGCTATTTGAGGGTATAGGAAAACGTTAGTGAGACACTTCTGACAGTCGCAACATTAATTTAACTGTATAATTTCTACCTGTAAAAAATAAATAAATAAATAAATCTAGGCGGTAATTACGGATGGCTTCTTAATGTGAAGCAAGTAAAAGATGCTGAAGAAAAGACCTTAACACATCTGTTTTAATCAGTTTAAGTAATTGGTTGGGGCAGCTATGAAAACAAATGGTGTTTTCCACCCCTGTCATCTGGAATTTATGGTGGATTTTCCACAAAATCAAATCCCACATTTCATGTTGGTGCCAGCCAGCCAAGTTAATGTCTAGCATGTCTTTAGTAAGATGTAAACTTTGAAATCTGTTCCTACTCCTGATGCCAGATGTGTCCATTTCCTCAAACAGTCCACACCCTCGGTATAACGAGCTAGATGGAGTATCTCGTTTGCAGACACGTCCACCCAAATAGACTCAGTAGATTGGAAGCACTTTGTGAGGGGCCTTGCACTGACCTGTTGCCTGCAAGAAATCAGACTTCTCTGTTTCATGGGTTCTTTGACGTGTGCAGAGAGGGGCAGCGTTTGCCTGCAAATATGATGCAGACCCCTTTTCTCATGAAGCAGCGAGACACAACCGTTAGGTTTGTTACAAGCTAAGCTTCACGGGAGAGTGTCTTATTCCAGCGCAAGGCTTCGGTAATCGCGCGCTGGCTCAAGGACTGCAGAGGGAGAGATGGAAGGAGGAAAATATACTGACTTCAACATTGGGAAAACTTTCAGACATTTATGCCTCGCCAAAAAAATGAATAATCTGTCCCACTCAATAATGTTAAATGACATGCACAACACATGTTAGAGGTACAGCCGAGGTTAATGTGGTCAGTAACTCAGAAATAGTGAAATGCTAAACATTTTTAATTTGTCTTTTCTTTCCAGTTTGTCAAAAAAACTCTATGTACTAAGCAACTTTTTAATTCACAAACAAATTTTTGCTCAAAAGTAGGGCTGCCACAAACGATTATTTTGATAGTCGACTAGTCACCGATTATTTTTGCGATTAGTCGACTAATCAGATCATCATCCATTGGACGTAAAACTACAGCTTATTGCACCAGCAGCATCTGCTCTTATATAACTATCATTAGCTTACAGCTTTAAGTGTTTAAGGTCTGTGCTAACTAAAAATAAAGACAAGATGATAGTTTATTAAATTTTAATGAAATTTGCAGATTGTTTCGGTGAAGTTTAATAAACTCCTTGCTATCTAAAATATAACAGGACACTGGAGTATATTCTGGAGCATCTCACACTTCTGATAATCAGCTGTCTGCTTGACGTTTATTCAGCTGTGTAAAAACTATAACTTTAATCTCAGACAAACTGATTTACTCAGGAACAAATAAAATACTAAAAAAAAGCCAAACAATAACATTTTAAGTTATCTAAGTGACTCATATATATTTAACCTGAGTAGCGAAAGACGGTGGTGGGTTTGAAAACGATTTGCGGGGAGTCCGGTGTTCTCACGGCGCTAGTGAGCCTAGCCCCCGGCTCGCTAACGAGCTAGTGGGTAACAGACGTCTCCGAAAACGTCGGAGCGCTTTTGAAAATATGTGGTGTCCTGATAAACTGAGCAGATATTTGAGGTTTACACAGCTACATTCTCGCCTGAAAATATGTTAAACGTTTATTTTGTGACCCAGAAAGAATAATAAGAGTAACATTAAAACTAACTAGCTGCCGCCATTGTTGGAAACTGCGCTGGGCCGCGCTATGAATTCTGGGACACAGCTGCTTCTTCTTCTTCTTCGGGGTTTAACGGTAGCTGACATCCTTGTACATGCAATGCTGCCATCTTCTGTTTCAGTCCGTTATTACACTCTTAAATCCTGCTATTATTCCTGCGTCTTTTGTGATCTTACAAAGCTTCAAACGACGCGTCGACTATTAAATCAGTCGTCGACGATTTTGATAATCGACGTAATCGTGACTAGTCGACAAATCGTGGCAGCCCTACTCAAAAGTAATGAGACTGCAATGTTACTACACTCAACAGATTTCTCCTCTTTGGTTTTTGACCCTACCTGTTGACAATTTGTCTATGCTTGGCTGCAAACAAGATTCAAATCCTTATATCCCAGGTGAACGTGTTCTTTCATAACATCTCTGCCCTGTTGGGCTATTGACCGGGGACGTCTGGGAATGTCTCGTGGCTTCTCATTGGATGACTTTGGCGATGTGATCCCTTGGGCCGTATGGGTAGCTGTGTGGTGTGGTGTTTGCTCCGGTGCATCCCGCAGTTGCTCAATCACCTTAGGATGTTGGAAGTTGTACTCATCAGTTTTTGCATTGTAGTGGCTGCATTGTCCTGCTGAGTGGGGAATCGGGCGAGGACGAGTGACGTTACCATTGTTGTCACACACAAAAAAACCTGCGCTCAAAATTAATATTAAATTAAGATACTCGTTTGCAAGAGTATCAATGCAAACAGTGGTGTCTTTGCATCTTCCAGCTGACACACAACTGCATGCAGCACCATTGTAGTCAGGCCCACAGCTCCTCCCCTCACTAACAGCTGAAGTAGTTATTGTCCATAATACCGAACAACACTTTAGAAGGAATTTCAGAGGTCAGTAAAGCTCTAGTTTCAACAACATTGAAATATTAAACAGTTATCTAACCAGCACACATGGTAATGATAGCTGTTTAACTATTAGTAATTGCCCCATAGCCACATTAGTAATATGTTATCATTAACAGATGATAGTCGACTGTAGTTAAACAAAAGATGAATAATTATTGCAGGCTGAATGGGCTATTGAGCTGTAACAGACTGGATTACAGACACATGGAGAACTGGGCATTTTGCTGGCTTTTCAGAGCAGTTGGGGAAGCATAGTTGAACTGAGCAGAGAGTCCAGAGTGTGGAGAACTAATTGGAGCAAATAGAGAGTGAAATCTGGAGCAGTGCAGCAGAATTGGACGGGTTTCAGTCTTGAAGAGCAGAGCTGAGTATGTGAAGAGCTGCAGACTGAGGAGCAGTGTGAACTGTATTCAACATCTGCTGCCGGCAGATGTGGACCAGATGAGAAACCTGAGCTTTTTTTATTTTATTTTTAACAAATGTTTATCAAAATCTGTTTCTTGTTTTGTTGTTGCCAGCTGTGAGGTCAGTTTTAAAATCCAATCAAAGACCGGTTAGGTCTTTCAGTTTTTGTTTGTGAAGATAAATTTCTTTAACCTTCAAAAGCTGTAATTTATGGAAAATTAGTGTAAAAAAAAAAGTTAACTTTTTCACGATATCACTACTTTGACATTATTTAGTTGCAGGACGCAGAAAATCTTGCCTGTGGTATTGAAAAGGGTATCGAATATTTTTCTGTGTACAAGTGTCGAGTTTGAAATTCTAGTATCATGACAACTTTAGACTGCCTCAATGCTTAGTTGGTATGTGTCACAATAACATGTATAAATGCATAATACATAAATACCAGGGGCAAGGATTTTCCAGCAGAATGTTTTGTTGTAATGAAATAATGTATAATGTTATTCACTTTGCCTGCCAGTGGTTGTAAGGTAGTGCTCAACTGGTCTGGTCTTGAAAGACCTGTGATTGGCCCATCGGCTATATTTTCTAAATATATGTTTTCTAAAGCTGGAAAACTTTTGCTTTTTGAATTGCAATAAACTGAAAGATAATTATGGACTGTCAGTTGATGGTAAAAACAGAGAGTCTACCCCGTCTTCAAATCAGCATTTTTTTTAAAGTAAAAGTTTAAGAGGTGAATCACAAAAGACATCCTAGGGCTTGTGTTAAATCACAAAAGTCTGACAACATTTTTGCTCAAGAGCTGGAGAACATTGAGTATAATATATACAGTATATTACATAAATACCAGTGAGTGGCTTTATTTTTCCTTTGTGTACATGTTGGTTGTGTCTGCGTGTGTACATAACAAAGTCCTCGATGCAGTTGGTGTATTTTCAGTGGGACAGTGTTGTGTAATAGCTGCCAGACGTCACTCTGGGCCAGCTGAGAATGCTAAAACATTCATGTCCGTTGCCTCTACCCCCTCCCCCCTCCCCTCCAATTTCCCGATTTAAATTTAATGAGTTATTTTTCTAAACTTCCCAGTTTGTCTCCACGTGCAGTGTTGTTCAGCTGTGCAGAGCAGCGCAGGGTGGGGGTGGGTTGGTGGCATTAGAGATTGAAGCAGTATGCTTGCATTTTTTTGCCACTTCAGAAGAAGAAAACAAATAAAACATGCACGTATTTAACTCTCAACAACAGCATATAATAAGAAGGTGAGAGGGGTGTTGTGTATAACTTTTATTGGAAAGCTTTTTAGGTTTTTTAGTAGATTAGAAGGGCCAACAGTGCTGCCCACATATGCCTCTATTTTTACTTACTTTACAAAATACTGTTAATACTGTGTTAATAGTACACTAAAACTAAAATCCTGGGGCACATTTATTAGAAGTTAAGAAATACAAAACGGTGTGATTATGCCGTGAAATATTTTTGAAATAATGGTTATCTTTTGATGAACTTTTTTATGTTTAATGTGTTTTTCTTGTAAGTCATGTTAACAACCAGCTAGCAAAAGGTAGCTACACTCTAACAATATATACATATTGGTAAAAAAAAACTATACATAATTTAAAGTACTTACTAATATAACAATGTGGTTGTTCATGTTTCAAAAAACTTGTTAGTTTTAGCTATGTCAAATTACCTTAAAACTCTTCATCCTGCTTCTCAGGAGCTGAACCATCCACCTTAAGATTGCAAAATTTCATAATATTTAAAATATAAGTATCAGATGTTCATTTAGAAGTAGTAAGATGACCTGGAGAACAAAACGCAGCGAGGTCAATGGGAATGTGTCCAGTGCCAGAGATCTGTTGTGTGGAAACACATGAAAACCTTCATAAAGTGAATGAGGAGGTACTTAACCTTAGATTGCATGTGCGTGCACAGAGAAACAGCTGACTCAGAGAGCGGGAAACATTGAATGAGGGGTACGAGAAGGGGAGGGGAGGCAAGGTGGCAGAGAGGTGAGGAGAGAGTAGTAATGATTGAAGGAGGCATTGGAAGTGAGGAAAAACGAGACAGGGAAAGAGAAGGAGACCGAGATGTCTTTGTGTAAACGGTAGCTGCCGTCCTCTCGTGTAAGCAGGCTCCTCATTGGCCAGCCCGAAGCCCCCGTGTGTGTGAAGGAAGTATCACCAGGGAAACTTCTTCTCGCTGCCACTGTGCGTGTTTTCCTCCTTGCCAGGGTTATTTTTAAATACCATTCGGCTTCCTGCTCAGACTAAAGACTACAAGCCACAGCATCTCTGTTTTGTTGTTTTCAGGATTTTGCCAGTACACACACCAACAAAAAAAAAAAAAGCTGCAACAATGTTCTTTTCTTCTCCTCTACCACAGTTACATTGCAGGCTCTTTGGAAAAATGGGGGACGACCGACCTTTTGTGTGCAGTGCTCCTGGATGCGGACAGGTAAGTCCTCTATTTTCATTGTCCTGCTCTCTGTGGTAGTAATCTTTGCCTTTTGTAATTGCTTACCAAAGGTCAGTACTGCACTTCACAGTATTGTACTTCTCAAAGAAAACTATATGAAACCTAAAAATAAATAGACGTTCTTTTTGAGAACGCACTGGTTTTAATGTAGCGCTATATACAACAACCCTGAAAAGATCCGTTCTCACTGCAAGCGTAAACGGACATATTTATGCAACACTTATAATTAACATCACACCGATGACATTCATGCTAGCATGCCGTTTTGTGAGACAATGCTGTCTCCTTTTGCAATGACTCACTGGAAGCTCCAGTGAGTAATCAGCACCGTTATTGTTTCAACCTGTCACTGCTGACTTCTAAGCGCCTGCAGACACAGGTTTGAGCCGAGGCAGTGACTCAGCTGAGTGCCAGTAGTGCACTCACATGCCTGTTACGTGGTGTTTCGACGAGGCTTGGTTTGATATCATAGAATAGAAGAAGGAAGAAATTAAAAAGGAGTCTGTTCTTAGACTCATGATTATTCAACACAGGAAATCATCATGTCTGATGCTGTGTTCATTTGGGTGTGATATCCTTAGAGCTAGTAGTGAAATGGCTCCTGGGAATCTGAAGGAAGAAAGTGTTTATGGGTTTACGCAATACTTGGGATTCTTGGGACTTCTTCCATGCTCTGATCAGAAGAATGGGATTGTGGTTTGAACAGCAGTCATGTAAAGCAGTTGAACATGCATAGTCGATAAATAAGTGATGATGAGTTGTTTGGTAATTTTCTTTTCAGAACGTCGCAGACATCTAGGGACCCTTCCTTTGTCTTTCTTTACATGTTTTTGTGATGTAAATACTCTGCATATTTCATTGGTTTGATTACTAATTTATTTTACTGCTTAAGCAACAGAGACCTAAAGAGGCAAAGTGATGTGGATGACAGTGCTGGTCTGCAGCTGTGTCACTCTCAAAGCATTGTTTTAGAGCCAGACTGTTGTATAAACAGGTGTGGGATGGCAGAGTGGTGCTAGATGTTTGGGTATGTTGTCAGTATCGCAGTGCCACCTCACTTTAGAGAACCTGTACAAGGTTATAAACAAACAGTTTTCTTTCTTTTGTTTTGGTTGAATCTATGTCAAAGGGCAGAAGAAATGCAAAACAAAAATAATGAGAAAAGAAATCACATTTGCTTAGCACCTTTTTAAGAAACACAGTCACTTTACACACACTATCTGATATCACTGTGTTGGTGTTTCTATGTCATGATAATTATGTTAGAGTAGCATTATCCAAGAATTTGGCTAATGATCATATATTTATTCTATTGTACGAAAAAATAAAGAAAACACTTGAAATTCTTACAATTCTTTCCAGAACAGAATTTTATATAAACAAAGAGGAAAACATGTCTTTTTTCCCCACATTGCAAAGCTACGATAGCACAACTACATGATCGTTCAGTTGCACTGCTGATCCTGATCTAAAGCCTGAACCATGAAATAATTGCCAGAAAATTAAAAATTTTTGGAAATTGAGTGTTTATTGAACTTTCTGATGAGATAAAAAAAAAAAATCATTTGCACGTATTAGCTTTAATTTGTAGAAACTGTGTATCAAATATGATACCATTGGCTCTAAAGCGTTAAGATAATGCAGGAACTACACCAACACGGGGGTATCAGATGCACTTGCTTTACACACACACACACACACACACACACACACACACACAAAGTCAAAGGCATCAGTGAAATAAAAAAAAACAAAAACAGGTGAAATTGAATAAAGTTGTCATGGTACACATGTAACAACTTCTCGCTGGTTAAGATTACAGAATTTTTTGGGGAGTCATGTTTGTGATCACTTAACTGTAATATTACTTTCTTTTAGCTTGGTTTTCATCTCTGCCTACTCCTGAGAGAAAAATGTGGCTCTGTAGTTGATAATGAATCCACTTTGTTAACAAGCTAAGTGAATTGTTTCTTCAGTTAGTGATGGAGCCACATCATCAGATTTTTGGTAACCAGGGTTGAGGTTTTTTTTTTTTCTTTCTTCTTAAACCAAAACAACAAAAGACAAAATCTGTTTAGTGCTCTGCAGGGTTCTTACCACAAGTGGTCCAGCTCACATGCCACAGCAGTTAAAACAGGAGTAATATACAAATATTGATATACACAGGCTTGGTGTTATCTTAACAAGCAAGTAATGCATGTAAATGAAAATGCAGTCTAAAATTGGCAACAATCAAATTTCCGTTATAATACTGACAAGGCATTCGATTTGATGGTTTCCACTACTCTGCGGTAGTGGTCGGTATTAAAGGCATTGAGGTTCAGTACTCTATCCTGTACATTTGCCAGCACCTTCATTATATGTTTATACATTTTCTGGCCTTTAATTGCGATTTGCTGCTAATTATTGTATCCTTTATGTCCAAATACTGTTTTAATGCTGCCCTTTTAAATGCAACAGTTCTCTACTGGGAAAGTCTGAATCATGCCCATAATAGAACAAGGATGATTGATTCCTGGCTTTGCTCAGGATTTTCCTTCTACCAAGTTAACAACAACAACAACAAAAACAACAACAGCAGCTCCCCTATTATATGATGTCCAGTATTTATTGCGTGGGGAGGAGTAATCCTAGCTGCCATTTTCTCATACATGGAGATTAGTTGGAGATAGTTTTTCTCCACAAGACCTAGCTGCCTTGTTCAGAGGAATGAGACAGATGGGACACGTATTGGTGATGCTCCTGGTCGGGCTAAAAATAAGCCCCCCGACACTTGACTGTGTTTCCACTTCACTCTCACGACTGAACTCGCAACTGCAACACGGGACCCTAAAATAGGCCTCAGTGAATGGTGAATAGGCTGGTGCCAGAGCCAAGATTATTTCTCCTACGTCTCTCGAGTGAATCACCTCACCACTTCTCAAAAGAAGTTCCATGTCTCCGAGGACGGCTGTTAATGCCGTCTGTGCGGTTGATTTGAGCTAACGCCAGGCTGCTTGTAGCTTAAGCTGCAAGCAGCCAAAATTCATTGGACATCACCAAGTTACGTGTGCAGCTATTTCTGCAGCTTTTGTGGTCAGTTCTGTCGATATTTTTTTTCTCCCTCTTCCTTTATTTTTATTTATATATACTTCTCTATCAAGTTGTTGACATTTTCACCTTTTTGTCACATACTGCGTGCTCCACAGACTGCATGTGTTGGCCACAAAAGATTATCTATCGCTGATTTTAGCAATACAAAAAACAGGATGTCTCTTCAGAACGCAGTTGCCGTTTCTTGTTGGCTAATTCATATAATGTTCTCTTTTGTCTTGTTCGCTTTTCCAGAGGTTTACCAACGAGGACCACTTGGCAGTACACAAACACAAACATGAGATGACGCTGAAATTCGGACCAGCCAGGACTGATTCGGTCATTATTGCAGGTACTCTCGTCCGTGTGAGACAGACGTTCATCTTCACTGTGTTTTTAAATGTCCTCATGCAGCATTCAGATGGACAATATTTACCCTAACGTCAGCGTGCTCCAACACTAGATATCACATGGGGTTTTACATTCAGTGTAAGTGTGAACTAACTGTGGTGTTGTTACTTTGAATAGTTATATCTGCTCATTACATTTTCCTAGACCAGACACCTACTCCCACTCGTTTCCTAAAGAACTGCGAGGAGGTTGGCCTGTTCAATGAGCTGGCCAGTTCCTTTGAACAAGATGATGATGAGAAGAGGGCCAAGAACTCTGTAAGCAACACTTGCAGTTGATGATTTTATCTTCTTTTATCTCTGCGCTTGTGCATGACCGTGTGCATTACAGTGTACAGTAACCGAAGAAATTTTCTACAGAGACTCGACATGACCAGAAAGAATTACATTTTACTTCCTTCTTTTTTATCTCAAGTATTAATTCAGTCAAAAAATTTACAAACTTGAACTTCGTGCCTTGCACACAGTCCGTGTGTCATTTACATTTCAGTTTTTGCAGCAATTTCTTTTTAAACTGTTTGGTGTTTTATTGCACTTTATATGCGTTTCAGAGCTGGGGTTGTGGCTGTTTAGTTTGTGATGAATGCCCACTTCCCTTTTTTTTCTTCTTTTTTTAATATACTTTGATCTATATGTAGTGTAAGATTATTCTCTTTATCTGTAACTCATTTTCAGCTCCCTGCTTCCAACTCAGTGGCTTTGGACATGAGCCTGCAGACACCATCAGAGGTGAAGGTGAAACAGGAGGCACCTGTAGAAGTCGACTCTTCACCCCCAGACAGCCCTGACTCCACATCTGGGAAGTCGGACAGCAACAGGGAGCCTCTAGTTAAAGGAAAGGTACAAGAAAACTTGATAAGGGGGATTGCATAGGTGTGTAGAGAGGAGGGGAGTATCGCTAAGTGATGTTGCAAGTAATTCATGATACATTGTGGCTGCAGTGGTTGCAGAAATTTGTTTGGGGGTACAAATGATGTGTGACATAAAAGCCTAATTTATTTTATTTTTTGTTTTAATCTTGTAGGACACACCACCCAGGAATTCAGCCCCTACCCCGACTATTGTGCGTCCAGGTTCCCTCCCACTACATTTGGGCTTTGATGCTCTGCAGCCCACCATGCCATCACCCACTTCCGTCATCACACAGGCTCCACCCTCAAATCGTACTTTGGGGTAAGTTAAGTTCCAAATCCTTTGGTTGGTCTTTGCTAAACTCTTTAAGCTTAATCTTCAACTTAAAATAAATTCTAGCTTAAAAAACATGTTTTGCAAACAATGTGACAACATCTCATGTTCTTGCAAGTGAACCTTTAATATCAAAGATGCCATCATGTTCTTTCTTTTTTCTTTTCTTCTTTTTTTGTGGTCCCGACGGGTCAGCCACAGTCAAAAACAACCAAAAGCTGTGCTCTGACAAAAAATTATGCCAGTTTTGATCTTGTGAAATAGGATGTGAAGTTTTGCGAAGTATTCATGATTAATAAGAAAGATACGCAGCTTTAAAGGGAACTATTGAATTTGTTTTTCCTGTTACAGACACTATAAAATAGGTGTTAGGATTACCAGCTGTTGCAGTTTTCCCCTGTTAACACAAGTCTTTATTTTCATATACAGATGTATGTAAAGTAACACAGCAGCAATTTAGATGTTATCTTGGGATAATGGAAAAGATGATCATGGTTCACATAAAATCTGTAACATTTCACTGAAAACAAGTACACGCTAATAAGAGAAAGTTTATAGCATATCAGTTTATTTGCATTCTAAACTCATGCATTTTATAATTGGGTATAACTTAACAAAATGTTTCTCATTTATGGACATTAATGTGTTGCATAAAAGCCCAACGATGTGTAGTACGTCAATTACTGTACGGGAAGCTACAGCTTGCAATATCCTGCACAAAACTCAGCCCATGAACCTGTAACATGATTCTTCCTTATGTCTGCAGCAATATTATATGCATAGGATTTATAACCATTATAAATAATAAAAAATGATAAATTAATGTTTATATTTGCTGTTGAATCAGTCAAGTTAAGCACGGACGCTGCACAGTGTTTCAGACAAAAGTCGACAACTTCACACATTTGTGAAAATGGCTGCAGAGAGGGTAAAAATCCCTTGCTTGTCACACTCAAGGTTTCAAAGGAAGTCATAATATAAATCTTAACTTTTTATCTTTGGACATGTAAAATGTGAAACAGCATTAAACTGGTTAAAAACTGGTATTAGAGGGAATGCATATATGTTAAATCATAATTTGGAGTGTTTGCATTCAGATATATTTATATTTGACAGAATTACATATTTAAGCTAAGATCAAACAATTTCACGTCATTAATATCAGAACTACTATAGTCTTTTTTTCCCCCATTTTGATGTTTTGTTTTTCATTCAGTTTAGTTTCAGTTTGTTTCCACTCTGGGGTTTCTTGTCTCAGTTTTGTTTCTATTGTTTGAAAATGTTTAGTTTTAGTCTAGTTTGTATTATTTTCAATTTTTTAGTAGATGGATGAATAAATATAATAATAACACAAAACTATACAAAGTCTCAGTAAACATGACCATCATTGCCTTATCAGGGAGGTTGTAATAGTTTTGTTTTTTGGCCAAACTAGCAAACAGTAAAATTCTGTTTTAATTTGAGCTTAGTTTAAATATTCATATTTATTTTTCAAGTGTAGTTTTCATTTTTATTTTAACTATCTAAAATGTGTTTTCCACACTGGTTTTAGTTTTTAGTTCAGTTTTTAGCAAGTCACAATAACCTTGAACAACTCAAATAAAATTGTATTTTTTACTGGATTATAATATTGTGTTACACACATCAACCCAGGTTTGTCATTTGATTGTGGCTGACCCTGAGAGGAACAAAATACAGTTTAGTTCATGAATCTATGAAATATTTTCTCATCATTAAGCAATGGACTGCATGTTCTATTTCTTAAAAAGCATAATTTAAAATTCATTAACAAACACAAGAGTGAATCTCCTCTTCTTATTTGTCGTCTGCTGTCTGTCTCTCCAGTTCACCGACGAGCCATTACCCTATGATGATGCTTCCCTCTGGTCAGGCAGTGCCTGTGCTGCCTGGTCCTGTTCAGATGCCTTCTGTCATTAATGTAAGGCAGACTAACAGTCTAAGTATGTTGTAACTTTACTTTATAACTTAGAAGTTGGTTTAGTTTTAACCCATGCATTTGTGTCTCATATTTGATCACCAGCTGGCTCGACCCATGTGCATGGTACCCAACATTCCTGGGATCCCTGGTCCTCCTCTGGGAGGCAGCAGCAGCGGCTCCAACTCCCCCTCTGGCTACAGCATCCACTCAGAGGCCAAGATGGTCAGCACTAGATTAGCTCTCTATTTTTATCTATTTATCTGTTCTTTTTGTCTCCATCTTCACCCTCCAGCCTTCCGCTGCACAGGCTTAGGTCCTTCGTCATATGATCTTTTACTGTGGTTGCTTGTTTATGTAACCCTTTCACCTGACAACACAGTTTGCACTCATTTTATGATAGTGCAATGCACACACAGAGATTCATGCACAGTTTCCACCTTGCAGCTATATCCCAGATGAAACTGAGAGAGTGCAGTCATTGTTTATGGTATTTAAAACATATAAAGTATCCCCTTTAGCACATTCCTCTGTTTACCCTAGCCCCTCACTCCTTCAGTCGTAAGAAGATGATCATCGTTGTAATTAAAGACAAACTTTAGTTTGGGTTTTTTGTTTTTATTTGGGGTTGGGGGGGTTTCGGGCTGATCTGCAGAATCTTTTTGTTCATGGCGCTTCTAATACGATATGATCATTATCGAGGTTGCTTTATATATATATATACACATGCATATATAACATTTGACTGCTTGTGTACCTTCAGGGCTGCAATCACTTTTTTTAATCATCACGGCTGAATTAGTCACAACTTAAATCAAACATGATCAAAATCCGAGAACTGCTGCGGGAGCATATAAAGCCTCCAGATCTGACTGAAGGAGGTCACATGAATCTGTTGCTGAAAACAGTTCAGAGAGAGCACATCTGTAAATGTTCTCCTCGGAGAGAATCAGGCTTCTCCATGTTTTAAACAACTTTAAAACATGCCAAAAATTGGTAACTAGGGTCTTGTCCAGGTTGTTATTGCAAAGTGTGAATCAGTTAATGTAGACGCAGCACAGTGAAGTTGTAGACATGCTGTTGGCACTGATTCAGACACGCTTTGATTATGACTTTCTACAAAGTTACAATGAAGTTTTTCATGATTTTTTTTTTTTTTTAATTCCTGTGGCTGTTATTGATGTTGCTTATTTGACTGTTGTTCTGTAGCGTCTGAAGGCTGCGCTGCAAAGCCCGTCAGGACAGAGTATGGGGATCATGGCCATGGGCAGCAGCCCCATGGTACCTCAGAAGGCAGAACAGAGTCAGCTGCTGGTCCAGCAGCCAGACGCACCATCACCTGCACAACCTCAGGTACTCAATGTTAAGTATAAATTCCTGACTGTAACATGTTTTTTTTTTTTCATCCATACAAAATATGCTTTAAACTTGGATTAAAGATGATCACATCTAAGTCATCTAAACTTTCTTTATTATATATCACATCACTTGTTTTAGTTAACAGAAAATTGGGGATATTCTTGTTGTGCCGAGATGACTCTGGTGTGTGCTGGCTAAAATGAAACTGTGACTCATACTTCCCTTTTCTCGTCTTTTTTCCACTCATCTCGTCTGTCTGTGTGTTTCCTTCTGACCTTTACCCTGCTTCTCCCTCCAGGTATCTCCAGCACAGCCTACAGGTGGGCGTCGACGGCGGACGACAGACGATGACCCCGACGAACGAAGGCAGCGTTTCCTCGAGAGGAACCGGGCGGCAGCATCCCGTTGCAGACAGAAACGCAAACTGTGGGTCAGCTCCCTAGAGAAGAAAGCCGAGGAGCTCAGCACTTTGAACGTCTCACTGTCGGTGAGTGGGCCTCCAGTGGGTGGATGCTGGTGATGGGGCTTCTAACTACTTGTAAAAGTTTGAGAGGTGGATTCCAGATAAGATAAATGAGTTTGCATTAGTATTGAGTAAATTCTTTTTGCAAATGAACATAGCTGATAGATTTGAAACAATGGAAACCACTACATCTTGTTTCATATCTTTATTTTGTCAAATGGAAATTTTAGGTAATATTTACACCTTACGCCTTGTGGGAAATGTACGCTGCTCTGCAGTGGAAGCAAAACCATTTCAACTTTTTTGTTTCTACCGGAAAATCCATTAGGGAAGAAAAATATGGGAAGTCTGTATTTTAAATTACATAACCAAGCATTACTTTTTTTCCTTATTGGTTTGGGAAGTGTAATGTAATTTCTGAAATTTAGTATTGTAGTACTAATCAGTCTGATTTTTTTTTTCTTTTTCTTTTCCATCCTCTCAGAATGAAGTGTCTCTGTTGCGTAATGAGGTGGCTCATTTAAAGCAGCTGCTGCTGGCCCACAAGGACTGTCCTGTAACCACCTTACAAAAGAAGACTGCCTACTTAGGTGAGCCCTGCACAGCTATGCCCTGTTCACACGGTTCTATTTAAAGTTAGAGGAAACTTGAGTCTGAATTGCATGTCTTAGATATGTAGAAATATAGTAGATGTATTGCGCAAAGCATAAAGAGCTAAAATGAAATTTGAACCTCAAAGTCGCTCTCACATTTTAATCGAAACACACGGCTTTGGTGTGTAGCTCTCTACTTGTGATTGCAAGAAGAAATGAGCAGGCCTGGGTTACAATATAGCCATGCTGCTGTGGCTTTAGTATCTTCATGTGAGCTGTAGTTTTCTTCAGTGCCCACAAAGTAATTGTAATTTTGTTGAAATAATTAGGGTTCAGTTTGTTATGGCAACGGCCACAGTGGATAATAATGTGTCCAAAAATTATTAATAGAGTTGGATTAAAAAAAGCAACATTTGCAATTTAGATATTGCTAAGGGCTGATGGTAACATTAAAATAATAAAACAAGAACTATAATTAAGTAGCAAAATCTTTGTTCCAGTACTACTTGTTTTATTTATAGTATTTTTTGGGGCATTTCCTTGATTTTGGACGGGATAAAGTTACTGAATATAGCTTGATTTTCACTCGAATAAAAATTAACATAATGTCCAAAGATTTTCAGCAATGAAAACTGTGGAATGTGCTCAATATAAATGAGATAAATATCTTTGCCTGTGTTGCCTTTTTATTTTTTTGTATAGCTGCAGACGAGAGCATGAAAGACATGTCAGAGCCTACAGGTTCCCCTGCCCCGGTGATTCAGCACAGCTCTTTGGCGCCTAGCCCTTCTACGGGGCAAAACGGCCTGAGCTCAAGGGCAGCAGCTGAGGCTATGGCCATGTCAGTGCTGGCAGGAATGGGCCAGCAGCAGAGAGCTGAGAGCGGACCCTCTCACATTATCATGGCTGCACAGTCTCAATCTGCTGCCAGATGATGAGCGATGCCACCAAGGCCCACACTTGGCTCGTCACCCAGGGTAGAAAAGACTCCCACCTCCCAGGTTCCCTCATTTTTAAATTCAGAATTTCACATCTTCTCCTCTGCCCCCCCTCCCCTCTGTGGTCTTTCTAACCCTCCTGGGGAGCCATCTTGCTGGGGCCTGGAGCTCATCAGCAGCCTTCTGGGAAAGGACTGAGACTTTTAAGAGAGCTTCCTGTTAACTTTGCCATAGACTACAGGGGCTGGACTCCAATACCCCCTCCCCCCTGTTTCCTCCTGTGCGTCCCTACTCAACTGTCCTCACCCTCAGTAATAAGGACTCTTCACTGGACTGTAGGACTGCGTCAAGTATACTGCCATAACGATCTTCCCACGTGGACACGTGCCGCACAGGTGTTTCGTAAACTTTTTTTTTTGTGTGTGTGAATTAAATCCGATATAAACAGCACACAGGGCTCTACACTTTTTCCAGCAGGGAACAGTGCCTTGTTCTCCTCGTCACTTTAGCCTTGCACGCACACCCACACATGCCATCACAGAATGCCTCCCTATACATCCTCGGCTCCAAAGATGCGATAGTTGTCTAGAATTCTCTGACTCACGTCTCAATTATTCACTCAGACCTTTAGTAAATGTTTCTCAGCCACAACACGATCTCAACCTAGACCCAAAAACCTTACCTCATGTACACCCCTTTATGATAAAGTGTATTAACTGTGTGTGTGTGTGATTGTATATTTATGTACATCAGAACATAGCAGTTTGCCTACTCCTGATCTGATGCATTATTAGCTAGATTGTTAGCATGTGACTTTTCTAATAGGGTTTTTGATACAGTATGCGCAGCTATATTTCTTTTAACTAATTGGCACGTCCTCCCAGATTGACCCATGTAACCAAAATTATGTTAGATTGCGATTTAAAAACAAGTTTGTTGGAGCAGATTTTTTTTTTTTTTTTTTCCTGACCTGAAGGGAATTGAACTTTTTCCACCTTTTCATATTTCCTGAAACAGGCAGGTGGTTTATTGGTGTGTAAATGGATGCCTCTTTCCATTTTTACATGTAACTGTTCTGGTGACTGTGTTTTCTTCGTGTGTGGGCCCTGCTGGACTTACTGTAACTGTTATTTTCACACTTTTCAGGATGGTTGCACATCCTTTGCTGCTCGTTTGAAAATGCGATGAACCCCTTGTTCTGTATGCTCTCTACCAAACCGAAACTAAGCCATAATGGATCTCTCCAAAGACTATCTGGTACTTGTCCTGGGACAGAAGTGAATACCCTGACTGTTATTTTGTGATTCAGAGGTTGCAGTGGCACTATGACAGTATATCACTGCTTGTAACTTGCACTTACACACAGTCTTTCACACAGTGTTTGATCATTTTGCCTTAAGATCACATTTGTGCCTCCGATACCCCCCCTCACATAAATATATACAGATTTGCTTGTATGGGGGCAAAAAACGGCTCTAGAGAATTATATTAGTCAGTGTATATAAATTGGGAAAAAATGAACATCAATAAATATAACATTTAATTAATAAACAAAGCTTTTTGAGGCCTTTAAGTAAATAAAAAGTGTCTTTTTAGAATATTGTTAAAATATTGAAGTACTTGTCTGTCATCTGGTGGAGAGACGGAGCAAAGACATCTCCAGTGGTCAGAGCTTTAAGGGCAGAAGACGAGCTGTCTTGTGACTGTTTCTGAAAGGCTCTAGTTCTTTTACAATATCCCCCAGATGTTTTATCCAGATATCGATATATTTTTACATGAATGCTCAAAGTGGTTTGCTTTTTTTTTTTTTTCCCCCCCTGTCCCTCTTTTGCCCTCTTTCTTAATATTTTCGCGAGATATGATATTTCAAAAACAGGATATGACTTATTAACATAAGGACATTTATGCACTAAAGTAATGCAGGTTAACTATTGCTTTGTATTTCTGTTCAATTTACTTTTTTTTTTTTCAGAGATATCAGAATGTTTTTTTGTTTTTTCTTTAATGATGGTTTTCTGTTATCTGTACTGTATACACAAATGGGAATTTGCTGAGCAACTTTAATACCTTTTCCCTTTTGACTGAACCTCTCCTCCTACAGTCTCAACGGCGACCTCGGCAATTTGTGTAAGTTGCTGGCAGTCAAATAGACGATTGTTCATTTGAAATGAAAATTCAAACTGCATTTAGCTTTTATGTTTTCTTGTATTATTTTGTTGCGTGCTGTCTTTAGCACCACACTCTTCATCATAACGCTTCTGATTGCGCTGATGAATATAGACTAATTTCTTTAACACAACGATTTGTGTTTTTGTTGGTTTGTTTTCTCAACAGAAAAATGGACTTGTGCTTTTTGTTCTTTTTTTTTTTTCCTTTTAAAAGAAATTTTACCCCCTCTTTTTCTTTTCTTCTTTTTTTTTTAATACCTTTTAACAATTGGTCGTGTCTTTTGAGCTTCGTTGTCTAACTTATTGTTTAAATTGGTCAAATAACAATAATCTTTACAGTCTTTGGCCTGTTAACGATGGGCCAGACTTGTTCTAAACATAGCAATTTAGTGGGAAATACAGTAATGTGAAAATTACACATAGTGTATTGATGGTTTTTCACACTCCCTTTGTTGGACTGATAATTTCTAAAATTGTCCTTGTATTGTACATATCTGTACTATATGAATATATTTACTTTTCCATGCATGTCCAAGAGGAATACCATGAACACTTACAGTGCTGCAGTTTTAATTAAAGAAACTACATCATAATGAACATTTATACTGTTTTATCTGTGTTCAGTTATCATATCAAAACATGTTTTCTATTGTAATGTAATTATTAATATGAATGATTAAAGTGGAGACTTAGTTTGATTAAAAAGAGATATGAAAGGAAATGATGTATACAAAGGCATTGAATAATACTCTTTCAAGTACTTCTGCAATATTGTCCAAAGATTTTGAGCCCCTCCTCACTTTTTAAATATTGTGCTTGGAAAATGGGAAATTGATGCATGGATTTATTGAAGCATGCAGACATATGTGGATCTTTAAGGCAAAAACAACAACAATAACAGTTTGTACAATTCTAATGAGCTTGAAAGTCAATATTTGGTATGACCACTTCTATTCTTCAGCACAGTGTGAACTCTGTGACATAAGATTCCCCGTTATTTCTTTAAATAATCTTCAGGATTAATTCTCCAGGCTTCTTGAAGGACATTCAAAGCTCTTCTTTGGCTGATAGCTGCCTTTAGATGATCCCACACTGCTTCAATAATGTTGAGGTCTGGACTCCGAGGAGGCCAATCCATGACTGACAGTGTCTCACATTTCCCTTTCTTAAGCATGTCTTCTTGACAGCCAGCCTTCCACTGAGACTATTTTGATGAAGCTTCAGCAAACAGTTTTTTAAGTACATGAATTTCAGACACTTTCATATGTATTAGATATTTTTTAGGCCGACCGTGTCTACCGATCTACTTTTGTCCTTTACTTGTCCATACCAAATTACACTAGTGTGCAAAAGTGTTTACCCCCTTCCCAATTTCCTACTTTGTATGTTTGTCACACTTAAATGTTTCAGATCATCAAACAGATTTAAATATTAGACAAAGATAACACAATTAAACACACAATGCAGTTTCTAAATGAAGGTGTTTATTATTAAGGGGAAAATAAAATCCAAACCCGCATGGCCCTGTGTGAAAAGGTGATCGCCCCCTGAACCTAATAACTGGTTGGGTCACCCTTAGCAGCAACCAGTGTACAATCAAGAATTTGCGATAACTGGCAATGAGTTGGTTCGCTCATCTTTGCACAATTGTTGTAATTTAGCCATGTTAGAGGAATTTCAAGCATGAACCAACTTTTTAAGGTCATGCCACAGCATCTCAATCGGATTCAGGTCAGGACTTTGACTAGGCCATGTCGTTTTGCTTAAGCCATTCAGAGGTGGATTTGCTGGTGTGTTGTGGATCGCTGTCTTGCTGTAGAACCCACGTGCGCTTCAGCTTGAGGTAATGAACAGGTGGCCTGACATTCTCCTTCAGGATGTTTTGGTAGACAGCAGAATTCATAGTTCCATTTACCACAGCAAGTCTTCCAGGTCCAGAGGCAGCAAAACAGCCCCAGACCATCACACTACCACCACCCTCTTTTACTGCTGGTATGATGTTCCTTTTCTGAAACACTGCGTTAGTTTAATACGAGACCACAAAGTATTTTCCCAAAAGTCTTGGGAATCATCAAGGTGTTTTTTGGCAAATGTGAGACAAGCTTTTACGCTCTCTTTAGTCAGTAGTGGTTTCCTCCTTGAACTCTCTCATGGATGCCATTTTTGCTCAGTCTCTTTCTTATTATTGAATCATGAACTCTGACCTTAACTGACACGTGAAGAATCCGGTTCTTTAATGCCGTTCTGGTTTCTTTTGTGACCTGCTGTTGCTGTGCTCGTGGAGTAATTTTGGTTGGTGCAAAAATATGTTTTATTCGTCAGCTAGATGTAAAAGGCTGATGGAGTATTGTCCGCCTGCCAGGCTAGCAGGTGGACAGGCGGCATGGACATCCAAGTTTGTGAATGTGATAACTCAAGAACGAGGGGATGTAAGATTTTGAAATTCATATCATGGTTTAATCTGCTAAAAATCTTGGTGACCTCGATTTCAAGGTCAAGTTTTTCTCAAAATATAGTGAATGTGATAAGTAAAGAAGGAACAAACAAACAAAAATAATAAAACATTTTCTTCTGAAATGCTCAGGTACAAGGACTGGACTAAAAAAACAGTAAATGTTTAAACCATCCTGTACATTTACAGTCCATATACTTAGACATTTAACTCAAAGAATTATAACTACCTGTGACATTACGGGTGTGTGAAGGGGTTCTTGTTGGCCTAGAAAATGCTCGCTGTGGCCCTGCTTTTAAGCTGTGTTTTGCTGTCCAGTAATCCAGTATTTTTGGAAATGCAGAGTGACAGCAGTCTGCAATTAAGTTGTTATGTTCAGTTTGCTTTGAAGCTTGTTTTCCTCGCAAGACAATGTCCATGTTTCCTAGAAGAAGAAAAAAACATTAACAGAACTTTTTGGAGAAGTCCTAAACTGCTGCGGGAGTGGCTGAAGGGAATATTTATTTTTAGCGTGGTTACAGTGAAGATGCCACACTGATGATCGTAAGTGCTCAAGGTCACTTTATGAGCTTATGCAGAGGCAGTTTTCAGCACTGCAACTGTGTGTTACATGAACTTTGCAAAGACTGACTTAAAGTCAAATTCTTCTCAACTCATGTCAGAGCGAGAGAAATGTGCTGTGGCTTTTTCAAATATCTGACTCTCTGCATTATATAGGCCTGTGTGGCACTTCCTGTTTGTTCTTTACAAGAACAGAAAAAACCCTCCAGTAATTTCTTAACAGGAAATTACTGGGCAATGTTATAAATTATTAATATTATACCTTTGCATATTTGTCACACGTACATGTTTCACCCATCTTTGTCCCTAAGCATAATAACTGGTTATTAATAATTAATAATTGGCCACCTTTGGCAGCAAGAACTGCAATCAAGCATTTCTCATAACTAGCACTGAGTCTTTCACTCTGCTATTGAGGAATTGTTTTAATTCAACCACACCGGATGGTTTTTGAGCATTAACAGCCGGTTTAAGGTCATGCCAAAACAACACATTGTGATCTAAGCATGGACTTTCACTAGACCACAACAAAACTTTCATTTCGTTATTGTTGGTTTTCTTTAGCCATTCAGAAATGTGGTTTTGTGGTAGTGAGCAGAATTCATGTGTCCATCACTTAGGGCAAGTCGTTTTGAAGCAACTAAGCATCACATTCTGACCTTAACTGAGGCAAATGAGCCCTGCAGTTCTTTAGATGCTGTTCTGTGTTCTTTTGTGATCTCCTAGATGAATCTCGAGCCTTGGAGTATTTTTGGTAGGCCGGCCACTCCCGGGAAGGTTCACCCCTGTTCCATGTTTTCTCCATAAGTGGCTAATGGCTCTCACCGTGGATCCTTAGAAAAGCCTTTTAATTCATGATTTAACAAAGGGGGTAGTTACCTTTTTATGCAGGTTTGATTGCTAAACATAATCAATACTTAAAAAATGCATTTTGCATTTACTCAGGTTATGTTTGCTTGATGATCCAAAGCATTTAAGTGTGACAAATATACACTATTTTTGGTCTCCAGCAAAGTTTCTCTCCCTGATCTCTCTGGAAATTGACTATTGTTGCACCTCTGTAGTGTAAATCGGCCATTAGGTTATCTTCTGAGTCCCAGAAAGCTGCTAACAGCAGGAATCAGATGCTGCACCAGTTTCAGTTTTTGTGGTTTAGTTTTTTTAGTAAGTCGAGTACGTTTTAATTGATTTATACATGCACAGTTAAGTAAACGATCACACAAAACATGTGCATTTCGTGCGTGAAACCTGTATCCCCCCCCCCCCAAAAAAAACAAAAAACCTTCAGTCATCTTTATAAAGAAGTTTTAATCTTTTCTTTTAACCCTCTTGAACTCAATGAAGGGCGGGGACTGTGTGTCCGTGTCTCCCTGTGTGTGTCTGTTCGCCACTGAAACGCCAGGGGGAGCAGCGGTGTCGGTGAGACCCTCACCTCCTTCACCTCCACCTCCTCCTCCCTTCTCGGATGCGGCGAATCAACACACGCAGGCGAGGTAAATGCAGTCACGTGACCGCCCGTTGCCGTTGGTGAGTTTCCCCCATTATGGCGGAAGGGCCAGCCGTGCGGATGGACTGTCTCTCCCACTCCGGTGCTTGTTTTGTGTCTTGAGGGAGGGGTTTTGTTTTTAATTTTTTAACGTTTCCTCGCAACAGCCCGGTTTCTTTTCAACTAGACGCCACTCGAGTTTATCGGCGAAGCCATGGCGGACCGCGGCGTGGATTTGTCCGCCCTGCCTAAAGAGGTTAGAGACCAGTTGGCTGAGTTGGATCTGGAGCTGTCTGAAGGTAAAGGAGGGGCGGGGGGCTGATGGGGGGGATGCTGTAGCAGATTGTCAGGCTAGCTGTGTATGTCTCAGCTGTCTGGGCTGACCGGCATAGGTTATACCAGAGGTTCATCCTCATCGTCTACTTTTCCTTTATGAAAAATTTGAATGAGAGCATGCTTCAGGCTCTCAGGCTCTGCCACCTAGCTTATTTTGTGCTAGTACAGGATGTGGGCATTTGAGCTAGCAGTGCATGGCAAGCAGCATTGTACATGAGGAAGAGAAAGGCTTCCATCCATTTCCCCTTGTTTCTGTTTATTTTGTTATATTCCTCTTTTTCTCGAAAGCTCATTTAAAACTGAAGGTTGATTAACAAGATCAGAAGTCCTCTCGTTTGCTGTGTGAATGTGTGTCTTTAAACACCACTACGTGTGTGTGTGTGTGTGGCTTGGTTGAAAGGCGTTCAGGGCTGTACCCCTTTTCTTGTTATCCAGTTGTACTTCTTCATATTGTATTGATTTTATTCAGCTGTAACCACATGGCTCCCAGTTAGACGTAATTGAAACCTCAACTTTCATCTGGGAAAAAAATCCGGCTGATTGCTATAAAAGTGTGAGTCACTGTGAGTGGTGTTGAAATCAGATGAGCAGGCCTATAGTCATCATCCGCTCGTGGTGTCATATGAAGATACAGTCTGTCATGTATGACTGCCCGTAGTTACCACACGTAGTTTGTGACCTCAGTGATATTCACCGGAGTGATAACGTAGAGTTTACCGAGCCTTGCACACCTGTGCAGCCCTGTTATTACTGGAATCACGGGTTTACCTGCCTATGCTCCTCCTCATATACTACACTGCCCTGTGCCTGTGGTCACAGTGATGTGAGGCTTGTTGTCACGTGTGTATGCACCCCAATATTGGGACCATTCATTTATCCAAAGCAGGGCTGATATCAACCCCTCCCCCAGAGCAGCTGCTTGCCCCACTACCCCACCAATGACACACTGTCACACATCCGTGACAGTACCCCCTCCTTTTCCCCTGCTTTGTGGCCCCCATACATGCAGCTAAATCTAATCCTCCTGTGCAGTGACCCCTCTAGTTATCCACAGCGTCCATAGCATTTTGTTATTGTTTGTTCTAAATATAGCATCATATATAGCTACCCTCCTATAATTGATTATGCATGCGTTTTGATGTAAATACATGATGATTTCATATCTGGGAGTAATAAAGGCTTAAAAAGGGGGTTATGACACTGTGTAAAAAGATACTGACTGCAATAAAAATACCAAAGTGTTCGATCAGAGTTTAATAATGATATTAGTCCATTACTCAAAGGTGTTTTCAGCTGTAGATTTAAAAAGGATTTGGTGTGCTGACCTGACCTGCTGATGAATCTCAGCAGTTGTTCTGTTTTGGTTACTGTAGCCCATTAGTGGTATATACAGTACATCCACTCCATGGAGGCAGGAGACGTTCACTGGGTGAGAGGCTGGGTACAACCTGTATGTGGAAATTTCTCATTAGTCTCGCAGTGATATGTCACATTTTTAAACAACACGCCATTAAAGGAAGTGAAGTTGTCTTCAATAGCGCGTTCAAAATTAGATGGAGGGCTGTGAGTACTACTTTCACGTTAACAGATTAAAACATCCATATATAGTAAAACGCAGTTATGTGGACTAAACATGCTGGGCCTCTGTAGGTTAGCACGAGCTCTCGTTGCACCACAGCGATGAAACGGGACTAGAGGGACTCTTGTTGGAAGGGAGTCATTTTGGGCCAACACCTTTAGATGCCCCAGGGGGAGACTGAGGTCTATAAGATCGCTATGTTATATTAGATCACAGGTTATTTAAGAAAGGTTTGCCAATTATTCCTCCATCTTTATGCTCATTTTCTATAAATGGACACGTGGTACAAAAATTAACACAAGCAGTTGGAGTCAGGTTTGGCGAATTACAGGCTGATTTTCATCTGCCCCTCTGGTTCCTTGGTAGCATTTATATAAACAATAAAAGTACAGATAAGAACCAGATACATCAGACAGATAAAACAAAGACATAACATATAATATTAAACAAGCGTTAAAATCTCAGGGTGTATTGTGGGTTAAATTTGTTTGTTGTTTTGCATCATAGCAATATGATATATGATAAATATAGCAAATTACACTGATATTTATGACTTACTAAGAGTAAAAATGCAAATATGTTTTGCCTGTGTTTGCCGTACATGTTTTAGAGTTATTTCTGATTATTTACCGGAATCGGAACTTGCTTGTGGTTAATCTTTGTGGTTAACAGCATGTCACCATTATTTTTGGTCTGTTACGCACTTGCACAGTAATGCACTTCTTGCAAACAGGAACTGCTTTTAAAACTCTGCATTTCTGTTGTTGTTGACGAGCGCCCGTCAGAAACACGAGGTTCAAAAACCGGTTGGTACAAGAAGCGGGCAAATTCCCAGTATTCTGGTGTTGACACTTAGACTTCAACACATGCTCGTGTGACATCATGGCTTATGAATGCAATGCTTTTTAAATTCTAGCTGCGAGACACTGAGTGTAGTGGAAAGAGTGGGTTGGGGGCGGTGGTATAAAGTCCGTTTCACGTCCATGTATGTATAAGTTTGTTAGTCCCTTTGTGACTGGATGCGTGCCTCATGGGCCGTCTTTCTTGAGTCCATAACAAGCCCTCATCTGAAGCAAGTGGAAATGCCTGTTCCTGTGTTGCTCGGATAAGAACACTGGCCTGCCAAATGGCCTCTTAGAAAACAACTCATTTCTGCGAGCCCCCTGTGACTGTGGTGGACACAATGAGGACCATTCAGCTGCTCTGAGCCGCTGTGGCCAGGAGCTTCTGCTGCCATTTAGGCCATTCAGCTGAACCCGATCTTTGTGTGTACGTTGGAATGAGCCGCCTCCATATGAAGAGAAGGGAACGGCCGCTGACTGGTCATACACACAAGAAGATGACACCCAGTGTGTATTTCCGCTGGGAGTGCACGCCCTCCCATCTCTCTACTGGGCCAGAGGTAAAAGTTCATGTCTTGTTCATCCCTGTGTCCAGCCTACCTGCTTTATATCACCTTCCGTCTGTCAAGTTTGCTTGAGAGAAATCGCTGACCCAAGCAAAATTCTGCACAGATGAGTTCTGGTTTGTCGGCTAATGCTGATGCTCCGTGCCGAGGTGCTGTTTTGACATTGCAATACAACTGGAAATGATTGGCAGTTCCTCCCAATCTGCTTCTGAGCGCTTTCTAGTGCATGGAGTGCACTTGTTGATATGTGTGTGGGGTCGCTGTCTGTTTGCATCTCTGATCAGTATGCAGAGAGTCTTCTTTTCTGGGCCAATCCTTCAGATGTAGCAGAAGTAGGCTGTGTTCATTTGTGTATGAAGGAGAGAAGGCCCTCAGCAGAGCATGTCAGCACTAATATGGACTAAGCCTTTCTTAGCTACCTGCTTTCCTGACCTTAGTCATCAGTGACAGCATGTAGGGCGAAGTCTGATGAATCGTCAAGGAGGACTCTCCTCCCACCCTTTAAACTCTTTCATTTTTACCCGCGGTCCAGCGCTCTTTGAATGACTGTAACTCCATTACCACTTTTGCTAGAGACAAAATTCAGACAGTTCCGGTAAGAGGAGAAGGCGAGCTTTACGGGGATATTTGGTGTATCACCGTAGCACAAAGCATTCACAACGTAACGCTGTCTGAACACAGACAGAAAAATCAGCTCCGCCTAGATTTTACAGTGTGGGCTTCATGTTACCTGAACTACTCGACCATTTTTGGGCTAGATGCAAAAAATCTCTAAATTCCTGAAAGATGAGAATTATTTTGTAATTTTATAGTCAAAATGAAAAAATATTTCCAGCTGTTCTGTACGATACTTAGGTCATAAAGGTTTTCACAATGTCTCTGAGCTGTTTTTATTATTTCTCAGTGTGTTAAACAGCAAACAGTTGTTTTTGTTACAGTCAAAACAGTGCTAAATTTAAGGCAGATTGGAGACATGTGATGGACACTTCCTCAAACGGAAGAACATGTGTTGCAGTGCGTGCGTTTTTAAGGTGCCTTTTGCTCTGGTGTAAAATGAGGAATAAGAGGCTCCTTACACTGACTGGAAAGATGAAATCTTTACCCAGATTTCATTTCTCAACTTCTTACTCTAACAGGCCTCTTACTACATGCTTCTTACAGATGTTCCAATGATCTCTTGCGAATAGCAGGTGGAAATGTGGTAAAATTGATATCGTAAAGCATTCGCAGCATGATGTCATCAGTATTGTACTTTCAGCCCCAATACTTTGATTTTGTTTGTCTTTATTGTGTATTTGATTATCTAGATTAAACCGAGGGAGAGAGGAGGTAATGACATGCGACAAATCTCCCCATCAACTCAGCTAATGGAGTCATTTTTTTTAACTTCATTTATGGAAGTGTATGACATGTATTTAAAAGCTGTGTTTATCCCATCGAGTGAAATGGTTTAGTCTTGTTTTATTTGCGTACATGTGTAAAAATCAGAACCAGTACGGCGTTTGCTCTCACTGTATTTTACAAACGTTTGTCAGAACAGAATTGGAGGGGAGAAGGTTTTCTTTTCTTTCCTCTAACCCCCTTTTTTGTGGAATAATCTACAGAAAGAGCTGAAATTGTTAGAAGTGTGGGGGAGTTTGTCCATTTTAAAGGATCGAGAAAATGGCTCTCTTCAGTGTGAGTGTGATTTGTTTTGATGCTCTTGTTCTTGATATGTTGTTGCATATGATCCGAGTCCATGTTACTGTTTGTGTTCTGTACTGAATATCACTTGTACTCATTTCTTATATTTACATTTGATGGATCTCTCTTGAAAAAGAGATTTGTTTTCAATCTTGATGAGATTTTCCATCTGCTTTAATAAAGGGCATATTATATAGAACAGAATGGTAACATTTCTTGTATCGCTGACAGATTTTGTTTAACAGAGCCTGGACAAATTTAGCTTGTTTTGTTGTGGAAACCTCCTCTTGGACTTGCACTGCTTTCCATTAATCTGATCACATCTAAATTCACCAGTTTCCAGATGTGAAACAACACCCCTTTCAGATTTTCACACAAATTGCAAAAGCAATCTTGGCAGGTCTCTTTTAGCACCTTTCAGTCTAATTTTTGTCCATTTGCATGAGTGAGCAGGCATGCGCAGCATTACAGCTGCTCATGACATAAACAGTACATTAAAACGATGTCTGTTCACAAAGTACAATAAGCCTGAGATATTTGTCCGTCCCAATCCAGAGGAGAAAGCTGTCTCTGTGCACAGTGAATAGGGTGTAGCTTTCTCTCAGCTTCAGGATGGTGCACACACATTCAGAAGTACAACCGACAATGCTCGTTGCCACAAAGCATGACAACTCTTTTGCACATATGTAAAATATCACTGCTTTCTCTGTCACTGCTGTGTGTGCACGTTTAAACATGTCTGAATAAAGCTCTAAAAGTGTGACCGAGAAAGCGACTGTTGTCTGACAGATTTCTATCTCTTTTAAGAGATTAATGAAGCCACTAAAGTGTCTAAAAAGGACACATTGCACTCCGGTGTAATTATAGTAAAGACGGATTATAAACGACAAAGATGGTTTATTTTCCAGCGCTGTTTGCGAGACTGCTTAAGTCATTCGTCTTGTATTTCTTACGGCATTTGAATTGGATTTGAGCAGTCTTGTGATTTTTCTTACCATGCTATAATTTTTGTGTTTACATATTGTAGTGGATATTGCACAAGTTTGTGCTTGTGTTTGATCTCTGTAGAGGACCCAGAAGGTCAGAATCCCAAAAGCTTTCATCTCCCCGCTTGTAGATTCAGAGCCGGGGCATTTCATCTGGTAAGGGTCTTGTTGTGTTTGTGTGTAAACAGTATATTTGCACATGTGAGTTTGACGTAATACAGCTTCTGTGAATAGTTAATGATGGCTGGAGTCCCTTTCCCTCCTCTGGGCCTATAGTTGGCTGAATTATTCAAACGGTCTCATTAAGTACCAGGACACTGAGTGGTGTGGGTGTGTGCGGTAAGTCAGCTTGACTTTTTTATGTTCCCCAGGTACATGTTGAGGCATGCCAAAAAAACACAAGATCGTATTAAAATTTATGCCAGGGGCTATATTGACATCCCACTCATCAGCTCGTAAGACCTGCAGATCTTTGGTGTGAGAAAGTCACTTTATATTGTCAAAGATGCTGAACTTGTTGAGCGAGTTCACTCGTGATGTGAGGTTGGATTGAGAAATCAACGACTGAATTATGCATGTGAGTTTGAGACTGAAATAACAAGATGATACTTGAAACATTCAATTTGATGTTCCTTGGAAATGATTAACAGTTAGGAACCCAACTATAGAAACAATGAATAACACATTCACTTCATTTTTAATATTGTATTCATTGCCGTATTAATATGTTATAATATATTAATAATATATAATAATAAAAGTACAGTGCTAATATTTGGCTGAAATATCACTAACGTGGTCCTGTTAAATGACAGTATTGTGAAAAAGTCTTGAGTATCTGCTCATTTCTTTATATTTCGTTAATAACATGGGAAACAGACAAAAACAGAGTTTGTAATTTTTAACAAGCTTGAAAGTCAGTATTTATTTTTCTGAGCCTGAGCTTTCTCTCCTTTGAGTAGTTCTCCGGGATTCTTGAAGGACATTTAAAGCCCTTCTTTGGATACTGGCTTCCTTTAGATGATCCCATGTTTTTAGATGTTTTTACTGTATTGACGGCGTGTTTAGGATCATTGTCATTCTGAAAAATGAAGCCGTTGCCAATCAGGGCTTTCCAGATGGCACTGATCAAAATCTGATGGTACTTCATCTGATGGTAGATTCAACAAGACCACTGTTTGAAATGCAGCTCTAAACCACGACACAGCCTCCACTGTAGATGCCTGTAGACACTCAATGATGCACTGCTCCTTTGGCTAATAGCTCTTTAGAAATCAAGCTGTGTTGTCAGCCTGTGCTATCTTTGGTAGCTTTGGTAGATTTAACAAAAGAAACGGGAACAAATGATGCGTTACAACAGTCTGTTATTCTCATATTTTACATAGATTCTTTGCTAAGTTGTCTGTGTAGACATAAAATGATTTAGTATCTGCCTTAAAGAGCTTATATCTGGGCTGGACTTTGGCAGAAGTACTTTGATCAGCGAAAGGCATCAATAAATATATAGTGATAGCAGCAGAGAAAAAGGCTATTACCAAAAGATGGATGGAAAATGTAGTATCTACCATAAATAACTGGATTGATGTGACAGTGGAAATGCACAACGTGGAAAAGACGACTCTCTGTGTTAACCTAAAGATGGACATCTTTAAACAGCACCTGCAACTATTTCATCTCGTCAAGATGTGTCATCTATTATTATTGTGTATTCTTGTGATAATATAAGAATTTAAGACCGAACTAGTTGAAATTTATTTCTCCCTGGGTGTATACAGGTGTGAGAGGACTCTGTTATCTTTTATTTCTATAATTTGTTGGAAAACTTGAAGTATAATGGTTGATCTTACCTTGTTTAAGGTATATGGATAAGGGTTAACACTACATAATATCCACCCATTTATGTGATAAGTAGCTTGTTTATGTATGTCAAGTTAAACCAACAGTATTTAGATAACGTGTTTACAGACTAGGCTTGCCTGTTGATTTGTGAGTCACTGCTATTAGGCGTGTCCTCTACTTCAGGGCATAACAATCCGCTGCAAAGTGAGTGAACCTGTTCAAGCTTTGGCTTTTATAGACGTGATGCCAACTCTGAGTCATCATAAGGAAAGAATGACTGTTGATTTTATCATATCAGGCCATTTATCACAGCTTTCCAATGCACCCACCTTCATTTACCACTCAACCAACTTTATCTAACTGAAAGTGATGGTCAGGGACTTTTTCCCCTACTGTGCTTTTTGTGCCCCGCAGAGCCAGTGCTGTGACACACCTGGTATTGCTCAGTGATACACTCTCTGATCTGTGTCTGATAGGCTCATGGAAATTAAAGTTGTTTCTTTTCTATGGTGGTGTCAGTTTGAGAGTTAATGCAGAGCCCCTCTAATCTATCGCTAGTATATACCCACTGCCCAGTGAGCCACGTGACCGTGCCAATGCTCTTGTGAATATAAATAGACCTGGCTGGCAAGACAAATTCTCTTTCATGCCTGAGGAGGAGAAAACAAGCATCTCTTTGACACAAAAGCTCCCCCATTATTGCAGTGGAGGCCACCCTCTCGAAATCCTTCGGAGTCAGTCCTAATTTTGTGTGTGTGTGTGTGTGTGTGAGTGTCTTTGGCGCTGAGGCTGAGTTTCCTGGCTAGTAGACATCAGCCAGTGGCAAACTCATCCACGAGCGACCAACTAGCTGGTTGGCTGCTACATGTGGGTCACTGTTACGCCCGTGGGTTGTGTGTGAAATACCAGAGCCTCTTCGGGGCTGTCCTCTTTAGGCCAATCACCTACTTTCTGACTCCCTTGGAAAGTTGTTAAAAGCGTGATAATTGTTAACCCCAGTGATTTTAGTTTATTGCAAGTTTATTGGTGTGTGTTCGTTTATTGGTGTGTGTTCGTGTATATGTGTGTGTGTGTATGTATGTATGTGTGTGTGTATATATATATATATATATATATATATATATATATATATATATATATATATATATATATATATATATATATATATATATTAGAGATGGCACGATACCACTTTTTTATGTCCGATACCGATATCATAAATTTGGATATCTGCCGATACCGATATGAATCCGATATAGTGTTTTTTAATCAACAAAACTGTTTTTTTAAATATCTTGCTGCATTTTGTGTAAGTTCATACTCAAGTTTAAAACAACAACTACACTAAAGTTATTCTGTTATACCTGTATGCAAAAAAAAAAAAAAATTTCATAGTTCAGCAATACTGATCAATCTAATAAACTTAAACCTGCACCATCCTCCCTATTCTGGTATTTTAAAGAGTACTTAGCGTAAATATTAAGCAACCTAACTAATAGGGTTCCAACTCCCAGCAACAACAAAAATAAAAAAATAAAAAATAGGGAACCACCCCTCACGCTCCACCTCATGATGCTTAATCGACGTAATCAACCTTAATTTGATGCAGTGTGGAAAAAAAATGCACAGAAATCAATTATTTTTCAAGAAATATTAAATAGATTCAACATCTTTCTTCAACAAAATTGCAGACTGCACAGATGGTACCTTTCCAAAGGAAAAAGTACTATAGCTTACTAGGGTATATATATATTAGACTTAATAGTCACTATATACAGTAATTGACTTCTATTCATTTTACATCAAATTAAAACTTTGGGTGTCAGATAATTATTTATTAAAAGCTAGACATTTTAAATGAGAATAAGAAAGAAAAGTATGTCTTTGTGCCCCCTTTTCCCTGTTCATGCCCTATCGGCCCCCCTGGCTAAACTTTGCTAGATCCGCCCCTGCACAGTTACCAGCCGTCAGCTACTAGAAAAAGATCCTCGAGTAGAAAGTAATATTAAATACATTCTAACAACAGCTTATCAAGCTTAAACGTGCTGCTGTTGTTCAGCCGCTGGTTTCCTCTTTCTGGTGCAAAGTGGGCCAAAAGCAAACTAGAGACACGGACTCGCAACAGAAAAGCCGATCAGCTGATCGTTAAGCAGTTTCATGATTGAAGTAGCAGCAAGAAGAGGCAGTCGCTTGTTAAGCTTAACGCAGGAATGCTTTACAAACATTCAGAGATGGACTTACACACTTGCTTTACTTCTCTTGGGGATAACTTTGTCGGAGATGAAATGCCGGGTTGCTAGCGAAGCTCCACATGCTATCCAGACCACCGACAGGTCCCGCATGCCACAGCCGCTCTATCACGTGATGCATACTGCTCCGAGTGCTAACGTTCTGAGGTGAGTTACGGCGTGTTGCAAGTTTTGTGAGGTGCTTTTGTGATATTTAATGGATCGGATTACATTTTTTATTTTTCTCCGATATCCGATCCAGTAATTTAGGTCAGTATCGGACCGATACCGATACGTAATATCGGATCGGTCCATCTCTAATATATATATATTAGGGGTGCAACGATACACAAAATTCACGGTTCGGTTCGGTTCGATACTTTGGTGTCACGGTTCGATATTTTTTCGATACAAAAAAATGTTCATGCATTTTTAATTTGTCATTTATTAAAATTATAAATATATATTTTAACTCAAAAGTACAGTTTTTAAATTTAACCCTAACCCTTGTGCGTGTTTTTTATTTTGACAGCGAATGCGCACCTGCGGACCACTTATGTGCAGCCCTGGTTATTTAGCTCGTCATATTGCAGCCACAGAAATTCTTTTGTCCATGAAACCATAAAGCTGCACTTTCTTTTTGCCTTATAGTCTGATTTGTCATAACTTCTCCGTTTTGTGGTAAGCTTTTCTTTGGCTGTCACTTCTTCACCCTGACCTGTCTTATTTGGCTCAGCAGAACTGAAATGCTTTTACACACTCACTCACATAAGCTCAGCGATTCTCTGCGCGATCAACCTCTCACATGTTTAAGCTTGCTGCGGGAGATTTCACTTGTCATGTTTGCATAGTAAGCTAACGATTAATAAGACGATGTCAGAGGAATTGGTGCGCAAATTATCATCACTCACAGATCAGTGCTGTCGCTCTCTATACACAGTTCACGCGATTGCAAAGTGAAAGCAAAAAAACAAACGCAAATTCAAATGCGACTTCAATATGTCACATATTGACAGTGGCTCACCGATGCCAATGACATAATTACCCAGCTACATTTCTGAAAGAATGCAAAAGCATTGACATATATTTTTCCTACAATAGCCCGACAGGCAGGGAAGAGAAAGATTTTGGTAGCCCGACTGAAAAAAATCGCTAGCTCCAGGACGTCGGGCTAGCGATATTGCGAGCCCTGTATCTGATTGAGGAATCACTCATCTTTGGAAAAGAGAGTTTATTACAGAGAAATGGCTCTTTCCAAAATAAAAGCTATACTATCCGCTTCTTCTGGGCTATATTCTCAGCAGCATAAGGAGAATCATGTGCTAACAGCTGTCTAAATGACTCGGCTAAAGTTAGTAGCATGCTTGCTTTTTTTTGTCTGCTTCCACTTGTCTTTGCACTAGGATGATGTCGGCGTAAATGTGCAGTCATATTCGTTGTGTTCCCACTAGTGCTTTCAGGTTAATCTCGTTGAAATGACCTTAACGCCACAACACGGCAAATCTCCGTTAACGAGCTACCGCCGATCGCTCCGTGCATGGGGCTAGACGGCCAACACGTTAACGAGCTAACTGCGCTAACACACTAGTTCACACCAATGTAATTGAGCATTGCATGGCACATCCAACATACTGTTTTACTTTAGTCCATGACTCGCTTACCTTCAGGGTCATACGTCACATGAAAACCAAAATAATTCCAAACGGTTCAATTTGCCTGTTGCAACTTCTGTCTCGCTAGCTTGCCCTGCGCTCTTCCTTCTGACGATGCTGTCTGTGTTGAGC